>NC_044571.1:39690591-39997377 GCF_901933205.1 Camarhynchus parvulus
ACCAGCCCAGACACCACAGGGGGCAGTACAATGGCACACTTAAAAAAAGTATTTGAAGAGTCATGAGACTTGAAACATCAGCTTGAGAAATATTCTAGTCCCTTCTATACTAGAGTACATTTTTGCCTGTGAAGATGTGAAATAGCCAGAAGCCATCACCCATTTTCAAGACATAGATCCCACTGTTAGTGAATTTGAATTTAAAAAGTATGTGTCGACATTTCCCATACTGTATAAAATATTTGCTTAACATTCATGAGGTTTTGATCAAAGGATTCTGTGTAAGTCTCATGTTAGTCAAACAGCACAGTGTTGTAAAAACAAAAACTGGTTTGGAGCATAAGCCTAAGGAGAAAGAGGGATCAGATCTTCTACTGACACCACTGCACTACCTTGTGGTCTTGGGGAATCGCCTCCTGTACTTCCCCATCTATAGTTTCCCATAACTCAGAATTACATTGAGTTTGAACTTTGAATTTCTCAGAGTCTACTAAGCTCTACAGTTCAGTGAGAGCACTGCACTAATGCTGCTTTACCTGTTTTTACTATTTAGAGATGACTTGAGATGAAAGTAATGCTGCCACAAGTCATTCACATTGAATTGGTAAAAATACTAACAGGACTATGACACACCCCTCTGAGGCATCATAAGCCATACACAATAATGTATACCAAATACAAAATCTACAATATACATTAATTTATCTTTATCTCAGTGTATCTGAAGACCAAAATAAATGTATCTTTCCAACAGTGCCCTGAGCTTCAGCACTGAGCTGCCTATTCCAGTTTGGTTTTGCATCCTCTCTGTCCTGTGCTCTGTTACCTAACACTACAGACTCATCTACTTCCTTTCCTTAAGCTTACAATACAGTTTGCATTAACATACACAGAATTCATTCTTTTCAATAAGAACTGACATTTCCTTACAAATGTAACTATTTAGTTTTGAAGGTTTACAGCAGATACCTTAATAAATTACAGCTGTTGACTGAAGCATTCAAAAGAGTTTCATGTGAAGACCCCTTCCTAGAGAAAACACACTAGACCAATTAGATCAAAATCGACTATTTCAATTACCTTTGGAAACTGTGATAAAGATAATGTATCAGTTCTTAACTATATTAATGAGAGGAAAATATCCAACATTTAATGGTATGTGAACACTGATGGTTAGGATTAACTCTGATGTGATGCACCTCTCATCTGTGTAGTCTTTTAAACTTCACCAAAACCGAGTGCATTAGGATAATTTATCTTAACTGAAAGAAAATTGTTTCCCTTCACAGTGCTGCTTCTAATGAGATGACACACATACACAAGGTCAGGCTCAAAAGAGCAGGGATTCAAGGAACTGCAGCAGGAACTATGGGACTGGCAATGTGGTCAGTCTCATAAAGGTAAGGGAAAACCGGGAAGTGCAGTGAATGTCTTAAATCCACAGAAGACAGAGATCAAGACTATGGATTTACAGTATGGATGGTGACTGTGCAAAGACCTTCAGACAACCTTAACTATCACAACAGAAACATGAAGATCTGTTTTAAATTGAGCCATACCAAGCACAAATAATGTCTTAACATAAATAATGTCTTAACATCAAGTAAATATCAAACTCCAGTTTAAAAAATGCACAGAAGGAGATTTCCAAACCAATATTCACTCTTGCCTTACCGAAATTATTTTGCAGATCTCTCCTTCATAATTTCATGATCATTTCTGTAGCACAGTGGTTTTACACTGTGCCACCAGACTTACTTGTGAGAAGTCAAGAAGATTTCACATGAAGATACCCAGTCTGATTAATTTATGTAAGTGATGCTTCTAAACCATCTGAGACTCCCTCCTGGGAAATCAGCAAACCATATTTAAGCATTTCACACCATACTTGACCCTCAGCACCAACACCCAACAGCACAGGGGAGCTCACACCAATCTTCCCACTCTCCACAGAAGCCTTGTCTCAGATAACAGAGATCTCTGCAGTGGTCCAAAATAATAAGTAGTGGGGATGCTCCAGGGTCCACTATGGAAGCTCCTTTCCTGAGCAGCACTTTCAGTGATAACACTTTCAGTGTGCCAGTCTAATCCATTTAGTGAAATCCAAGCAGTTCTTCTGTGATTCTGGTCGGCAGTTCGTTATAAAAAGAATTAAGTTAAACTCTACATGGTTTGGGGGCTGAGATTTAACATGACCCATGACCAGGTAAGGAGGATGCCTTAAGCCTCTTACATTCAGAGCTAGATTCCACAACTGATACACTTGGGAGATCTTGCACTGAGATTATCTCAGGCAATATTTTTCTTGGTCCTGATCCTTGGTGTCAGGGAGGAGCCAGTGCAAGTGTTCTGCTAGAGAATGTGGAGCACTGAAAAATTCTAGACCATGATTCATAAAAATGCTGTGCACAACTTGATGCCTGGGCCCTTATCTCTGTTCCCAGCTTAGTCTTTGACATGTCAACAGCAAAAGCACTGCTTCATTAATTATTTTATTAGAAGGGTGACAAGACAAACCTAAGAAAAGCCTGTAAGACTTTCTCCCCCCTTTAATCCTATGCTGTAATTTTTCAGAAAAAGTCAGAAGTTTCCTTTTGTCTAGCAGCACAGACTGGATGAATCAGTTGATTTTAAGTTCTTTGTTACTGCCTGATAGGAGACAAACATACCAAGGAAGTAATTTTACTGGTCTCTAATAAATCACTATTGGAAATGGATTAGGAGAACACTGGTGATGTTGGAACTTCTGTTACAGGAAGAGAACAAACTCATCACAAGTTTAGATGACCAAAGAATGAGATTTACAAATGGAATGAACTAAAGAAATGGGGAAAATAGCAGCTCTTCATTACAGAGAAGGTTTTAAGGAAATGCCATATTGATGATTTACTCCTGGATAGCTGCCAAGGCTTTACGTAGAGAAGCTGTGCCTTCTGAAGTCACATCCTTGATTTTGTTTTTCTTTTTTAAAATTTGGGTTGTTGTTTCTTTCTTTTAGTGGTGCCTGGGACAATTCTGTTTACAGGAAAGATGTATCCTCCTTTCCTGCAGAATAAGAAAGAAATATCTAGAGCTAACAAATGTCTCTGATTGTACAGCCTGCTAAAACCTAGCTATGCCACTTCTTTTCAGATAATCTCCTTCTTCTCTGTTTTGAAAAACAGCTCAACCTGTTTCCCATATACACACCTGCCATGGCATATTTTGTAAAAGCACTTCCTATCCAAATCTTCACAAATAAGTCTTGAATTATGGACAATTAACAAATATCCAGTTATGTAGCCCTCAGATATGCACATATTTTAAGTACATTAATTTCAAAAGAAATTAAAGGCTTTTTAAAAATCCTCTTGAAAGTGATGCACGTGGTTAAGACATTTTGATAATGTTATCTCCTGTAGATGGTTAATGCCAGCTTGTCATCTACTTGCACAAACAGGAAGTACTTCCTGATACGTCCTGTTCACCTTTTCTTATCATAATAACCACAGTGAGAAAAAAGAAAAAGGAAATTGCTTTGCATTCCACCTTTTAAAGTTACATTTGTAAAATATTCCACTCTGTATAGAAACCTTTACACGATAAAGATATAAATACTGTCTTATTTTTTTCATATAAAGCTTCATAACAAAATTTACTGAAAACAAGAAACACTGACTTGCTTTTCTGGCATAAATTTTTCAACAATGTATTGACTCCAAAGTCCATATACTGATGATATAAATAAACAAACAAAAAAAAAGCACAGCCTTGGATGACATGATGTCTGCTGCCCTAAACATTGCATAAGAGAGAAAAATGGTGAAATTTCCAGTACACTTACTCAAAGTCTAGCCTGTCTCTTTTTGTGACGATAAAACTCTTCTGTTTTTTTGGTTGTTTGGGGAAACTTTCTTTGGTGTTTTGTTTTCCTCTTACTTTAATAACTTCCCTTTTTTAAAAGGGGGTACAAAACATAACAGAATTAATGTTGTAAGCATTGTTCTTAACGACAGAATTTTTCACCAAGTAAAGCACTCCAGCAATTTCTAATGATATTCTAATTTCCTGGAAATTTATCCTACAGACAAGTCTATTCAGCCAAAAGGCTCTGTCTCCAGCCCTTAGTTTCTGCATCCTGAACTTTGATGCCTGCATTGTCCCTGAGGAGCTCATATGTCATACAAGTTCAGAAATCCACATGTGGTCTTTTCTGAAGCCTGATCAGCTATTTCCTTTGAAATCTAGAAGGAACACCTTAATCTGGCTTCTGAAGCTGCCTGAGAGACAATGGAAGGTATTTCATGCACTGGCATGACACTGGGAGTGTCCAGTGTTCCAACTGCTGAAGGCAGGTCCACCAGTATGAGCATGGAGTCTGTACTTGGGGAAATAACTTTAGCTCTGTGTTAGACATTTTGCACAAAACAGAGTCAGTTTTAATCCTTACCCCACGGCTCTTTGGATCTGGACTTGTGACACTGAACTGGTATTGAAGCATGATGATTAGATAGCTAATTCTTCACTCATCTCCTATGCAAAAACCTTTTCAAATAGTAATAAGGAATAAGAAGAGACTGGAACCAAAGTGAGAAATCAGAGTTCTAAAATTGTTTTGATTTGACAAACTGAGATAACAAACTCTTGGCACAAAGGAAACTCAAACCTAAATCCTCCAAAATACTACATAATCATACAAATACTACATAATGTAAATATACATCCCTTAGTAAATAAAAGGCTAGTCTGTGATGACATAGGGAAAAGAACAGATCAGCATCCCATTCTGGGATGTGAAGGTTCAAGTTCTGTCTTAGGCTGCAAATAGGATTAGCTTCCATTTATTAATATCTCAAAGTCAATATTCAAGGTGTCAACACTTTGCACCTGTAGCACCTCTTAAGGTACCTGTCCTGATTTCAGTTGGGATAGAATCAATTTCTTCTCAGCAGCTGGTAGTGCTGTGTTTTGGATTCAGTATAATGTTGGTAATACACTGATATTTGGGGGTTTGCTAAGCTGTATTTATCTAAAGTCAAGGACTATTTTTTGTGTGTCTCATGCTCTGCCAGTGAGGAAGTATTCAACAAAAGGCTGGAAGGTTGCACAGCTGGGACAGGTGAACTGAACTGGACAAAAGGACATTTCATACCATGCCCAGGATATATAACTGTGTGAGTTAACCAAAAGGAGGGCTGATCCAGGTTAGGGAATGGGGTTTGGCCTCTGTCAGCCAGTGGTGAGCAACTGTATTGTGCATCACATATTTGTGGGTTTTAAAAAAATTATTATTTCTATTATTACTACTACTCCTATATTTTACTTTGTTTCAATTATTACACTGTTCTTATCTCACCCTAGTTTTGATTCTCCTCACCACTCCACCAGGGTGGCAGGGGGAGGTGAGAGTGGCTGTGTGGTGCTTGGTTGCTGGCTGGGCCTAAGCCACCACAGCAGCACATTAAGGAACAAAGGTGGAACCAGCTCACAGCTGTCATGTGTAAGTATCAGAGTTCAAACCACAAATCCTACATATTAAGGAGGACCATGTACTATCTGAAACACAGGCTTCTTTTTTACTACATACTATGGAAAATGGCACTCTGGAAGAAGAAATTTGCTGTCAAGACTCTCTAAGTGCAGGCTGGAATGACAATAGAAGCAGACCTGGAATCCAGTAAGTGACTGCCCCCAAAACAGATGCCTTATTTGCACCATGTTCATTAGAAATGAAGGGACAGGTACACCTAAAAACTCCCTGCCTTCTGTAAACAGAACGTGATTCAACAACAGTGAATTAAATATTCTGGAAACGTCTGGGGCAATTTGGTATATCATAAGCTTTTTATAAGAAATTGCCTCTAGTTAAATTGCCAGAGGAAAGAAATATAGACCAATCATATAGGAGAATAAAAATATTATATTTTCCAAACAATTTATTTGCTTTGAAATAAAACAGTGTTTTGTTTTATGAAGTTGTCCAATCACTGCTTCTCTAGGGAAGCTGATTACAAATATTAAACCAAATTCAAAGGCTATAGCTCAAAAGCTAAGTCAAAATGAAAGAGAATTTCATCATTCCAAGAGAAAAAAGGATTGTTCAATATATGAGCAGGGTGCTACCAATGACTAGGAGATAGAGAAACTTAATCTTGTGATTGTGACAGCTGGCTGTTAATGAGACACACTCAGCTTATTCCAGTTGTACTAGTGTCTGCTGGCTCTAGTTCTGTCAGCTTGTGGAATTGCCAACTTCCATAAAAAAGACAGAAATCTGAAGTTTCTGTGGTAGTCTGTAGAGGAAATAGTAATGGATCGTTCATTACTGGGAAATTCAACAGGAAATTCAACATTTTTAATTTCACACCTAGAATCCATGAAAGAAGTCATACAGCAAAATAATCCAGAATGTCTAGATAGCAGTGGGTTATCAGTTGCTGCAAATACATTATTGAAATGAAACAGTTAAAAAACAGAGTTCAGGCATGCCAACATCAGCAGCATATGCAGTTTTTACACCCAATAAACTCTTTATATAAATCCAAGTTTATTTTCAACACAAACAAAATAATTTTAAACAACTACAGAGAATAACCAAGGCTTGAAAATGCCATAAGAGCACAAAAAAACAGAGGATGAGTTTAAAACACACAGGTCTGAAGGAAAAGATAATGTTCTCTCTACAAAAATGGAAGCTGTCTGTTATTTCAAAATGTGTCCACATATGTACACTGGCATGCAGAAGAAGGGAAGAGTGATGGAATACTGAGTCTAAATTTAGCCACAGTGATTACTGCTGCAGCATACAAGCATCATTCATGGGCTGAAATGAATCTCTAAATCACTCACTGGTTAACAGAATTCTTTAAAAATATGATGTCAAATCCTGTGCACACATTTCCCAGGTGTCTAGGCATAAAAGCTTTTTTATCCTATTGGTACTCTTCATATCACTGTCTTTGGAGTTTATGCAAGTGTTGCTAAAGGCAGTTTCTATTCAAATATGTCACAAAATCCCAAAGAAGCCTTAGTAACACAGACTGATTGAAATGGAAACCAAATTAGAGAAAAAACTTGGTGTGACACTCAGCTGAAAGTCTCACCCATTTATTCAGGTAAAGCAGTCTGGTAGTTTCCTTCCTGACAATGATACATACATTTGAGCAACAAAACAGAAAAGCTGCTTCCATCTGAAGTCCTGGCTGTGACAACAAGGGGTTTTGTGGATTTGGCAATGTATAAAGGTTGCGGAAGGTCTTCATGGTTCAAAATATCTGTTGGAAGGACTTCTTGCTGGTACTCAGACTTGTGAAGTGATTGAAGAAAACTTCATTGAAGTGCCACCTCAGTACCAGTAGAAAAGCTAAAAAATAAGCCCAGGTCTAGCTCTTCACTTTGAAAAAGCAGAATTGGACTGTCTAGGAGTATATTATATTCGCTGGGGGATTTCTTTTCTACCCTCCTGAATGAGGATAACACTCCTGAGGAAGAATTCTTGAGCCAGGAAAACCTTTGCTCCATTAATCTATTTTTTCCAAGGTCAGGAGTTTACTGCTTAGATATAACCAGAAGCTAAATTACCAATCTAGACACACAGTCCTTAGCTGACAAAATCTAAAACTTGCAAATTGTTCAGGACATGAGGCTCCCCATAATAATGCGGACACTCAGTGTACCTACCCACAGAACATCTCTCCCGTGTCCCAGGAGAAAGACATCTAATGAATGAACAATTAGAGGAAATCCCTTTGTTATAGAAGTCTGGTCTTTGCAAGCAGCAGAATCTCATATGTGATGAAGATGAGATACACATATGAGATACCATGTGGTATCAATCTTAGGAGATTCTGCTCTCAGTGAAAATTAAGGGCAGCTGGAAGAGAAGAACAAAAATACAGGAGAGAAAAGACAGCATAAGCTTGAAGTGGCCAACAGGGTAGATAGAGAAGTAGTGAAATGAAGATTTTCATATATGGCTGTAGGCTTGTTACAGTCTAGAGTAACCTGGTAAAGCTCTTCCCTGATACAAGACACTTAAGAGAATCCAAGAAGAAGGCAATATGATGTCCTTAACATGTTCAGCTAAAATGCTCTGCAGATCCAAAACCCATTCTTTCAAGATGAAGGGACTGAGGTTGATACACCGCCCATCCTGAATGGACACAGTGAGGAGTGTTCCAAGAAGCTGTAGTTAATGCCAACACAAGGTGCTCCCCACCTTTTTGCAACCTTGCACCACCTCCACATAACAGTCTGTAGTGACATCAGAGTAGCCAATATCACCTAGGCACGGAATCTTCCCTATCTATTCACAGTTTGGTTCTCTGCCAGCCTCCCTCCACAGTCTCAATGGGAAGTGAAAGTCAAGTTGACGCCCTGATACTCACACTGGTGCACAGATGCTGCAGTTGCTTCCCTTTTCCCACCAGGGTTTTATTTGGGTTACAATAAAGAAAAACTTTAGAAAAATGCTGAGAAATAAAAGAGATCTAGAAATAGAAACATCAGGAGAGGAAGACCAACTTTATTGATATATTACAGTAGCAAAAGGATAAAATAGCAAATGATTACTGGTGTTCAGACATGACAGGAGAGAACTTCCCCCAAAGTGAAGAAGCATTTTATATAGGAGCAAATACAAAGTATGGGAAACAAGAGAGATGAAGGTGAAGAGGTGACAAAAATGTAGGAGGAAAATGGCACAGTGGTGAATGAAAATGTGACAGCAATATGAAGGGGAACAGAAGATCAGATAATGGGAAAAAAAGAAAACCAGGACAAACTATTTACAAAATAGGATAGACAAAAAAAGTGCAAAAGAAAATAACTATGAAAGTAAAGTTTAAAAAGCAGCAACAAAATGGCAAGCTGGTATTTTCAGGGAATGAATACATATGGCACACATTTTATTCTACTGCCTTTAAAGGTGAATGTAGGTCATGCTGTGTAATTCATTTGGGACAAGACTGTAATTTCTCAGCAATATCCACAGAAGCAAATAAAGAACACAATAAGATCTAGAAAGTTTTCTAGATGAACATTACCATGTGTTTAAGGGCTGTATCCACAGCAACTAGAAACCAACACAAAACCAGTCACCATTTAACCACACTCCCCTGAGAAACTATCAACATAACAGCTTCTGGCAACATATTCAGACACTGTGTCCGCTGAATATTTAAGAGCTAAAATGAGGTACATCGAGTAATGAACTTGGTGGGTTTATTTTAAAATTCTACCACACACTCAATCCACTCATTGAATTCAAGGGTGTTTGACAACCCAGCACTCACACACACAGTTCCATGCTTCAGGTTTCTCCAGACCAGAAGATTTCAGCTAGAAAAAGACCGGGAATGGTAAAGCTCAAAGAATTGCCAGCAAAGAAATTCTGGGGTGATTGCTCCTTGCTTTTTCTTTTTTGTAGAAAGCATCCAAAGTGAATTCTGCTTTGGATAAAAGGACTTAGTGAACAGCAGGGGGAAACAAAAAAAAAGATAAAATTATTTATCTCTCAGTATCATAGAGGTGTACTACAAACAACTTTTGAGAAAGGCTTTTCCCCCAGTTTCTTTCCTCCCCCCCCCCTTTTTTTTTTAATTTAAACTTTTTAATGTTGGTTTGCATAACCTGTCAGGCTCATGTTCTTCAGAATTTCTTGTGAAGACTCAAAGAATAAACTTACTACAAAAAGCATCTATTTAAGAGAAGGGGTCATTTCTCAAACAGATGAACTGAAGAGTAAAGGAGTGGGAGGAATGAGCAGAGCACCTTCTCAAGGGGCAGCTGAACAAAATTGTTGCACTATGGTATGGAGAAGAAAGTTAAAGTTCACTTCCCTCACCAAGCAAAGCAGAAAGTGTGAGAGAAAATGTTAATTTATCTCACCTATGGCACACTACATACAGACACCATATTGGAACTTCAGAAATCCACACAACATTTACCCAGAATATAATTCAAAGCCTGTTTTGATGACTGACATGTACTTCACAGTTTTTATTATTTTCAATTTCACAAAAAAACTGTCTAAGAAACTGAGCTGCATTCTTTATAGCTTCACTCCCACAGGTAAAATTATCATCTAAATTCTTTTCATCTGTAGCATGATCTGTTCCACTCCACTGTCTTCAAATTACACCTCAGCAAATTTCTAAAGGCAAAAGAATTGCCCAAGTACACCAATCCAGAAAATGGTTTTCAACTTTTCAAATATTATTTTGAGATTGAAAATAGTCTGTTTTTCATTTTTACAACTGCACAGCAATATTTGTGAGTGATGCTTTTTGTGATTTAGCTGATGACCAGTAAATTCTGTGAATGAGTCATTAAAAAACACCAGGCGGGTCAAAAGCTTTCATAACACACCTTTTCTGCAGAGCCTCTATGGAACATTCATACATTGATCCTATGGCCTTCTGATCACTGGTTTCACAGATCAGCACTACCAGTTAAATAAATGCTGTGCTCAAGTTAAAGGCTAAACATGAAGGTAACTTGAAAGTGTTTCAGCAACTTGTAAAGGGAAGCATCTTACTGATGTTCAAACAGTGTTCCTGCATTTTAGTCAAACCCCTCCACCTTTTTAAAGAATTCTATTTGAAGTCAAACATGAAAAGACATTTTTCCACTTTCATTGTTCATAGCCTAGGGAAAGGACAAGATGAGAAGAAAATGTTATCAACAGTTCTTTTATCATTTACCATTTTGAACTTATTTACCACTTTTTGTAATTAAAGAGATATTAGAAAGACTGTCCTTCATAACTGGAAGTGGCTTCTTTCTCACATCTGAAGAAACCGGCTGCACTCCTCACAGCTGCTTGTAGTCCAACATAGAGTTTCAATTCATTTTCTATTACAATGGCAACGTTCAAGAACTGAGTCATTTCTAGTTCAGTTCTTATGTTAAAACTGATCAGCGTTCTAATAGGAATGGAGAACAATAGATTAGAAGTTTCTGCTTAAGGAATAATTTCATCATATTGAAATGTTAAGGAAATAAGAAAAACAGAATAATGTTATCAGGGACTGGAAACAAAGATTCATACTCCAGCTGCAGGCCAAAGCTTTATGCCATAACATCTCCAATTCTGGGAATGCATAAAGGTGTAACACAGCTATACCTGCACTGCACTACCCCCAACACAAAAAGAACTTGTGTACCAGTACAGAGCTGTGTTTCAGGCAAAGAAAACTCAGTGAAGACAGTGAACATATATAAGATACAGGAATTGAGACACCACCTGCCTTGTTTTGCTGCCCTACAACACAAAGACTGAGAATATCTGGATTTGTTAGTTTGTATAAAACAGAGAAAATAAAAAGACTCTGCTATTCTGCTCAATAAGGAAATAAACCAAGAGGATTAAACGTGGCAAACAGAAAGTCACTTGTGGTTTACCTCTGTAAGTTACAGATTTTAATTTCTGCCCTTAAGAAACAACCTATACACCTACAAACAAAGGAATTTCATAGAAAATTTTCAGCTCCTCTGAAAAGGCTGCTGACCAGACAGATACTCAAAAGAGTGAGGAGCATTTTGACTTTCTAACTTTACACAATGGCTTTCACTAAAGACCACCAAGAAGCAATCACTTTACCTTTCATCTTCACTTTTTGTGACAAAATGCCAGGAGTACTGATATCCTCACAAGATTGTCTGACATCCTGCTCCCATTTTGTGAAGCAGTTTGAACATATAAAGCCATACAAACCACTTAAATGACAATCAGCAGTACAACAGTGTGTGAAGGACTGATGGAGAAAAATTAAAAAATAATTTTAAGAAACAGGAGCAATGCAAGATCTATGAACCAAAAAAATGTATTTCTTATAACAATATAATCCTTAAAGCATGCATTGCAATACCTGCTGCTGTCTCTGCCGCCTCATTTGGGCAACCTGAGACATCATGATTTGACGATCCAGTAACTCCATTCTCTGCTGCCTCTGGATGTCAACTGTGGCTCCCATTCCCACTCGAACTTCATTCGTTGGCTCCGCAGATGAGAAGACTGGTTCAAGAGTCCATGAAAATATCTTTGCTACCCATCTGGGTACACAAAGAATTCGATGAACTTTTAACATACTGCTATTGTAGCAAATCCCAGAAATCTAAAATCAGAAACAAAATGTTAAAAAAACCCTGAAAACCAAAGAACTTAAGTACACCACAGATACTTTGAATTTGCTGCAGGTAACAGTTGGTCTTTCTGGTTTTTTAAGCACTTTTACTGTATTTACTCACAGTTCTCAGTCAAGAATCAGAGAACAAACAGATTTCTTTACTTCCCTACAACTACAAATTGCTTTTTAAAATCTGTGTGGTGCATTGCCTGTGACTCATAAAGTTGCAAGGGGTTTTTTGTTTGTTTTAGAATCTCAGCCCAGGCCAAGAGACCTTTACTAAAACTGGTCGAAATTAAAATAAAATTTTAATTTCTAGTAAAAGAGCTGGTCAGGGTATGCTCCATGCTCACCTGAGAAGATTAAGATGGCTCTTGAGGATGCTGAAGCACTCTAAACACCTCTTCAAAAAAAAAACCAAACGCCCTTAAGGCTTCTCTCCCCACCACCTGAATCTCTCCTTCTAAAAAAAGTAAAACCAAAAGCAATCCAGAGGAACTGAAGTTAAATCTAAGACTATGCACACACTCATTCCAAAAGAAGCCCAGCTGCCTTACAGGAGGGAAAAAAAAACTTTGAAAACCAATTCATTAAAAACTGTGATACTGAAAAAGCCAGTTTTTGTGAGGCCCTTCTCCTACCTATAAGAAAAAACCACATTGCCTGTGTTTGTGCCTGCCTTGGGGCTTGATTTAATTTCAGATTCTGCAGGAGAAAGAGAAATTATGAGCCCCATAAATGGAATTACAGTCATCCCTCAGCCATTATTTTGAATGCCATTGTGAAGCCACAGCACTTGAGCCCAAAGCGGTCCCATCTGCGTTATGCCACATTTCAGCATTTGTGACTTTTTACTGTCTGTTATGCCACAAGAATTATGCTGCCACAGCACTGAAATGAACAGGAAGAGATCTGAACCTCAACAAATCTGTAAACATACCCCAGCAATGAAATTATGAGAAAAGCAATGTAGAAACTCTGAATCTGATGTATTTATTTATTTATTTATTTGGGGCTATTTGTTGTATCTCACTGACATTTGTATAAAGATACTAAATGCATTGCTGATTATACAAAGGGAGACAGTATAGGAAAAACCAACGTTCTTTAGAAGTGGGGATATTTTTCAGATTATTAACAAGGTTATTGTTAAATATCCAATGAGGTAGTGAGACTTTTAGCAAAAACACATTCCGCTTTTGGAAACAATGATTTTTGTTTTATTTTACTTTCATTTTATGACTCATGGTTGGATGTACAGCCCAAGCTGTTGGTTGCTTGACAGCCCAAGCACAGGCTGTCATTCTAAAATGAGAAAAAACAGTTCTAAACTGCTCTTAACCTCTTCAGTCTTTCAGTCGTGCTATGAGAAAGGAGGTAAATGCTATAAAGGCCATAATCACATCAGAGTGAAGGCTGCCTTTAATTATAATTTTCTGTATTCAAAGGAAGGTCCTAACTGAACAGGGCACTGTAACAAAAGCTTTTTCATGACCTCAGAGATCCTTTCCTCAGCTCTAGTGAAACTGTTCCAGATGACTGTAAACTCACGACTAAAACTGTGCACATCAACTGGAAGCTAAGGCATAGCTATAATCACCAAAGAACAAGAGGAAGAAAATTCATATCACTTCTGCAATTCACCTGTTTATGGTATGTACTGCTTGAGGTGTCTGCCTAGCAAGAAGGTCCCCCAGGAGCAAACCCCCTGATCCTGGGAGTTAGGTAGATAGGCCCCTCACTCAAGAAAACCTAGATTGCACAGTAACTGAAAAAGCAGTTTTGGGGGAGCGAGAATTACTGAACCAGATTTCAAATATTACATACACATTTAATCTGATGTTTTCTTCAATGCAAAATGCACAAACACCACCAGAACGTACAATTTATCTCCCTTCCTCCCACCTTGTTAGGTGTAGGTTTAGATAGTATCATTAGACTATGGAGCCAGGACCCTTCTTTCGTTCCAGGGATTCTGCACCTGGTTAACTAGGCAGGGAAAGAAGTCCCACTCAAAATACTTTGTCCAACATCATAGCAACATTCCTTCACTTCTTTCAAATGTCCCTTCTCGATACTGATCTCTGCTCTCTCTTCCCACCTTCAAAAAGGTCTAATGTTTTCAAAAATTTTGTGTGGGTTCAAAAAGTCACAAGAACAAAACAAAGTAAGCAGTGATAGGAAAATCTACATCTTCCTGAATATATGACAAATCTAGACACGTGTCTGAACATACTAACCACAAAGAGAATCATTATTTATCAAGTCAAGACAGAAAATAGAGCAATGAGACAACAGCAGCCTATCTTTAGTGTCAGTGCTTTGGAATTTGTTTGTCTCAGAAGGGAAGGCATACTGCAAGCCCCAGTTAGCAGCTGCATTGGTAAAATTATTCTTGTATTTTTCTTAGCGGAGATGGCTGGGCATGGAATCATTTAGGTTGGAAAAGACCTTTAAGATCATCAAGTCCAATTGTTAACCCAGTACTGCCAAGTCCACCATGTCCTTAAGTGCCACATCTACATGTCTTTTAAACACCTATAGAGATGGTGACTCAACTTCTTTCTGCCCTGGGCAGCCTGTTCCAGTGCTTGATGGACCTTTTGGTGAGTAATTTTTCCTAATATTCAATCTACACCTTCCCTGGCACAACTTAAAGGACATTTCCACTTATCATACTTGGAAAAAGAGATTGACCCTCGCCTCATCACAATCTCCTTTTAGGTAGTTGCAGAGAGCAAGTCATTCCAGAGCACTTAATCAGAAGAAAAGGCTTTATAAAGCTAAAAGCTTATGGACATGCTAAAATGAAGAACTATTATATGGAAGTATAAGAAACTTTAAAATGCTGTGGTCAGTTATAACAAAATTTCAATGAGTTTCAATTAGTGTGGACAAGATAGCAATTTCCATATTTCCAATAAACCCAGAATGGAGACATTTGTAGTTAAAAAAGTCTTGTGATTCAGTCTGGCTCAGTGTCATACACTCATCTTAATGTCAAGTATTTCCAAAGAACTTCCTCTATAGCTGGTTCATATGGAGAACTTGATAGATATAATTTTAAAAATCATAAGCTTTGACAAAGTAAAAAGCAACTTTTTACACTGTTTTTGTTACTGACATTGAGTGAATTTCTAGTGTTTAAGAACATAAAGCAACATTGTTTATTCAATGAAGATAAAATAACCTCATTATCTTCCAACTTCAGCACTGTACATCAGATTAAAGGGCTACTTCCCCCAAACAGAAGAGCCTCCGCTGTATTTTAGCCACCAAAAGTCACCACAAAAAAACGTTGTGGTTATGTTCACACTGTTAGAATGGAGAATTTGTGGCTAGCAACATAAGGTGCATCTTAATTTCTGTTAGTCACAACATCTTCCACCATATTGTATGTGGCACAGGGCTAAGAAGAGGAAATGGAGGATGCTGGAAATTCTCTGGCACACTGCAGAGAATCTAAGTGTGCTTAGATATTTTCAGTTTCTTAACGCCGTGACTTACTACTGATTCTTCACATGAAGTTTCCTAACCTCGTCCTGCCCCCATATAAAGCCTGACTTTCCCTTCCCTTCCCTCAAGTCCTTCCAAAGTTGTACATTTTTGAGAAGAAGGAAGTAGCTGTAGTTTCTCTGCAATTAGGTAAATCAAACATAGAAGCTCTCCAGTATTTTACATTGCAAAGATACATATGCACCACAAGTAGCTGGAATAGTATTTAAAATTTAAATATTTAAATTCACTGTACTTGATTAACACCAAAAAAGGAAATCAAACAGAAAAAAAGTAGACGGACTGGTGTAGAGAATTATGTTGAAAATTATTTTAACAAAACTTGACATCAAATACTTGATTATTTTGTTCTGAAAAATGTAAATACATTCATCATATGTACTCAAGACTTGGCTATTTTCAGATACCAACAAATGAAAAGCAAATAGTTTTCTTAAGGTGAAGTGACATTTTTATACCTATTTTCTCTGTTTAATCCTTAGTATGCTCTGAATTCTAAAAATTAGAATCAAAACATGGGTCGAAATTTGTGTCAGGATTCTGTATTTATCTTCATTAGAGAAAGCATTTATCAAACCAAGAGGGATTGTGTGAAAACCACCCAAGAAACAAAACTAGCCAACAAATAAATCCCACTACATATGTGTTTTCAAATTCCGTTACAATTATTTTGTTTGGATTTCCTTTTTGGAAATTGTTGCAAATACTATAAACACCCTTTGCAAGAGTTACCTTGAGAGAAAAATAGGATTATAGAGATACTAAAATATTTTTTTTCAATTTTGTTTCCCGTTGATTTGGCTCATAAATTTTCCAGATACCCTGAAACTTTTTCTTCAGAGTTCATCAGTGCTTCATTGATCAGATGGAATCATTATCAGCTAAAAAACACTGTGTATCTGCAAGCATGACTGTACTGCCATTTCAGCACAGTACAGCTATTCTTAACTTGTCCTGGTGTCCCATGCATAGGTTCCCTTGGTCTCTGCCAGCATTCTGTAGGTGATGATTAACACATTGTTAACCAAATCTCTTTCATTAAAAGATCAGGATTTGATAAATCTGACCCAACATAGATATCTGTAATTTAAAAGCCTACTTAATAGGCTGGTTAATTAAAGTTGGTGTCATAGTCACTGGAGAGAAATGGGCACTCTTGGGATGTAGCTCATCCTTTGGCAGATGTCTTCAAAGAACACACACAGCTGAATTACTCTCATGGATTCCCTCTCTGAAAAAGGGCAACATTGCTGCCAAAAAAAGCAAATACTGATAGAACCAGTTGGTTCCAAATGAACCAGTTGGTATAGCTGATCAAACAACCAATATTCATTTTTCTACAGAATCCACAGATATTACACAGAAAGTGTCTTATGACATGTTATTACCTTTTCCTGTCCTTTCTCATTACTTCCTCCACCTTCCAGAGCTGGAAATGTCTGCATTTCCCTCCTTCCCTCCTCAGACAATTACAACCTCACTTCCAAACCAACATCCCCTGTATTCCAGATGAACCAACCCCTTTTTTTCTCAGATACATCAACTGATGCAGGAGTAAGTGCTGGTAGCTTAGTCAGCTGTCATGTGATCACAACCTGACATGGGCAGGGTGTCACAGCTCCCACCACAGGGAGCATTAGGTCAATAACGTCAGCGGAATGTAGTGGCACTCAGGTCAAGTCACTTACAGTCACTCAGCTGAACATGAGCACTGTCCACACACAAATACTGCACGTTAGTTTTGGGCAGGATTCAGCACACGTGTTAATGTACATGGACTTGCCGGAGCAAGTCCAGTCCAGGCCACAGAGATGATCAAAGGACTGCGAGCATCTTTCCTATGAGGAGAGGCTGAGAGAAGTGGGGTTGTTTGGCCTGGAGAAGAGAAAGCCCAGGGGATTTTCTCAAAGTAAAGAAATGCCTGAAGGGAAATGAAGAGGACGAAACCAGGCTTTTCTCAGTGGTTCCCAGAAACAGGAAAAGGGCACAAACTGAAATATGGGAGGCTCCCTCTGAGGATCAGGAGACACTTTCTCACTGTGAGGTTGACTGAACACTAGCACAGGTTACTCAGGGAGGTGGTAGAGTCTGCATCCTTGGAGATACTCAAAAGCCATCAGAACATGGTCCTGGGGCAAGCTGCTCTGGGCAGCCCTGCCTGAGCAGGGAGGCTGGACCAGGTGCTGCCATCAAGTGATTCTGTGAACTGAGTACATGCTCTCTGGGAGGTAGTTCTATCAGGAAAGGGGAATCACATCTGTTACACACAAAACACATGGTTTTACTTAGGTAAGTACTTAAGCATGGGCAGAATGTTTAGTACGTGAGTAATCTCACTGATATTAGCAACACTACTGATATTTATACTGTAATACCAAAGTCAGATATTCAGAAATTAACTAGATCCAACATTTAGCAAACATTTACCTCAATCCACTAACAAGCACAGTTACAAAGTGTTCAAAAATCATACTTTGACTAAAGTCTTACGTGAGACTGAACGTAGATGACTGAAGGATATCCAGACTAACTGGAGGATGAAGGACAATGAACAGCAGGACACAAATGTGGAGGTAACTGCATACATTAACAGACTCTGACCAAAGATTCTCCTTGAGAAAGCACATATTTAATATTAAGTATGTAGAAGGGATGATATTTTAAACATGAACACTATACTGTGAGGTAATACAAATGCAAATACAAAATGTTTTAAAACAACAAAGAATTCAGCATGCATTCTTCAAAATCACTTAAGAAAGATGTGAGAGAGGAAAAAAAACAACAAGAAAATCAATGATTCCTGATCAGCTGATCAGATCTGATCTGATCAGACATTAGCTACATAATACTATTTTAAAGACAGGAACTAAAACAATGGAAGTCTGATTTAATAATTTTGCTCCCCTAGCTGAATCACTTTTTATCCTATATATGCCAATTCTAAAGGACATGAATTCACCATACAAAAACTCCTCAGCTGGATGAACAACTAACAGAAAGGATGGAAAAAGTTCTTAACAAACAGAACCCAAAAGTACAATCCAAGTATACTTGGGAGCAATTAACAGCATCTGTAGTCTATGTAAAACTAAGTTAGCCACTTCAAAATTATGAATAATAACTAATGTACTCAAAAAACCAAAACTGAAATTAAAATCATGCACTCAACACTGTCTAAACTTTCTATCTTAACCTTAAGCCATTAAAGTACAAGCTCTAAATTACAGATTCTCTGCATTTTCCAAGGTCTAAATATAAAACCCACAACTTTTCATACGATCTGAGAAAAGTAAATTCCAGCATAGCACAGCAACAACGAAGAAAACTGTTGCATTCTGCTTAGCGAAATCTCCAAATCAAGCAGGGTTTTAGAAACTTCTCAATTTCAGTTTCCTAAGGTTTGAACTGAACTCTACGTAAATTCAAGGCAGCTCACAGGAGACTTGGTGGGTTCCAAATTTTGAACTTTATGCACTGCAGGTCATCTTGCAAACAAATAAAAAACTAACACGAGGTAAGAAGAAAATCACAGAAAGGGCCTGAAAGATACCTTCCCCCTATCAAATACAGGCCTAAGCTACTCAGAAAAACCCATGGCATGTGATCTGTCTGATGACATTATCCTAGAAAGTGGAGGGAACTGCATGTCTCCGTGGGACATGTCTTCTGCTGGTCACCAAACTGAGCTGACTTCTTTAAGCAGATGAGATCAAGCTATGACTGAGTCTTGACACACCTCTCAAATTTCCATCCTACACGAGCACGGCAAGGAAAAATGTAAAGCGGGAATCCAAAAGATTTTAAAGGGGTGGAAAAAAAAAGGGAGAACATGTCTACATCCAATGAAACATGAATACCACTTCCTAGGGTGTTTTGACTATTTTAAAGAAAAAAAAGAGTGAAGAAACTGTTTCAAGCCTTCACTAAACTGAGTGATATGCACTACATGGCAACACTTCTGTAAACAACTACTGAAAGAATTTTGGGCATCTCTATTAGTTTCCTAATTTTATGACACCCCCAAAAAAAGAAACAAATTTGGTCTGTATGCACCAGACATCATATACTCCTGGCAAAAAAAATCACAAGAAACTAAATTAGTCTTATCAATCATAAGATGATTACAGATTACTGATTACATCAGATTTGTGAATTTCTTTACAGTCTACTTCATAAATTTTCTCTTTCTTATACATAAGCATCTTGCATTTAAACAGCATATTTTATACAACACACCAGCAACTGACATACCAAAAGTACAATAACTGATTGTCCAGTTTCATGTGGACACTAAAGAAACTGACTTTAAGACCATAATTCTGTGCTGGTTTAAAATTAGATCTAGCAAGATATACCTTATCACAAAGACAGACACAGCAGACCTGTATTCCAAGAACAAATCATGAGCTCTAATTTCTGCACCTGAGAAAAATTCACCATCAAAACTACAAATTGTCAAAAATTCCCTATCGCCAGGCACATTACCTCAATGCCCACCTGCCCACACAGACTCATACATGCATTCCTGTAATGATGGCATCACTCAAAACCACTGAAAACAAGAACTCAAGGCAGTACAATTCCCAGTACCTCTATACCCTGCCCAGAATTCACAAGAAGGTCTCATGATACTTGCAAGGATGTAACTAGAAAGTCAGATCCCATTTAGTCATGTTCAAATATAGACTGTGAGAATTTAAATAAATCTAAACCAGGAACACCCTGAAGACAAAGTGAAAACTGATAACAACTCAGATATTGTGCTGGCACCATCCATTTTGATACTCCACATAAACAGAAGTGCAACAAAAGCTAAATAACAGATCAGCATCATAATACACTCAATATGAATGCATATGTGATCTTCAGTGCTTAAAATACAGTGAAGTGTCTACCAGGCAATGAAGTAGTGACTAAATATTACACCTATCTGACTTGGTGTTCACGCCTTTACTCATCCTTTCTGTACAAATACCTGAAAATTTGAGTCCACAAAGACTAAGGTAGTAAGCTAGAAAAATGTTAAATCTAGTAAGGATTACATAACATAGGTTGTCAGAACGACTTAACATTAATTTGACAATCTATTTCTGTAATTGTACATATACATACGTTATCAACCAACTACACTTGTAGTGCTAAAAGGCACCTTTATAGTGTTGCATATCCTTCCTCAGATTATCTAATATACTGTGAAACTTTAATCCTTTATCAAGTTCTCACAAAAGACACCACATTGTAATTTCTAACAAAGGAGAAAAAGAGACTTCTTAATCACAGAAGTGTGGCATATATGCTATGCAAAAGAAATGACTGAAAATCCTAACACAAATTTCTTTTCAAACTGCAGCACTTCTTACAAATTCATGGAGTGCAGGTCTCTACTTGCTGCAGAAAAAAATTTAGACTGAAAACACATCATAATTGATGATGACTTAATTCGTGCTAACTGAAGCAATACAAGAACTTGAAATTATTTTTTAGCCATCCTGTGACAAAGAAGTAACTCAATTTAATCTTATGGATTTACACCTAAGTAAAACATACTGTCAATCTTAAAATTAAAAAAAATAAAATTTATATCAGTGAGTTTCATTATATAGAAGAATAAAACTTTATATTAAGAGGGAATTAAAATAAGAACTGTAAAATGTAATAAAAAAAATTGAGCTACTCTTTATATGTCTGTATAATCAAGTATACACAGAGTTTCTATCATCAGGAAAGAGGGAGTTAAAATGCCTTTCCATTTCTTTCCTTTCCTTCCCTCTCTAATGAACACCTGTTGGAAAGGAAGGGCTATTAAAAGAGTCAGCAGAGCAACAGGAAGGGCAGTGTGTTTGGAGGAAGTCACAGATCCTTCAGTGGGCACAGAGGCTTGGGCTGATTTCCAGGGGAGATGGATTCTGATTTGTTAGTTGCACTGCTTTCATCAATATTTATAGCAAGATCAAATCATGAACAGACATCACTGCTGCTCTGTCACTCCTGTTATTAGTTATCCTAGAAACTCACAGTCAATGCAAATGGTAAGAGATCAAATCACCAAGTTGTAGCAGCATTTCCTTCTGAGCTCAACCCAAATTCAGATTAGTAGGTTCTATACAGCAGGGCTAATTTGAGTTCTCCATCAACTTAATAATGAGTTCCCTTGGAAGTGGCAGCACTCTCACTGTTGAAAAAGGTTACAGTCTTTTGGGCCAAGAAATCAGTCTGAGCTCCTAATTTCTAAGTCTGTAAAATTTAAAAAGAAGCTTATCAGTATCTAACAATCTGAAATATTTAGCACAATCTGTTCCAGCACTAAGCACTTTACCAACAACAGAGCCAGAAAAGAAAAAGACAGATCACAGCTCCTTTATCTGACTGATGTGATGAACGTGATTTTGTGCCCTTACTGCCACTGTCATTGTGAGAAACAGCTATATTATAGATCTCCTTGGAGAATAGCAAAGCATGAAAAACCCTCACAGCAAAGTTATTAAAACCTAAGTTTTGGAATCAAAGCTTGAGGCTTGCTGAAAACCGAAAAAACAAACCTCAACCTGGGGTACACATTTCTACCATTTCCTCAATAATCTCATTTATTTTTGTGGGTGTACAGCTATCTCCATGGCAACAAAATTAATTTTATGCAGGGAGCAGAGGTGCCCTGACAATATTAACCACCAATTTTGTCGTCTATCAGTTTATCACCAGCTAGTCAGTGCTTCACATATTTAGAAGTTGAAGAGGAAAACTTTCTAGCTAGCAACATAAAATGTTACTTAGTAATTTCTGGTTTTTTTGAGTCCAAATACACTGTGCTGCTCACATACATAACAGAGTGTTTTAAGCAACATATGATTTTTTTAACAGTAAGACTTACCAATCCACTTAAGGCTAAAATCCAGATGTAGGAACCAGAGGTTAAGAGCTAAAAGACAAGAGCAGGGATTTAAATTTTTATTTTACAAAGTTCTTGCTATATGAACCATTAAGTTGCAATATGATATAGGTTATGCACTCATCATGACAATGGGAGACGTCAGACTTTTACCTTTGTTAAAATTCAGTTTACCATAAAAAAAAAAAAGTATTCCAGAAGGAGCAAGTGGAAAAAACACAGGGGTCCAACAATTGTTCTCCTTCTAGAGAACAATACATTTTATTTTCATATAGCTTACTAAGTATAACAGGATGTAAGTTATAGGCTGCACAGAAAAACAGGACTGAAAGACAGACTGAAGCAAAGGAAATGACTCAGCAGCAACAGGAGAAGAGTTCCAAGCAGGCAGGCACTCCAAGTGAAGCTCTCAGACATGCAGTCACAGACAGACTAATCACAAGCATCAAAATTAAGGAAATAAAGTTCTTACCCAGTGACATATTTGCTGACATGAAATCACAGAAATAAGTTGGAGCAAATTTTTTTAAAAATCCTGATAAGTCAACATGGCAGCCCATTGTTTCTAACAAAGTATGTGACTAATCACCTGGAGAAGGTTATTACCAACTGGAAAAATGGACTGAAAATGGTCACTAAAACGTTTCTGCGTGATGCCGACTGAACCATGAGAACACCTTCCCTCCAGAGTTCAGACTACGGAAACAGTGACTTGAGGTAAGGGCAGAGTTTCCAAATGAGAAGAAGGCAAATGAGTCTCCCCTCAGGCTCTGGGTGATGGCAGCAAGCATTCAGCGCTCAGCAGGGAGAGATCCTGCAGAGATACAGGGCTCAGTGACAGCACTGATCCACTGTGCACGGAAGCAAAAGGCAAAAGACCCGATGGAAAACAGCCCACACATTAGCATGGCTTTCCCAAAGACTGCAATAATAGCGCAAGTGATGGGCTCAGAAGAGAGGAAACAAGATTTCTGAGAGATCAAGAAAACAAGGTGCTGGAGCAGAAAGTGAAGGAAACCAAAGGCTGAACAGGAAAGAGGATGAATGAAATGTTCATGTAGAGCACAAGTCAATATTCTGAAACTGACTACTTATTCTAAAATACTCTCTCCCATATTTCACATAGCTATGGTGTATTCCCCATTGCTCATGCCAGAGGTACTTTTGAATCCCTAGAAAATATAGAAGTGAGCCTAATTTCTCACAAATTTGCACATCTCATCATTCAGGATGTGACACAAATGTCCATTCATTTCTAGGCTGCTGGGTCTTGGGGTTTTTAAATTGTTTTTTGAATAATTACTGGCTTTCTATAACAAGTAGCTGTATTTTTCCAGTCATGTTTCACAGAATACTACATGATGTTGCTGTGCTCTATGTTACACGATTCTAAATTACCAGTCACGTGGTAATGCATGATATACAAGTAAAATTAATTTATATAGAAGTGAAATTCAGCCAAAACCGTGATTATTTGCTAACAGTCTTACCACAAAAAAAAACTGTATTCTACAGCTTTGTTTGAACTCTTATAGACAAGGGAAAAATAAGCAAATTCAATAACATAAGCAAACTAGAAAGGTAAAAGATAAAAATGCTTTAGGATCAGGTTCCATTTTAATCTCTTTTCATCTAATTCATTTTACTGACCAAAAAAACCATAAAAACTGAATTTTCTATTATATTTTCCCATGTAAGACAAGGTAAGAACAGATCACTTGCTCACCACTCCAACATACTAGAAACACATTTATCTATGTTTTAGCTGATGGGATAGTTACTAGCTAAAAGGATGCTGAATCATGCACGTGGAAGCATCAAAATTCACAGACAAACAGAAATACTAACTACTATCTACATTATTAGTTTATTAAAAGATGAACAAGCAAGTACATACCATACCTGCAAACCCAGTATGTAGACCAGAGACTTATTGGTTATAGAAAAGTGGCCCAATACTTGTGTCACCTGCACTCTTGGAATGGAGGAATAAAACGGAACAAACAGCGCAAACACAGGACCCAAGCTGCAAAAAGAAAGGTACACATGGTTATAAGAATGATACTAGCAACAGACAATCAAAAGGAGTTAATTTTAAGTACATAACAATCAAAATGTTACACCACCTTGCAAACAAAGGTCTTCCTTAGAAACACACATTAGGTAACTTCTGGCATTCTAGGTAACAGATTCGTTAGCAAATAAGAAGGAGTGACAAAAAGTATTTTATTTCTCAATGTTTAGGACTGGAGGCAGAAGAGAAGGCAACATATTTAATCTAATAGCAGATTCTTTCCATAAAGCACAGCACACAACAGTGCAAACAGCAGTAATGTCCTACATCAGAACAAAATATGATTCAAATGGACAAATGGCAAGGATTTTACCTTTCCCAAAAGGTCAAGGAAACTACTTCATTTATGAAGCTAAGCTCCCCGTATTTACCCAGACTTAATGTGTTAGAGGATTGCCAAAAGACTACAGTACCTAAGATGGAAATAATGACAGTTTGATTTAACTTCCCTTTGCCAGTGGCTTTCATGGCCCTACAAATTAACTCTCTCTAGGGTCCTCATCTTAATCACAACACAAGATGTTTTTTAAGTTTTTAAACCATCACTGGAAGGATGACATAGAATCTAAGACTTCAAGCACTTTTTACAATGACCAGATGCCTAGACTGAGCTTGTGAACATGAGCTAGTGCATTTCATTCAGACACTCAATTTTGCATATAATCCTTTCTACACAAACAAAATACACCTGTATAAACAGACACAACACGTTATTGAAATAAACTGAAATGACTAAAGTTCTAAGAGTCAAAATGTTATAAGAAAGCAACATACAAAAATTATTCTTCATCTGAAGTTACTCCATTGTAGGCAATATTCACCGAAAAAATCAGGTTTTACAAGTGAAGATAGAAGAAAAACAAAGAAAAAAATTATTTTCTCTTCTAAGAAAAGTAATTTTAAATTATTTCTTTCTACTCTGACCAAATTAAGAGAATACCACAACTGTGGCATGCTTTTCAGGTTCTATTGATCCTGTGATAAACAGTGACTCAGAGACAGAGATTCACATGCAAGAGTGCACTCAATCATAAGACAGGAAAGTACAAAAAGGAATTTCCCAAGACTGCAAGTGCATTTTAAAGAGATTAGAGAATGCTAAAAGGTTCCCTAAATGTTAGTACTCACCAATTATGTCAACAGAGACCCCAGAAAGCACCACCCCAGTCCAGAGTAGCTATCAGATTAATTCAAATTCCAGTGTCTGACACTGCTCAGTACCCAACAACCTAGAGGAGCTGGAGGAAACTTAGTGATGGGCCTTTTCTGCTAAAACAGTAAGTTCATAGGCACTACAAGTATGCTCCTAAAGGAATCAGTGTTTGTTTTTTAGACAGAGCTCACATCTAATATAAATAGATATTACCCAAATATCCATTCAGGTATCTTTTTTTTAAAATGTCAATGGTGCCCTTCAAAATGCTGTGTGAAACTCATTTGTACAGGCAATTCCACTGGGTGAAAATTCATTCCAGTTAATTTTAAACTTTCACCCTCAACTTTCTTTATACAATTTTGTACTTTGAAAATTTCCCTTTATTTTCTGTTGCCTTCAGTATTTTCAGTAGTTTACTAATGGCTTTTTTTAGAATATCTATATGGGGATGCCACTTATCTACAGCAGGTCTGTCAGACAAGTTATCCACAGAATAATACCAGAATACGGCTGACACAGTAAAGTGCAACAAAAGGATGGTCAAGGAAAATGTGGACCCACTGGTGAAAAAAGGGACCTAATGACAAAGGACAGGAAAAAACCCAGGACATTCAATGTCTTTTTTGGGTCAGTTTTCAATGGTTAGTTTTGCCCTCAGGCTTTGCAGGTCCTTGAGTCTCCTGTGGGACTGGAGCAACACCTGCTGTGAAAGAAGACATTTTGGAGGCTCTTGAGCCCAGCTGATCATACAGGAGGCAAAAGGACCAGATAGGCTGCACCCCAGGGCTCTCATGGAGGTGGCCAATACTACCTCACTGAAACATCATGGTGATTAGAGCAGGTTCCTGAGTGGATAATTGCAAATGTCACAGCCATCTTCAAGGAGGGCAAGAAGAGGATCCTGATAGCTACAAAGCTCACCTCTACCCCTGGGAAAGTTACAGAGCAAAGCTCCTAGGAGCCATTGCCAGCTATGTAATGGACAAGGCAGTTGCTAATATCCCATCTGGATTCACCAAGAGTGACTCTGGTGCTGTGGATAAGGAAGGGGAAGATGGCAAATGTTGTACACTCTGACTTTAGGATGGCCTTTGACTTGGTTTCTTCTTCAGCCCTTAAAGAAAAACAGGGAAGATATGCACTGCATAAGCAGATTAGAGGGAATCTGGCTGCACTGCTGGACTCGAAGGGTTCTGATCAGCAGCACCAACTTTAATGGCAACCACTTACTAGCAGCTCCCCTCAGGGATCCATATTGGCATGAACACTATTTATTGTCTTTATTAAACAACCTGGATGATGGGACAGAGTGCACTCCCAACAAGCTAGTGAGTGAAATCAAACTGGAGGGAGCAGTCAATACTTTGGAGAGCAGGACTACATTCAGCTACTCCTTGATGAAAATGGGCTGACATTAGGAATGTTAGGGAGTTCAACAGAAGTAACTGTGGAGTCTCCATTTGGGTTAGAACAACCTTGTGCAGTAGCATAGACTGGCTAGAAAACAGATTTGCAGATAAGGAGCTGGAGAATCCTTTGAGTGTTAGTAAGCCTTTGTGTCACTGTATCCTTGCAGGAAAGGTCCATCACATACAGGGCAGCATTATCAATGTGTTGTCATCAGGCCAAGAGAAGTAATTGCTCAGCACTTCTGAGCCTAAACCTAAAGCACTGTGTCCGCTTTTGGGTTTCATGCTTCAAGAAAGGTATTCATATACTGGAGCAACTCCAGACAGGATAATGATGGTCCAGTATTTTACCAGGCTGCCCAGAGCTACAGTCTCCATCCTCAGAGATACATCCTCAGATACACACAGCCCAAAATAACCCATTCTTGCTGGACATGTTTTCAACCCAGGGTTGAACTAGACGACTGCCAGAGAGCCTGTCAAACCTAAGCTACCCTACTGCTTGGTGAAAAATCAAAGCCTTATTCCTGAAGCTCAAGATCACTGGAGGAATTTCTGCTCCTGTATTTCACTGGACAGGTACAAACACCCATCCACATACTGCAAATAAAAGGACTGGCTCTTAACTCTTTCAGTTATGTTAATTAGTTGTTTGGTACTATATTCAACATCTTCAAGTAGAAAACATATTCTTATTGAAAGACTACTTCAGTGTTTTCTTTCCCTTCACTTCTTTCTTATCCTCTTGTACTTGCTTTTCCTCTCATATCTTTTAGTCTCCTTTTCTGTGCTTTCTCTCTTTTTGCAGAGTCCTTTGCCCCAGCCCTTTGTTCATTATACTATGAAAATATCAGGAATGTCCTTTCACGTACCATGATTAACTTCTACTAGAAATTTGTGATGTCTGTGTGCAAAGAAAGGTTATAGACACAAGCATATTCTGGGTCTGAACTGAATTTTTGCCCACTTCATATTTAGGAAGTTAATTTTAGTCACATGGGATAGAAAATGAAATTTTCAAACAGTCCAGAAAACTCAAAAACCTGAAAACTGAATTCTAGAGTTTGAACATTCTATATGGACACCATGTCCATCCCAAAGATGTACTGCAAGAGCTGTCTCTACAATAATTACATCCCCATTTTGAAGAGCACGCTAAATTTCAACATTTGAAGTGAAACAGAAACACAGTGACGAGATAGGAACATTCTACATCATATGAGTCGATGAGATTGGTTTTGTACAAAGAAATAAAAACAGTCATATACAAACAATATCCTTGAAAAAAATAAATCAGAGACGTAAAAATTGTCCGAGAAGAAAAAATCAGGGGCAGGTACATCTTACAAGAGAAATGCACTATTTAAAGTCTAAAAGGGTGATTATTAAATGCAGATTAAAATAAACCACTAGCACTAGCAAATATATGCACAAAACAGAGGAAAAATGGTTCTAAAATGCATGAACCAAGGGTTAGAAAGCTAAATAAATGTAACTTCTGCAAAAATGCTTGCTGTTGTCAATAGACGTTCTGTGGCATTAAGTTTGCAGAAATAACCTATGTTATTCAGAATGACTCACTACACTTACTAACTGCTGCGCTGTGTTTTTCTTCATTCAAGTTCTCCAAAAAACATTAAACTGACAAATTCACAACCACATATTTTTGGGGGGGCTAAAAATATCACCTATAAAAACAGCTGCAGATAATACAGGCACGCAAGCAGGGCACCTGCAATTCAAGTTACTAAGTCACTTCAGTGACCTACATTCCTGCAGTCAGTCCAAACACTGCCATATTACACGTAAGGTTCCAGCCTTTATTCTGAAGATGCTAAATATTCATAATAACATTCCTTAAAATTAATGAACTCTGTGGAATGTGACTACCCTTGATGGTTGTGTTCCCCTACCCGCTGGAGTCCTGAACTCAAAGGACTCACCTACTGCACCCAATTCTTTCACTACATATGAGCAGGACAGCCCATTGCCTGAGGTCTCTCAATAGCAGCAAAAGCATTAGGCTTTGTTGCCCAGTACTAGCTAATGCCAATATTTCACAGGAAAGCAGCAAGAATGCAGAGAAAAATTTAAAAATGCATCTGGAGGTGAAAAGAAAGGTTCCTCCTGTCCATGGATATCCTCGCAGAATCCATGCAACTTGCAGTTCATGAAAATTTGAGACTAACCATCTAACCAACAGCTTGCAATCCCCTCATGAAGGCACAAATCAGATACCTATCCTAAAGTAAGCTTTAATTTTTAATGGCAAGACTATCCAACAATGTATTTTGTAACCTGGGTTCCATGTTCCTCACCTTGTTTACAAAAATCTGAACAGTGTTTGAACATATATGGAAAACACAAATGTATGTCTGCACATATATGGTAAACAAAAACACCTGAAACACAGCAATTTCTTAATTTACATGTTCAAATCCTGGAGCAGTCAAACAGATATTGGACTAACAGCAGCTGTATCAGAACAGAAAACAAGCAGCTAGAAGGATATACAGTTAGTGAAAGAATGCAACCTGCACCATTTAATTTATCATCATGCTAGGCTGGATTGGTAGCTAATATACCAATGTGACTCAAAGGGTACAATCTAGTACTGTATCTTAATCAAAGGAAGGCAATATTTTATCAGATCAAAGCAGGAAACACACACTGCCGTTGTTTTATAATGATAAAACAATTCTGAAGCAAACATTTCCTTTAATAAGAAGCTGGAGTACTAATGTCAGCCCTTGAGCAAAGACATGACTGCGTATCTCAAAATTTCCCATTTCCACAGCAGACCTTAGGTGCTGGACACGGAACCACACTGTGGTATTACTTTGCGTACATATGAAGCAAGTTCCCTGTGCAATTTCCCTTTAAGCAGTCCTGAATTCTCATTGCTTCATTTAAAGCAATTTTACTCTCTGATGAAGCTGAATAATTAAAAAAATACTCAAAAACAAGTAAGGGGAAAAAAATCCAGAATAAAACTGGTAAGTTTTCCTAAAGACTTTCTGAATGTGATGTTAGAAGATGAATGCTCCATTAAGACTGAGGAGCTGAAAGCCCTAGATAGAGCCCTTCAGCGCTTTGGCATCTAAGGGGAATCAAGTCATGCGTACAGTGGGAGTTCAACACCAGAAAAATCAGTGTACAGTCTCAACCAAGTGCTCCAAGTAAGTACAAAAGTAGCTTACAAGGCTCTATGTTCTGCTATAGCAAAAACATTTCCTATAATACATAGTACCTTTGCCATTAGATCTGTGTTTACTTGAGGCTTTCTGCTGAGATGGATGTGTTAGCAGAGATCCTATCTCTCTACACACCTTCACCACTACAATGTCAACCAACACCTCTGCTGTGAACACAGCCCTAACATTTCCAAAGAGGCATCCTGCACTCTGCATGGGTTGGACCCGCCAAAAATAGCCTTATCATGCCTTCCTGGTTGTTGAAAATAGGCCACTAAATGAGGTCATGAAACGGTCCTTTGCAGTCATGAATGATCAATATCAGTTTTTGGGGAAAAGCCCAGGTAGCTCTCAACCACAGCCTCTAACAGCAAACGAAAGGATTTTCCATCTGCCTCTGAACTCCAAAACCCTCTTAACAAACACACTATTTACATCTTACATTAAGAGTTCTTCACCCAGAAACAAGATTATTTCAGGTACAAATGGGTTAACTCACAATTTGACATCCCATTCCTTTCCTACTCCCTAGCCACTCATTCTTGTCAATATTATTTTAGGGGAATCAGATTTGTGTTTTAGAAGTTTTTTATCTTTCATGTATTTACCTTATGTTTTTCATTATTATTATTATTATCACTGCTTAAAATGTAATAAGCAGCTTACAAAGGCAGACATTCTTACTGATCTCTCAAAGTCCCAGAGTTCTTTAACTCCCTCATACATTTTTGAAAGGCATTTCTGTAAATCCTCATCATTATGATACTAAAACCATGCTGGGAATGTCCACGGCATTTGAGACGTCTGCTTTAACACCACATTTCGGCATGTCTCAGTTTTGAGGTTTCCTCATGCTGCATCAGATCTCCTCGGTAAGAAGAAGTTCTAAGTATGTACTGATTACACAGCTCTTTGCTGTAAATTAAGGTATTTTTAAATGCAGATGGCATATAAACAAAGTTTTTCTCATATGAGAGGGATTTTAGTCGGTCAACAGTTAGTCAAGTAAACCTCTGGGTAAAGTCCCTTCTGTGAAAGTCAGTAGTGCATAACTTCAGGGGGGAGGTGGAAGTGTTTCTAATTACTCTCTTTGAGCAGACTAATTGCAAAAGGATCTAAAATAGATGCTTTCACATCCCATAAAACAGTAGGCAGCAAATCAAGACCGGCATACAGAGCTGGGTTTTTCTAAAGCACTTGAAAAAACCCTACCCCTCCCACAAAAGACTCACGTAATCACTCTTGAGAACAATGTGCAAGGGTAAACCTTCCCAGTCAGGCCATCCTGTTAATGCCCTTAACTGCTCAGAGGATCCAAGAAGCTACAGAGATGTAAGTACAGAAAAGAACTAACTTTTTACTTTTTTTCTTTGCCACGGAGCGACAGCAAACGATTCCAGAAATATTTCCTTTTTTGCATTATACTGGATATTTTCATGTGGTAGTAAGGAAAAATGAGCTTTGTATGGGAAAGGACCATGGAAGAAATTCTCTGATATTTTATATTCCCATATTAATATGCTGCTAGTCCCTTAAAGGATCTGTTGATCTACAGCAGCAACAAGCTATTCCAACTCATTTCTCATAGTACAGTCTTCTGACAATCACAGGGAAACATTTCATACTGCCTTAACTTAGACAAATTTTTACAACGCTAATTTAAATTATACTAGTGCAGAAGTAACTACTGTAGAAGTAGTAAGGGAAGCACTGAAGCTCTAAAGTCAATGAACCTCACAGAATAATAGTAAGAGAGAGATTTGTTATAAGTCTCTCATACTGTGGTTGTGAATGCATAGCTTGCTTTTATCACATGCATTTCTTGTCTATGAAAACAGCCTTTATTATCAGCTCAAAAACTTCTCATGTCTGAACATTGCAACAGAGCATTTTAAGAGTTCAAAGCTTTATGAGCTAATTCCTCTTTTAACTTCTAGTGCACATTTCTTTCAAGGTTTTTAGAAGGCATTCTTCTTCTGAATTGCAATGACCAAATATCTTTCTCCTTATTACTGATCTTTAGATATAGTACAAGTGGTATGACTTTTGTACACCTTCCCAATTTAAAAGGATACATTTTTCCTATTATACTGGCAAAACAAGACAGACTGTTCAACAGACAGTAACTAGACTATCTTTTATCTTAAAAAGTAAGAGAGAGTACATGCCTTTGAGCATAAAATACAAGAGATCTGTCTAACATTTTCATGGCTGCTCCTGAAGAGACAAGGCAATTGAAAAAACTAATTGCCAGGTAAATTTAAGAGCTCAAATAGAGGTTTTTTTCCTGGTCAAAAGACTCAGGAGCATGTACAGAGAATAATAAACTTAATACAGAAGCTATAATCTGAAGCTGTAAATCTTAAAATTAAATATTATACCTGTATGGGTTTCATACAACTCAGAAAAAAACCCTCAAACTCAAATAGGTGTGCATGTTCTCTAGTACTAAAATACAAATCCTCATTTGAATACTTTTTTCTTCTGCTAGAAAGAATGTAATTTTCAGTGGCTCGCACTTTTATTCTGCTTATTTGCTCTAGTTTTAGGCTCTCTCCTTTTTACATTTGGTATACCTAACAAGTGTAAACTGAAGGGAAGTTAATCATCTTAGCATCAGTACAGCTGTTCACGTCAGTATGTTTTAGGCAGAGATGATTTATGTTAGATAGGTCTCACACTTTTTGTAGAACACATCATCCTTGTAAAGAGATCCAACAGATAAGACCAGAGTGTACCCTTCAAATGAATTCCACTTTTTCTTTAATTAGTTATGCACTTCAACTCAACTCCTTTTATTTCCATCTCACTTACTGTAGTTTATATTATTTTTTAGCACCAAATATAACTGTCATACAACTGTCATGCAAAATCTACAGTAATAGACTATAGACTATATAAAGATCCCACAGTGTTGTGCACTTGCATATTCTGTTAAGCAGCTAAAGAATATTCTCATTCTTTATAGCCACTGTGAAGACAATTTATGACACTGTTAAGACAATATTTGGGATTCTCTGACATGTGTGTTACAAATTTGGGTTTACTATGCCAAAAAATTTGGATCTATATCAAAGAGGGATAAAAGCACTAGCCTGGAAACTCTGTCATCAAAATTAGCTGTGGGTTGTGACCTGAGGACTCAATCTTCAGGTCATTAGGCTGACTCACCGGCCTTTAGAACACAAAACTCAACAGCTTTTGAAAAGAAATTAACAAACAGCACTAGAAGCATATGAGTGTTAAAGCGTTAGAAAGAAAGAGGAAGCTTTAGGACATGTCTGTCTCTCGCCTCAGCTTTTATTAAACTACATGCAGTCCCCAGCTGCCAGTCCACACATACCATATTATGCACCTTAGGTATATGTTCTTTCTATTTTAACAAGGTGTTCTGCTATGCAGTGTAGCACACACACTTTTTAATACACATAACTTAGCTGAATCAAGCCTTTTTCTCAAACAGAGAACACTCTACAATAGAGATCACCTGTATGGTAAAACAGAAATACAAACAGTAAATATGACTGGTCAACAGAAAAAAAAGTAGTTTTGAGATTAAGGAAAAAATTAAACCTACAAAAACCCAGCACTGCATATTTCCCATCTTCTATTGTTTTAAAACAATGTAAGACCTACACAGATTATATCTATAGAGGATCAGAGAATCAGATCAGAGAATCTTGCACAGAAGAGAAGTCTCTTTCCTGACCATTCCTTTAAAATAATTTATGCTCTTTATGCAGAGAAAAACAACATTAACCCTCAATATAATTTGTTAAGGAAATATCGTCCATCTCATAGTGATAAAACCATACTATGTATAGAGAGCCAGTAGAGATCTTTCTAATGAACTGCTGTGCCTTTCCAAGAATATAATTGGTATCCTTAAATTAGCAACTGGACCAGGGACAAATGGATCAGGGATTCATCTTCAAAGAATGAAAATTATGAAGAGACACAGAGAAATCACACATTAGATTACAATAGAGTAAAAGCCTTCTACATGTCCCCTGTTCTGCTGAAAAGACAGATAGTGCTCCTCAGCAGAAGCAGGAGATGAGAACGAGAAAAAATTTCATTTGGCATACAGAGCGAGCTTTGTACCACTGCTTGCACACAGTCCCAACACATGTAATCTGAGGTACAACACTGCAATTGCTGGGTCACAGCTCAAGTCTGTTCTTCTTAACAGTTAAATGTATGTAATATTATGATACTACATACAAAGCTGATCACACACAAACATGTCTGTGAAGCAGAGGTTTGGATTACACAGTACTTCCAGACTGGGGTCACCATCCTGTTCATCAAGCACCTTTTGCTGTGGGGATTAAACACAAAACAAATGTATAAACATAAAACAAATGACTGATGCCAGTCAAATATTTTCACACAACATGAATCTCTCACACAAGCCATTTTTCCTTTGATGAGATTACAATATCGGTTTAGAAAGACACCTGCACAGATTTCAGACATGCTAGATTTTGTAAGCAGCTTGCCATTGTGCTGTGAATTTTTTCCCCAGATGGATGCTACTGCTGTGAAACATCAAGAACCACAGAGAACAGACTAGCAGCTGCCTATCTAACAAAACTCATAAGTAATTGACTAAAGAAATTTGCTGGTCAAAAAAGCAAACATAGTGCTAAGACTTGAAAATGGCAAGGGAAAGAACATTATAGAACAACCCCCACTGGTTGCAAGCCTGGGCATAGTATTTAACAGTAAAATTAATTTTAAACTCTCCCAGACATAAGGTCCTCCCAGGCCAAAGCAGAGAGCAACAGCCATGCCCTTACACTGGAAATATCCTATGACAGAGTGAATCAGAGAAATACTCCTGAAGCACAGTGAACTAACTTCACAAACTCCCAGTGCACTGCTGCACAACTCTATCTTGCATACATAATCCACTGAGCAGGAAAAGTAGGGATGGAGTGGTGAGTTTGCCTACAGGCACAGTAATACCAAGAGGCATCTGGAACTCCAAGTCCTGTGTGGGACACAGCTGCAGTTAGAACAGACATCACAGGATCATTCCACCATGTAGTGAAATATTTGAGAAGCTTATCTTGAATTCCCTAAACCATGAGATTGTGTAAAGAGACCCAATGAAAACAGCAATTGCAAATTAATTTTAGAGACATTTAAGAGAGAGACACACATTTTTTTAACAGGGAGGTTCACTGACCAAAGACTAGAGTACAAATGGGTGATTTACTTTCTCTTCAGTTCTCCAAGAAAAACAGCATCTTAGAAAGTATGCTTTAAGGGAAAAGTTACCAGAATCCATACACAATAACTAAAATAATATAATCTGAACTATACAGAAGATTACATTAAGTGAGTAAGTGGCCTGTGTCACTGAGTGTTTATAGACTCAGAAAATGTGAAAACCTGAGCAGCCTTCTTTACAATACAGATATACAGACAGGAATTTTCAATACTTTATACCTTAACATTTTGGCATGTCACTCTAAGCCAAAAACTTCTGGTACTGTTTGCTTAAACTATTTAATTGGTAAGGGATATTAATATTATCTTTCTTCCAAGTATATTCTTCAAAGTAGTATCATTAATAAACCTGGAAAGCCACTGGAAGGGTCTTTAATCCAACAATCTAGAAGAGCAAAAGTTTTAGTAGTGATTCTAGAGGGTAAATTCATTGGTGCATCTGGATTTGGGACAGTACATGGCCATGTTCTCATGAGTTATTCAGGCACACAGCTCATTAAAACAGAGTCGTGTCCAGCTAATCTGAGGTTTGCAGCAGTAAGGATGGAAAATTCTCCATTTATTTTCCAATAATGGAAAACTCACAAAAAGTATTCAAAATGTTCTTTTTTAGACACATTCTGTAGAGGATGTCATATGCTGTATGTGTAAGTGGATCACTCAGGATTGCTGCCAAGAAATAAACAGCAACCTGACACAAGGAGTAGGTTTTTTTTAAAGATCTTATCTTACTTAATAGTCCAGACACCTTTCAGGAAGAAAGTGTTATTTTTAATGAAGCCCTCTCCAAGATTGCCAAGAAAATGCAAAATACCTGCTGAGGTGAATGCAGCTCATCCAACAACAATTAGAGTTCAGAAGTACAAAGAAGTTATCACAGTTTGGGTGATGCACATTATGGTGGATGGTATCAACTTTATCATCTGTTTGGGCCACAAAACAGATAAAATCTCTCCTTTTTTTGGTTTTTTTTTTTTTAATGAATATATTCAGGTACTGTAGCACCTAAACACCTTGGTGGCTCTCAAAAATGCCCATACATACCTACAGGTAGACAAAACACTAATGCTAATCTACAGCATTGTAAAATGTGTTCCCTACATTAACAGTCAAAATATTTTGGGGATAACAGAGGATGAAAAAGAATACTTTTTGCCCCTAGGGCTGACTCCCACAGCAGGCAGAAGAGCCTGCCAAGGAGCACAGCTTGGCTGACTGCACACAGCCCTGGAAGATCCATGAGCTGTGCTTCTCCAGCTTTCTCCTCATCCATTTGTGGCCAGTTTGTCCGGCCATGGAACTGCCCCCAACATGTATCCATGCTAGCACCATAGATAGACACAAACACTTGTCTCAGCTAGGACTCCTTCTCAATATAGCCACACTTCTATGTGAGGATGAACAGCCTATTTTGAACAAGTTCTGGATTAATTTATTACATTAAAGATCCAACTTCAATAGCACAAAATTAGGTAACATGCAATTTATGAAATTCTACTCTTGATGTAAAAAATTACATATTTTACTGAATATACAGGTTTCTTCCTAAACTATGGTTCAAGGTGTTTGTGTAATAGATATTCTACATTTTATTAATGTTTACAGAAAGACATATGAATGGATGTGACAATTATGTGCACTGTTTTTGAACCTAAACTATTTTTGAACCTAAACTAAAAAAAACCCCATGCACTTAACATACTGTATATAGTTACTGCAATTGAACTGTTTAACACAAATCTTAGATTATCCTTTCCTAAATATGTTGACAAAGTTATTTTAACTAAACTTCAAGAAAGAGATTAATAGAAGATAGATGTGATGCTGGGAGTGTGAACAAGAATTAGAAGCATTTAAATATGAGAAACACAACAAAATACCTCTCTGACTCATATACAGGTACCTACACAAACCCACACCATTTTATGCAAAGCCTGTTACACTTAGGTAAAACAAAATCTATCCTAAACACTTATACAAGGGAAAAGAGGGAGGAAATCATACCAGAACTATCCTCAGGGTAATAAACACTGTATTAATCAATCACTAAACACACTAACACCAAGACAGCGTGAACAATGCAGAATTAACTAATATAAAATTAGTGACATTCTTAAACCTGCACTACAGCTGGAGCTGTTATTTACCAATTAGTTTCTTTATTCAAGGCACAGAACTCCCAATTCAGATTTGACATACAACCCTGAATGCAGTATTCCCACTTCCTGAGGAACAGTACTTTACAAATACCTAAGAATCAGAACATTGTACATCTGCCAGTCAGAAATTACTCATCTGTCTTCCCTCCTGTGTATGGAATGCAGCAAACACAGACTTAATGTACTACCTGTAAGTCAAATTTCTTCCTTAAACACAAAATGTAAATAATTTACATATTTTAATACACAACATCCACTATCTGCAGGTTTACTGTTTACAGAGAATCATTAATTGTGAACACCTTGAAATAAGCAGGACAATCTCCTCAAATCATGAAATAAAATGCCAACCTTTAAATGCTTTCACGAGTTAATAAAAGGATTAGGAATGCTTTCTAAATTGTGTGGTTTAAATCCCTTAAAACTGAGAGGTATTTCTCAGAAAGACTTTTTGCAAGTGCAACAGGTTACACTTGCTTGTAAATATTGTGTGTTGAATGACAGATCCTCAGAAATAACACAGACATGTTAATAAAGTACAAGACACACTCAAAATTCTAATTACAACAGCTTTTACCTTCTGGTAGTATTCTTTGTTAAAACAGAAGCAATTTTGTTTTGATTGCTGTTTAAATTCATAAATGGTGCCTCTAAGATGGTGCCCTTTTGTAGAACAGCTGCCCGAGGAATAATATGAGATGCCCCATCCTTTCTGAGCTTCATGCTTACACTACACAACTGGCAGGTAACAGCAGACCTAGGAAATGATTGCACATTGAGCAGTATCAACAGAATGGGGTTCTTCCCATTTCTGAAATTCTGCTGGATCATTTTAAAATATTTTTCAGCCCCGCAAATCACTGCCACTTTGCAACTCTTCTATGCTACTTATGACAGTAAAGATGAAACAATTTCTAACCTCTACTTAATTGACAAAGTGTAAAATAGTTCACCTGCACTACCTCTCTTTAGCAGGGTCACTAAAGAATGATTAAAGTAATTAAAGTAGTAGTCTGAAGAATTTATGTATGTAAAAATATTTGAATTAGATTCCAAAAGCCAATTCTTAAAATTAGAATTAAACAAGTTGTTATGGTTGGAGTTTATGATCTTAAAGGTCTTTTCCAACCTAAATGAACCTATGATTCTTTTATAATATCAATATGGTAAGAGTGCTGAGAAAAAAAATAGTTTCTCTAAACAAGTTAAAGCATCACAGTGTGAATTGTTAGGAACAAAAATTCCCTCAAAATTAACTAAAACACACTTAAAACATTTTGTCTGCTTGTCTAATCCTTGGGGACTTTATTTGATGCTTTATAATTTCATTTCTTCAGACTCTCTTTTCCCCTCAAGGTGCTTTAAACAGCCTCCCAACTCCTGAGCATCTATAGACTTTACTTCCAAATATATTACATCCCTGGTTTACTACATTGTCCTCTGTCTGATTTTCTTTATTAGAGAGGCAATTGGGAACAAGATAGAAAAGCCAAAAGGAGGCATCTGTTTGTTTGTTTTCAGATTGAGTCTTGAAAAGTATTTCACAGCAGTTCACAGAAGTATTTCACAGAAGTTTCATTTCATTTTTTTAGTCTTATTTTGCAACAAAGGCTGTCCATTGTTATGTAGAAGTACTTTATCTATATTTCTTACAAAATGTTCTCTTTTGTTGGTTTTTTCCTCATGTTAGGTCTACTGAGCTTCCTGCAACAACAGTGGCGGCAGAAATGGACCCTTTCACAGCCTCTGAGAATAACATTTCCACCTGTGACTTATACGAGCACAAAGACACAGCACGGATATTACTGTCTGTCTTCTACGGCTCCATCTTGATCCTTGGGGTGCTTGGAAACACCATTGCCCTCACTGTCATTTTTAAAAACAGAAAGAAGATCAACTCCACTACCCTGTATTCAACAAACCTTGTCTTCTCTGACCTGCTGTTCTGCATTGCCTTGCCAACCAGGATTGCCTACTACAGCCTGGGCTTCCACTGGCCCTTTGGAGAGGCGCTGTGCCGAATCACCGCGCTCCTGTTCTACATCAACACCTACGCAGGCGTCAACTTCATGACGTGCCTGAGCATTGACAGGTTCTTCGCTGTCGTCCACCCCTTCCGATACAAGATCAGAAGGATTAAATATGCCAAGGGCATCTGTGTCTTTGTCTGGTTTCTTGTATTCAGTCAAACTTTCCCATTACTTATACAATCCATGTCACATGAAGAAAATGAAAGGACTACATGTATGGAATATCCAAACTTTGAGAAAATAGAACATCTACCATTTATACTTCTTGCTGCCTGTTTAATAGGGTACCTTATTCCTCTGGGGATTATTCTATTTTGCTACTCTCAAATCAGCTGCAAACTTTTTCAAACAGCCAAGGAAAATCCACTGACTGAAAAATCAGGGATAAACAAAAAAGCCATCAATACAATCATATTTGTAATTATAGTGTTCATCATCTGCTTTACTCCTTATCATGTTGCAATCATACAACACATGATTAAGAAACTTCAGCGAGAACCCTTGTGCACTGAAACGAAAATTTTCCAGAAGTCACTCCACTATACTGTATTTCTGATGAATTTTAACTGCTGCCTAGATCCTTTCATCTATTTCTTTGCATGCAAAGGATACAAGAGAACTGTACTGAAAATATTGCGACGACAAGTGAGTGTATCAATTTCAAGTGCTGCCAGGTCACATCATGAAGAAAGCTCCCGTGACGCAGGAGAAACACAAATGACGGTACTTGCTAAATCCTCCAATGGAAAGCTACCTGAAAAATAAACCCTGTAGTACACCACAGTGAACCAAGACTAAAAATCCAGGGTCCACAGCACAAATTCTTAGTGCTCCCCTACAGCAGCTTAAGTAAAATTCTGTTTCTCAGGATGTCAGAGAATCAAGGAGTGAAGGACTGAAAAAGATTTGTCACAGGACAGCAGGAAAACTCAGCATTATAATCTTCTTGCTATATCCTTTTGACCGATCTCTTATTTTTTCCAGGAAATATGCACCATTGAGGATGTTCAGATTCCATGCTGCACATACATATGCCTGGATGTTACTAACTCAAGCAGAGCCAAATCACAGTTAGGATTGTGCACAAATATAGCTTACAATTCAACCAACTACAACCAGAACATCTGAAAATTTCAAGACCTCTAGCTGAGCTCCAATTAGAGCAATGGTTTTGTTGGCCCAGTCACACAGACATAGGAAATAAAATTTTGAGATAAAATGGACAACTTCTTCACTCATTTGACTATGACAAGTACTTAGTTTATAGCTCTTTGGAAGTGAAACTACATTTTACAATATTTGGAGCACAAATGCCTTATTGGACAATTCACATAGAAAACATTGTCAAATATAACACATGAAAAGCTAATGAACTGTTTGGTTCTCCCCAACACTGAACATCTCCTGTATGTAAAATCACTCATCTGCACAAGGTGTATTATCTCTTTACTCCTTTTCCTAAAGGAAAACTTTCCTTTTTAGTGTGTATTGTAAAAAGTCTCTCTACTCCTGTTGTATATAGATTATTTATAAATACGAACTGAAGCAAGAGACTGTAATATGAAAACTGAACCATTTCAGTTAAAAGAGCAGTGATACAGTGTTCTTCAGAACTTCTGCTGAAGTCAGACATGGACATAAGACAAATGCTTTAGAAATCTGAATAAATGTTCATAGTTGAGACCATCCAAAAAGTAAATTAATGGATTAATTCTGATGGTGTGAGATGGCTACCTCTCTTTAAGCACTGTTTACATGAAAGATCAATAAAAATGAGAACAGCAGAATTGGCAGGGAAAGAACAAGTTTTCCCATCATGCCTTCACACAGCATATCTGGGATCCCTTTAGGCATGCTGAAATTGGCTCAGGAAATAGACCAAATGACTTAAACACATCCTGCTGGAATCAGCTCAATACCAGCTGAGAATCCAGGATGTACGCCCTGGGTTCCTGCTGATGTGCCCTTCCGTCACGTTTCAGCTTCCTTCCCTACTTTATTCCTGGCCCCTCTATCTTTTCTTTAGAGTTCTATCTTATTAGTATGCCTTCACTGGACAACACAACTTGGTAACTCAACCAGGAGGTTGTGAGGGAAAACTAAAGAGTGCCTGATAATCATCAGTAAAGGCTATGCCACATGTTAGAACAAATTTTATTTATTTCAGCTGTATCTTTCTGATGCCGAGGTTGTATTGGAAGTCAAACAAACATATTACATTTGTCATCTTTGCAATTCCTTCCTTCCTCACATGCTGACCTCTGCCTATCTGCAAACATGGAAGGGTCGTACCTGACAAGCAGTACAGAAACGTGAAATTAAAATTATTTTTTATGGCAAAGAAACCACAAACCTCTCCTATATTTCATACCACTTGGACTGCCAAAATTGAGTTTCTAATTCTAAAATACTAATTCTCTCTTTCCTAATTATAAAAGACACTATGCAGCTTCAGAAAAGCAGTGTAAGAAGAATAACTTTTATCAGGAGAAGTTCTACTTAATTCTGTATATTCTAGCGGTTCTGTTCTTGTCAGCTTTTTTAATAAACTATTTTAAAACATTATTTAAGAATGTGTTCCTATTGAATTAAGCAAATGGTAACCAGATAAAATCATGGACCACTCATGAATACCTAGAAGTGGTAGAAATAAAATATATGTATTGTTAACATCTCACTAGCACAAGCTTATTTTATTCTACTAATGTCTAGGCTTTTTTGAGTTTTTAGCATTCATTAACTGTGCATTTCATGCATTTCATCTAACTGTGATTATAAAATCTTAATGACAAGAAGCCTTTTTTACATTTGCCTGTAAAATGTAACTTAAGTATGTATTAAAACACCACATACAGCAGGTAACTACACTTTTCTAGGTGAAGATTTCTACTGAACATCTTTCTCTACCCCATCTTCTTGTATTAGCAATTCTGTCATGTTCAAGATTGGATTTTGTTTCTAAATCACACCAGCATTCCCAAACAGCTAACGCTACATCAAAATACTGCTCTACCCTGAGTCCAGTTCGATATAGGTTTGAAAAAAGCTACTTTTTTCTCATTATTTAAATGTTTCTCAAATGAAGAAGAAACCAATAAAATAGAAACTTTTAAAAGCTAAGATAAGCTCAGTTTCCTGACAAAAGTCCTGCAAGCACTGACATACAGATGGACAATAACAATTCATATCTGTGGCAGCTGATGCCACTGCTCCTCCTCACTCCTTGTCAAGCTGCACTCGCAGCTCAAGCACACTTATGTCAATGAGGAGACCCTTTTCTGTCATCTGCCAAAAGCAGCAGTGAGGGATTCACTTGGTTGGGACACTGCACTGAAGCAAAACATTTACAGAACATCTGTCCTGCTCCTTGTACCAGCTGCGGCATGGGGCTGGCAGCCATCACCAGAGAGATGGTAACAACCTGATGCATGGGATCAAAGGAGAACAGTGAGTAAAAAGTTACAGCTGTTCTCAACTGGTTTCCTCCATGATGCCCTTATATAACTTGTGGCTTGAAGTAGTGTGAGCTTTGCAAGAAAAAATAAGCTTTTTCTTAAGGGGAAGCTTTTCATACATTCTAAGCATTGTTCCTTTCTGTGTGAAAGGCTGGTAAATGGTCACATAGACCTGGGACTCTTTCATGTTTTTCACATACAAATAAAGCAACTGACAAGTAGCAACAGGTTCAAATGGCATGCTCATTGTGAGGATCTGACTGGAGTGTTTCAGAAAAACTGGGTCTCTATTTGGAGGGTGAAGTCTAGTCAGGATCTTGAAGTACATGTTCTTGAAAAAACAACAGAATCTCTTTTATCTCTAAACTTTGGAGTGTCAGGCCAGGCAGTTGCTAAGAGGACTCCAACTATGTGGAGTCCCAGCTCTAGTACTAACACTGCATGTCCACTGCTGACATCCCTCTCAAAACCTACCTGGTAGGGAATGTGACAGAGCATATAAGAAGCAAAAATTATGATGGTGGCCAATTGGTACATTTTGGCTGTCTCTGTCTAAGTCCAGAAAAGAAAGCTGGATAGATATCTACTGTTAAACACATGATCAAGCAAAGGTGCACCATGTGAAAAATCCCAAAACATGCACACTTCCAGCAGAAGAGCATCTAGTACCTTCATCTTTTCTTTCACTGAGAACACAAAACTAAACAGTAATAGTGCAAGTACCCTCAGCTACCTTAGTCTCTAAGGTATTGAAGACTAACTGAAACTGTGGAGATAAAGAAGGCAGTCTTCTGTGGCTTACAGTCCCAGCAGAAGATGACAGGTATTTCCCAGGGGATTGCTGTCGGTGTGGCCTGTGGTTCTGGAAGTGATATGGACGAGGAAACTGTGAGCAGCATGGTCATCTAGCAAAAGACAGTGACAGCAACTGTCTGAAGTTGTAAACATGCTACCACAAATAACACAATTCTTGAAAGTGGTTAGTGACTTCTCTTAATTCAGCAAACTCATTAGTGTAAAGAAAAAAAGGAAGGTTTTGAGCTTTTTTAAATAGATATTCCATTTTCCATTTAAGGAAATTTTGTTCTGAAATTTAAAAGCTTTTATATAAGTAAGGAATGAAAAGACTCCAATAAACCAATGAGACAGCCTGCAACACAGGAAAAATAAATAGCATGCAGCTGAAGAGAAAGAGAAGAAAAGTTTTGCCTTATATGACCACTTCTGGAGGAACTGAAAAGCAGTGACATACTCTGTTCTCTTCTATCACCACGTCTGTGGTACAGAGCAGGGGAACAACTGGAGATAAACTACGGTTTGTATTCAGCAGTCTCCCACTGTGCTGGCTCAATAGTGAGCTAGTGTTTCAACAGACACATGAATTACTTTAAAAACAACAAATTCATCTGAGTGCAATATTTCCTAATACAGTCTTGGCTAATCTGCAGCCTGCAGACTAAGACAGTGGCACAAAATAAATACAAAAACTCTGCCAAGCTGCAACCCTTCTCTGAAGAAAAATGGGCATTACTGTTTGTGTAGTAAATGCTAAGATATATTTCCTCAATTTTTTCCCCTCAGAATACTCCCTTGGCTTCCTGCAATGTCTAACTTTGGACTTCCTGAGGCAGATGTCTCATCTTTGCACATGACAGCCCTCAATCAATGTTTTCTTCCATCAGCCTGTCTGGTCCCTTTTTGAACTCAAATAAAATATCTGCAACTGCAGTGTTTTGCAGCAAGAAGCTGCACAGAATAACTACCCATGGTGTCTGGAGCCATTTTTGTTCACTTGTGACACCTGCTAGTTTCATCTGAAGTCCCTTGTTTCTTGTGCCAGCAACAAATGAACACAGTAATTCCCTATTTACCCTGTCCACAGTACTTGTGATTTTACACACCTGCATCAAATCCCCTTCCTTCAAGTTATCTTGTCTCTTCTCCTGTGAACAGTCAGATAAAAGCTGTTCACCACTTCATTCAAACTCTAAAAGAAGGAAAGAAGGCAAGTATAAATAAAGAATGAGGATCCAGCTGTGTTTGGGCTGTGTGGCAGAAGAGAACAGGGTATCTCTGTACACACGAGATCAACAGCATACTGATCTACTTTTCCTACCATATTAGCATAAAGATTCTCTAAACTAGGATCTTGCCACATGACTGACAAATTTGGATAACCTTGCTCCAAGATACTAAATAAGGAAGACCTGGACCTTGGTGGATTGGAAAAATGGACTCACATGAGCCTCATGAAGTTCAGCAAACCAAATGCAGAACTGAGCTAGAATAACCCCACACACAGTGGAGGCTGGGCATGACCTGGCTAGAAAGCAGAATGGCAAAAAATTCTGGGCTCCTGGTAGACAGGTTAAAGAGGAACTAATAGTGTGACCTCATAGCCAAACATATATGGGACTGTGTTTAAAAAGAATTCTTTCCCCTCCATTTGGTACTTGTGAGATCACGCCTGGAATTCTGTACTAAGTCTTGGGTTTCCCAGTAGAAGAAAGATATCTGGCATACTGGAACAAGCACAGCAGACTGCCACCAAAAAAATGTGGAAGGAGCTTGCAGCACATGTTACTGGAGGAAAGGCAGACGGCACTGAGATGGCTCACACTGAGAGATGTTACTGCTATCTGCAACTGCCTAATGGGGAGGTGTCACAGACATGTTTTATGAAAAATCCTTTCCTTAGGATTTTTTCTCCTGAGAAGCTGAGAGGCCTGAGAAACAAAATGTAAACAATTCTTATCTGCTGCTGTGGAATGCAACAGGTGGATCTTTGATTGGTCTACGTTGGTTGTTTCTAATTAATGGCCAATCACGGTCAGCTGGCTCAGACTCTCTGAGAGTCAGGAGCTTTTGTTATCATTCCATTCTTCTTCCTTTGCTTGCAAGCCTTCTGATGAAATACATTCTTCTATTCTTTTAGTATAGTTTTAATAATATATATATCATAAAATAATAAATTAGCCTGCTGAAACCTGGAGTCAACATTCTCGTCTCTTCCCTCTTCATGGGACCCCTGCGAACATCATCACAGGGAGGGATACAGAAAAGATGGCAATACCCACTAACAGGCAAAAGTTGCATCAAGGACCAATTAAACATTAAGAGGCATTTTTTCATCATGAGGTTAGTCAGACATTAGGAAAGGTTCCACAGAAAGCCTTTGAAATATCTGTCCTCAGAGACTCTCCAAACCTGATTTGACACAGCCATGCTGAAATTGGTACTTCCAGGGCTAGGCAACATAATCCCCAGTGGCTCCTTTCAACTTGCCTCTGTTATGACCAGCAAATTAGTCCAAGTTAGACAGGATAGCAACATGAAACTCAATGGCCTTGCAGTAAAACTAGCAAATTACATAACTTTAAAATCTTCTGGTCTTGTCCTCTACTTATGCCCTTATCAAAATGCTGTCATTAGCAACCTCCTAAAATAAAAGAAAGGTCAAGACATGGCACAGATTTATTTTCATAAGACTGCATTCATTTTTCTTCACTGAAAAAGTATGAATTTCTCTTCTTCCTCTTTTGTTTTCCTCAGTTGTGACAGATGTTGTGCAAAGGGCTAAACTAAAAAAAGAAAGTTTTGCACCTGTTGGAAGGCAGCAACATTGTGGTTATCCTATCCCCTCCAGAAAAGTATTCATTGTCTTGTACCATGCAAAAGGAGAGCTGTGTTCCTCCCTCTAATCAGCTAAGCTTAGCAGTTTCATCCTTCCTGTATCATGTAACTTTCAAGGGAAGTTGTGGTTAGTTTAACTCCAAGGCAGCCTACTTTAAATATAGAGATGCTGAAGACTGATTATTCTCAACTCACCAGCCAAGAGTAGCCAGATAAAGTTTTATTGCCAGCTACTGATACCAAGGGACTATAGTACTAGATATCTTAGTATCACAACTCTGAAGTATGGACAGTTACAACAACTCTGTCTAGAAGTAACAATGACAGATCATTGTCCCCAGTGGGACAGGGAGAGATCAATCTCCCCAGCCAGCTGCATGTGTGAGGCATTTTTGACAAACAGGGACAACTGAAGGTTCCTCACAAGTTATCAGACTATAAAGCAACTCTGGGTCAATTCTTTATTTTTGTCTTTCAAATAAAATCAATGCAGTGTATTCTCAATGCCAGTGTATTTGAATCAACCTGAACGCCCACCAGAACCTTACTTCATTCACTCAGATGGGGGCAACCCAACTATTTTAAATGTGCAAGGAGCAGCTACCAGGATAATCAAGTCATCTGAAATTACTGACATAATAAATTATGTTGTATTAATATCATTATGCAAAGGTGTTTTAGACTTTAACTCCTTTTAAGCCAAAAGCTAGAACAGAAGCTCTACAACTAACATGCTCAGATGCCAGCACCAAAAGTAATGACCACAAATACCAGGGGTGACTGCAAGACAAGCAGCTCACAACTCCAGGTACAGCCAGGGCACCTCTGCCCCTCATTGCTGCTCTCCTGCACCATTTCAGCTGCTCAGCCAGCACCCACATTCCAGGCTCTTGGCATCCCTATACCCAAGAGCACAGGGAGAACTGCCCACAGCTGGCAAACCCAGAGGCCAAGCTCGTGGCTGAGAGCAACCAGCTGAGGGCCACTGCAGATGGAGAGCCCAAGATCAGGGAAATGCCTCCTCTTGTCTGAATTGGTTTTACTGCCTCCACAAAAGGTCTCTCTACATGTCCTCCATTGCATGAGGAAGCTGAACTTGGAAAAATTAATTCCTCTGGCTACAGCCCTGCCTTCCTAATAGTGTGGCTGCTGGTGGTGTGGGACCACCTAGCTGCGCAGCTCAGCATATCTATTCAAGCAGTCAAGCACAACTGCCATCACAATCCCCTTGCAGCACTTCTTGTGCCACAGCTTGCAAATTCCTGCTGAAATTAAGTGATTACTGATCGGATTTGTAATTTTTAAATACCCACAAAAATAATTTTTGGAACAGACATCAATAAAGAGTTAGTACCATAATGTATTTTAACTACAGATGAAGTCTCATTTTCATACGGTCCAGATAAGGTCTTCACAACATGAAAAAAAAAAAGGGAAAAAATTCTCAGAAGTCTGGTTCTAATGCTCTTTCAAGAAGCGCCACTTTCTAGTCGCAAACAAAAACAGGAAACAAGTGTGCCTCACTGGCCACAGAACCACAAGTAGAAAAAGGTTTTGCTACTCTCTTTTAACAGTGTTACTCAACTTTGTGAACGTATCAGAAAAAGGTCTAAGCAACTAAGAACCATGACTTACACTGCATTTCACCTGATGATACAACACAACTGCTCACAGCAGGATTCCTCCATACACAGGATGCTGACAGCACTGGCCTGGGAAGAATGGCAGGGTGTACCAGCAAGATACAACAAGAATTGCAGAGCACCTCAGAACTATAAAGAAAATTTTATTTTAGTTAAGTGACCTTTGCTTAGAACAGCAATACTTCTTCAATTGATGAGAAAACATACAGCTCTGTTTTGAACCAAAATGTTGGCAGTTGCAGAAATAACCTTATAAATGATGATTTACCTACCGTAGCAGACAGCAGTGGACAGCTATTTTGTGAAGAGGCAGTGACCCACATAACTACTAGTTGAGGTGCAGGCCTCTGGATCACACATACTACATGATCACTACTTAATCAAGGCACATGTAATCAATATTATAATTAATCACTATATGCACAGTCAACACATAATTACCCAGTGTGTAGTCAATGCACACTTAAGTATATGTGTATAATGTAATGTCTCGTTCATACGAATTATTATCTGCAACAGTTTTGTGAGTGCAGCTTTATTAATGATAAGAGTGTATATTGCTCAAGGGAGTCTTGAAAGCCAAGTCCTTACTCCCTGCTGGGTTCTGCCAGTGACTGATCAATCTGTGCTGTGAGAAGACCCTGAAGGAATACAAGCGATGTCAGAGCTGGAGAACCTCACCACAGATGGGATCTGCACCATGTGCTGCCCCTGACCTGAGCTCCAGCCAGTGCTGTAACATCTTCTTGTTATCAGCATTGGAAAAGATAAAGGATTTCATAACTTGCTATTGGCTTTTCTAGGCTATTAATGAACAGTTATCTGCCTTGCAAGTGTTTGTGCCTTTCTCACAGGGATCCAGTCCTCTCCTTGGTGCAAAAGACCTCCTCGGTCTTTGATTTATCACCTTTCCAACTGCAAATACCAGAAGGACAAGGGATGAGTTGTAATTCTTTTTCTCCAAGAAGTATTCTATCAAATCAAAAAGACCAAAACCACTGAGTTAAAAAAATTTAATAACTTAATTTTTGTTATGAGCAAAATGAAAAAACAAAGCAATGATAAGGCTTTGTGAGAATAAAAAAGGAATAAAAATATAAGCAAATTACTAGTAATGGAAAAGCAAACAGTGAGTGATCTTAAAATCTGTGAGAGACTCAAGCAGGGCTCTCTCTGAGAAAAACTGTAATCAAGCAGTGGTTGTAAGAAAACAAGGAATTATAATATGAATTTGAAAAAATTCCCACATTTATGGTGTAGGGATGGTAAAAAACACACAAAAATGAAACTACCAATTAAGGCTACATGAACTTGGGAAAAATGGCTAAAATTTTTAGTGATTTCCATGCTTCATATGTAAGAGCTTAAATGTTGGTGTAAAAAAATTCACAAACACATCAGAAGCTAAATAAACTTGTGGTTTTTTTGTTCAAAACAAACTAATGAAACAAAAAACTCCCTAAATATAAAAATTTAGATTTTACTATTTGAGAACTCTTATCTGTAGTTCCCAAAAAACCCCACTTGCTGGTCTTTGATAACAACACCAGGCAAATTAAATACTGTGGGCAACATCACAAATTGCTCTCCCCACTTGGTTTCAGTTTTAAGCTTTTAATACTTTTCAATAAGCAAAGACTGCCAGCAGAGTGGTTAAAATTCTCTTCAAATTAATGTTTTCCACTCTTAATATCTACCTCCCTCTTACAAAAACTGCTGTATGGAGAAACAATTTCTGACTAAAATGTCAGGTTTTTCTTTTAAGTATATTATTACAGAAAAAAAAAAAAAAGTCTGCTTTTATTTTTTTCAAGTTTTGCTGAAATACAAAGATAGCAATTTATCTTTTCCCTTCTTTTAATTTTTCTTTTTAGTAAGTTCACAATGTTGGGACATTGTGCAACTCTCAGTAGCAGCCAACTCAAACCAAACTTCCCTACCATTTCTGTTTATTCACACATAACAAAGAAAAAATTGAAACTGCCTCACCAAAGCACATTTCTTTCTAATCTGCTACCCTGATTTTAACAGACAAATACTAAATCACTCAGAGACATGCAATATCTCATCACAATATGCCTACAGTGGAGTTTCTTCATAACAACTACTGCTTCTGATAGCTCTTGTTTAAAATTATCCAGTGCAGAAATCCAATTACAGCTCATTTATCTTCAAAAAGAGTTTAGACAGCTGGCATTATTTATCCAGGTTGGCAGAGAAACATGTAATGTTTACCTCCATAAGCTGCTTACAGACTACTGACCACGGAGATTAATCCTGTTGCAGAGCAGACCAGTCTACAATTGGAATAAGTATAGTTCTCAGGTCTCTAACCATGCTTGGTACTTTCCACCTAACAAAAGCAACTAAACCGTAAGTGTGAAAGTGATGAGTGCCTGCAATGACAAATGCCACTCAATACTCTGAATTTTAAAAGCACAGCTCATTTCAGGGAAGCCTTTCAAAGATGTTTCATCTTGTTTCCACACATATTCAATCATTGGTAATTTTTTTTTTTTTACTTTTTGCCAAATTACCTCCCACTGCTTTCATCCTCCAAATACTGTTACTGAACATGAGTGTGCCTATCCGAGAGGTGCAATAGCAGATAGACTTCACATCCCAACTGCAAGGCAGATGTAAGTATCTTAATTGATGTGAAAATGGAGCATTGCCACATTTCAAGATCATCCTCAAAATCCTCAACAAATCTTGATACCACTTAAAAAACACCTGATTATGCATTTGTTTTTACATGGCATAACTTTGTATAGGGCAGAACTTCTGGATTATAATGACTCCTCTTGCAATTACTAAAATCAGGGTTTGTGATACACCACAGAGAACCCCAGGTCAGAGGTTATGATCTTCTGCCTCATCTACCCTCATCCTCTGTCAGGGGTTACTAACTCTGCAGCAATGAGCGCCTTAACATCAGGCACCCAAGGCTGGACTGATGTAATCAACTGTGAACCTTCTGGTACAGAGCAATGGAAAAAGAAAGTCCTGTTCCATCTCCCAGCTACATGTTTCCATCATTTTCCTTGCTCTGGTGTTTGTATGCATCCACCCCAGAAGTGAGCAGGTTTAAAAATTTAAGCTGGTGGGAAATGATCCCAAATGACAAAACATAAGTATATATATGTTTTATTTTCAAACGTTATCTCCTGATAACCACTGCCTGTAAGAAGTCAGATGACTTGTGCCGCAAGATGTAGATAGGAAAGTACAGGTGAGAGCCAACTGGTTGCTCTGTAAGCAGCAGCTCACACTTCAACCAGCTCAGCCCTGCTACAAAACTGCACCTTCAGCAGGTGAAACCAAGCCATGAGTGCTTGTTCTTGCTGCCTCCTGTACAAGACACTGGCAGAGGAGTGGAGAACATGGCTGGGAACCATGGTTATGGTTTGAATGAGTTCCACTCTTTCCATCAGTTGAATGCAAATCAGAGCCCTCAGTCCAGGCGCCTCAGACTCCCTTACACTGACCAAGTGTCACTTTGCATTCAATATGGGTATTTTTTGTCTACCATTGCCCTGTCTCTTCTGCCCCATATGTTAAGATCTTCCTATTTCCCTCAAGAGTCTGTGTTTGGTCTCATTTTCTGATCCTGTCCCCTTACTTTTTCAGCTCTTTTCACAATCAGTCCTATATTAAGCAGAAATTACTTTAAATGAGTCCCTGCTATACATTTTTGGCACAAGACTTTTTTTTTTTTTGGATGGGATTAATCAGTGACAACCTAGAAGTGCATTACTTAAGCACTTAAGGACAAAGACATTTCAGCTTAATGCCAGAAAGGTGGAAAGGTGGACTCCTGACTGTCCACTCCCCTTGTTGGTTAAACATAGTGTGAAAGGAGTGAAACATACCCTAATGTTTCCATTTGCTTACCTCAAACTTCTGACACACAGAAGGAGTTCAGAAGTAGATCTGAAGATAGAGATATGCAGACAAACAGTACGCCCCTGTCTCCAGTTATAAGCAAGAAGTTATTTTTCTCCTTCGAATGAATATTTGCAGGAGTATTCACTGGGATTACTGCAAACGCTCACTTCTTTTAACCACAGCCCAAGAAAAAGTTACTTGAAGAAGGAACGTAGTCATCCCACTGTGCAGCCCCAGCCTTGTGTCTGCCCCAAGCTCCCCTGTCACCTCACAGGCTGCTATTTACTGTGACAGTGTGCACAGAGACAGTTATTGCACTGAAGAAGCAAGAAAAAACTCCTGAACAAACTTTAAAAATATAAAAAGAATGAAGTACTTGATGTCCAGGAGGTAAAGAAGTGCTCCAGTTCTAAAAAAAAGCAGAGTTTAAATGAAACACCAGCAGGTTGATTTTCTGACAAGTGATACAGGAATGTGGGATGAATTCTGAGGAAATCTTAAAAAAGAAAAGAGGAAAAGCACAGGATGTTCAACTGTTTCAGCCACACAGGCTTCAATCTTCTTTCAAACTTGTGGCAGAGCACACAATGACCAAAACACAATCAAAAGGTGCAAAAAGCTGGTGACCACAGGCTCAAAGAGCTGTGGTGTGAGGAAAAACTGCATCAAACAAACACCTCACTAAGAAAAAGGATCATTAAGTGAAGGCAAAACAAACAAAACCACCTCTCATCAAGCCCTTGCTAAAACCCCTGGTGACAAGAAATAGAAAAGCTCTCCACAGAAAAACACAGAGATTAATGCTGAGTATCCCTTTATGGAACTGATTTTATTAAGTGTACAAGACACAGAAATAAAAAGCTAAAACAACTGAACAAAAGTTTTAAAACTGAGACATGTATTTTGTCTCATACTGATGGGAAATCAGCTCATTTATGAACTACAAAGGAGTGAGTGCTTCTTCTTGACTGTTTCTCACTTAAGGATTTAGTGGACATGCTTTAGGAAGCCCAAAAGCTATCTGCAGGCCAGAAAAAATTTACAAAAAGCAAAGAAGTAGATGTGGTGTGACTGCATTGCTAGTTGAGATAGTCTGAACAAAAGCTCCCTCTCAGATGGAATGCTGTCATCACAGCTAACTCATCTACATCCTGACCAATCTCTCTGTATCGTCAGAAAACTGGAAAAGGTGTCTGTAAGAATTCATGCCGGGTGTGCTGTTCGGGTCCAATCCGGCCAGCTATGGACCCCAGCCCTCGATCTTACACAGGACAAAAGGCAAAAGATGAGAAGCGCTCTTCTCCACGTGGGGACAAAGTCCTAATTTTATTTCCTTGATAGGAGACACCAGATCATCCAGGCGACCCCCCAGGTGAAGAAAAGAGAGAGATGCCTCACGGCGGGAGACTTTTAAACCCAGGGGAAAGGGGGGCGGAGGAAGAGTACCACAGCCAATGGGATACAAGCGAGGAGGGGTGAGGGGAGGAGTAAACCTGGGACAAACCATCACCACCAGTGTTTCTGGGGGAGGGAAAGACCATGTGATATAAAAGGGAATCCCATGAGGACACAAACATACTATTCTGTGCAATAATACAGAACCCAAAGCAAAACAACTAAATAACTATTTAGAGCAATACAACAGGTGTCCACATATCTGACTGGTTCCAGAACAGAGGAACATTTTCAAAACAGCTCTGAGAAACCATCTCAGATTTCCTGCTCAGGACACAGCCAAGTGAAGCACTCAAAGTCCCTCTCAATAATTTGTCAGTACATAAAGTCAGTTCCACCAAATGATCAGTATCCCTAACCAAAGCAGGAGAGTGATGTGTCACCCTTCATGCCTGCATAATGCACCGTGGCACTGTCAGCTTTAAGCTGTACCTGGATGGATGAAGGAACCCCCCAGCCCAAAGCTGCTGCCTAGCTGATATACAGATAGGCAAACTAAAGACACAAGGTCTCTGTTTCTCAAAAGATGTCACAGGAGGTTCCTGATTTAGGCCATGGAAATCTGTGACTACATACCTGGTAACGATGACAACAGGCTATAATCCCATGGGCACTGCTTTACCACCACTGTGCACTCTCTCTCTCAAACTGTGCCCGTGTGCAAGGCAAGCAAGGAGCAAAGCATCACCTATGGACACAGTGCCAAGGGGCTCACAAAGGCACTCACATCCAGAAGGACGTGAGGCTGCACACCCCAGCCTGAGTGAAGTGCCTGCCCTCCAGGCCTGGACAGGGATAGCCTGGAAGCAAACTCATGCTTCTATGGGGGACAGCCAAGCCTTTTATAATCTTTCTGAATCTAAAGAGAGCTGTCTAGCAGATCTTAAGGATCTTGACATTTATTCTGGTAAAATGCCACTTGTGAGGCACTCTACTGAATCAAGAAGAGCAGGCAACCTCATTTAAGATAAGCACCTACTTCAAAGGCCCTTCAGACACATATAACCTCAAAAGTAGAACCTTATACTGGGAATGATCCAACTTGTAATGGAGATAGCTTTTAACTCTAATACATATACTTTTATTCTGGAAACTTCTTGCCTTAGAGAAAACATATTTGATAAGTAGTGATCCAAGACCCTGGCATCTTACACACCTGAATTTCAAGGGTTATGATTTCATTGGCTTGCTTTTCAACATTATTAGATTCACAGCTGTTCTTACTTCACCTGAGAAATATTTTCAAAACATGCAGATGGTACCTGAACTCACAGCTCCCATAACTTCGCCTGTTTAATATTTCCTGGAGTAAAGGAAGTGCAGAGAACCCCCTGGGTAGCATCAGTCTCACAGAATCCTTTGCATGGACATGTCTGGCTACATGACAACTGCCTGTACTGGGGAGGGAGAGGTGGGCACCACACATGAATGAGAGCTGTAGCCTTTCCTACCATCTCCTGATAGCTGATCCTTCGCTGCACTATGAGCTCCAACATTTCAGCACAGAAACCCTGCTTCTCTCTACCCTACTGATCCCACAAATGGCCCAGATCACCCAGTCCACACCTGAGTATGTGATGGGATGAAGAGGGTCTTCAGTCCCAGCTCCCATCTGATACAAGCATTAAATGATGTTATCAGGATCTGTATTTAGCACAATGCTTGGGCAGAGTGGAGCCAAAGTGGAGCAATTAATGTTGACCTATGTGGCAAAGCACACAAACTATTTTTGCCTCATTTACCATGACCTATTTTCATGGTAGAGACAATGAGTTGAAGCTAAATACAGAATGTGACTCATATATTCCCTGTTCAATATTTTAAGCATAATTCTGTAGAACAATTAAGTTATTGGCTACTCCTCAGTCCTCTTCTACAGTAAATATTACTGGTAAATGTTGTGCTATTTTTTAGCTGAGCCATTTATTTAACTACTTTTGTACTCTTGGTGAAAATATCAAATTTCTTCTAACCACATTATGATGAGGATATTGTAACAGACCTCATAACAATCTTCAAAGGCTGAAGACTAGTAAAGGGAGGTTTTAATGTTTATCTTATTCACACAGTTTGTCTTACTTCACAATACTTGAACATTAAAATGCTTTCCACCATTTTAGGGCTTTCTGGTCAAGAGACCATTCACACCTCCTTGTGATTCATGGCTGTAGTTCGACTTTTCCAATGAGTAAGTACCGTAAGGCACAAGTTGCTGGCAGGAAACTCTTTAGCTTGTTCATGATAAAACAGAAACAAAATAGAAAAGCTGTAGCAGAGAAGTGATTTCTTTGCAAAACAAACTTCCCCATTAAGACCACCATATAACCCTTTTTCTCAACTACAGACCAAGGTATTTGAAGCAAAGTGATGACTAAACAAAAGGAGAGTATGCAGTAAGCATAAAATAAAACAAAGAGGAAATTTTAAAAGATCTTGTTACTAATACCAAAAGTCTTCACGGTCATTTAACTCTGAAAAAGAGACATTTTTATTTCTAAATTCTTTAGAGAAACAACTGCAATACTTTTTTTACTAACTGTACACATATCTTCTGTTTCATGTGCATTTGTTTTTTAAAGTCTCAGTCATACAACTGTACCTTCTTAGATCCACTGAACTTACTGAATCAACTTCTGTTCATTACTTTGGTAAATCAAGAGGAGTTTCTTTAAAGCATCAGTCACTGCAAGACCTCCTTTGTGAAGTTACTTCATTACCCTCCTCACCTGTCCTAGGAGAGCAATCCTAGCACCACACTCTATTTTGCAGAAGGCTACAGCAGGCAGAGTATCTCCTCACACTAAGGACGTCTTCAACCCCTCTGAAGAATTAGTCATTCATTTTTCTTCCTTCTTCCTCCACTGCAATCAAATAACTAACTGCCCTACAAATACAGGGAGAGGGAAGAGATTCAAAGAACATCACTGGAATGGAAGCAGTTCATTCTGTGGTGGAGGACAACATCATTTACATGAAAGGAAGGATACCAGATCCTTGAAACAAAATGTAGCAAAGTATGCTTGTAGCAGAACTAGACAGAAGACAACTGATGTTTCTAGGATGCAATGACTCCTTTAAGCTTGTTTCCCTTCAGATCAAATGACAGAGGGCACTGCAGTGAGCCAATTTGCAAACAATAGCTGAAATGATAACTTGTACAGAATTGTTTGGCACAGACATCTACAATTAGCTGCAGGATTTCCTTTTAAATTCCAAAGGGACTTCCACATCCCTGTCTTTCTTTACTACGGCTGAACATGACGAACAAACAAGGTGTTGCTAACTCCGGAAAGAGGAAGAGAAGAGAGGGGAAAAAACCCCCAAGCTGCCAGTAAAGACAAAAAGAAAGCTTGATCATGCCCACGTGGACTGAAAATAACCTTCAAGGGTCAACTGCTAAGGTAAAAAAGAGGCCCCTATTCCCACATAGGAAAGAAGGCATTGCTTATTCTCAAGAAATAATTTAATCATAAAATTTTCTGAACTCTCCATCTGAAAAATGGAATGCTGTGCAAAGAAAGTCGTTGCTATTGTGTCTTATTTTAATAAAGACATCAGACAAATACAACAACAAAATCAGAAAGAGATAGCTTAAAAACACAGAGTTGCTCAATTTCTATTATTAGTTTATATTCTTGTGCTATATAACAAAGCCAAAGGAAGAATGGCAAATGTTTCCAGTCTTTCTTCTCTTCCTCCACTAGGTGTCTTCTAATTCTTCACTTTTTCAGGGTAAACTCAGACTATGCACAGTAAGAAAGTCTTTGCTTACAACTCATTCTCACACTACTGTGTCTTAATGTACAGAATTAATTAAACAGAAATGCAAAGGGGAGACCTGTATAAAATGTAACTGTGCAATAACAGAATTTGAAGTTCCACAGCTATGGGAACAATCACAGCTTCCACGTCACATGGTATGTCCCTTTCATAGGAGAGACAAAGTGGTTTTCATTCTTTATAATCACTTTTCCTGAAAAGCTGGCTAAGTAGGGCAGGTGTATAAAAGAATTAATCCATCGGTCATTTCTGTCATTCCAAAGATGAGTTGCTATGCTTGCTAAAGATCCGCAGATGGCAGCATTGATGCAGTAATTAGTCCTCACCACAGCAGAGGTCAAATCAAAACCATTTCACGCAAATGTTTTATATTTGAGGCTAAACCCCATTTTCCAGAGTCAGAAATCTTAGCACCAGACAGAACAAGCACTGGGCCAGGAACTGTCAGGCAGTTAAAGAGAAGCCAGATCCAGGATCACTGCTACAAGACACTGTGTCAATCACTCATTTAATAACTGTGACAGGTTAGGCCCCATTACCTTGGAAATAAACTACATCATGTAGACAGTAACGAATGCTGTGAACCATGGGCGGCTGGCTCAGAGCCAGCCAGAACTGCTATTCACAGTTCTTATGGTTACCTCCATATGCTGCCAAATTTGAAAGAAGAAGGAATACAGAGATGTCCAGCCTCCTGCCACCTTTACTGCCCTTTCTTCTCTCACTGTTCCTTGTTCAAAACAAGGTTTGCACTCCCTCTCATTTCTGCTATTTGTAAGTGATATGAATCTGGTGGCCTCAATCATCAGACAGCACATGGCTCAGTTACAAGCAAATAAAGGCAATGTCCCAGATGTTCTAAGACTAAAATAAAAAAGCATTGACAGGCAGTATGATTTGGAGGCAAAGGATGAAAGTGGCAGAGAATATGGAACACACAAATCTCAGTTCAATTTCACTGCTCTATCCTATCTTAAAACCACTCTTACCAACACAATCTCTACATAAGGAAAATAGCTGCTTAAATTATTGAACTTCAGATTTATGCCCTGACTTACTTTCCTAGGCCTCTTGTCATGACAAGGCTCAGGATTTTCGGCCCCTTCTCTTTAATGTGTGTGTGTGTGTGTGTGTGTGTGTGAAATAGATATAATTTTTGTAGTGAACAATTATCTGGAAAATACAGAGTCCTCTGACTGGACCTAGCTCTGTACCTAAAAGACAGTGACTCTGAAGTCACCTGCTTGCAGCCAGCTCTGCTGTCCACCATAGCCAGTTCAGAGCACAAGCTGCCCTTGTCCTGGTGCTCTGAGCACACTCACACTCAGCAGCTCTTTCATTTCCCTCCAAGGGCAATGCTGAGCCTACACAGCAAGCAAACCTGCCCAGCAGAGCTCCTAACCAACCAGATTCACTGCTCTGCAGCAGACAACAGGCTGCTTTGTCCCAGCCTGGATTATGGCAGCCCCTTTATCATCCTGATGCTCCTCTCACGTCACCTCAACTCCATCACAGCACCCCAGGCTTCACAACCCCAGCATACTGCTGCTGGTTCATCTGTGCCAGGGACAGGTGGTGCAGGCAGAACAGCATTAGGAGACCGTCACTACCTGCCAGGGCTGGGCGACACACTGTAAGGCACCCTTGAATTAGACGTGCTTTTTCTAATTCACACAGCCCACTTTCACTTTGGGTACTTTTGATTAAACCCTTCACTGGTCTGCTAAAGCCTATGTAGCAATTTTTAATTGTTTAATTTCTGATAACATATACTTGGGCTAGTTACTGACAGAGCTTGTCCAAACTCCTGAACTCTGGAGGAGTCAGAACAACTCTCCCTACTCCTGCACTTGACTTCATCAAAGGAATCTGAGTACATGCAGCTCCAAATAAGACATTTCTTTTGAAACACTAACTCTATTCCTGGGAGGCATATCAAGTTTCAGAACAATACTTCTTATGCACCTGAGACCTTTAAGAGCAGTTTAATAGTAAAAACATCATATATGACATACTTAGTAAGGAAAGAGTATTGGGAAAAAAACCTCTCCTAGACACTTCTAAACTGGAACTAACTAGTTCCTGACAATGCAGGTTTAAAAAAAGAAAATAAAAAAGTTGAGCATTCATGCCAGTTTTAAAAAACTGAAATACCTGTCATGAGAATTGTGCACTTTTTGAATTAGGAAAGCTGCTTCCCAAAAAACAGAACACAGGAATTTGTCAAAGGCAACGTGGGGTCATCAACGAGCACGGAGCTGTGTTGGTATTTGCCATGAGCTAATATTAGACTATGGACACTCTGAGATTGCTGGCGTGTAAAAGACCAGTCTCCAGCCCACTACCCCACTGTCACAGACATCTCAGAGATGCAACTTTCACTTTAATTAATTTGTAAAGTATTGTTTCTTTCAAAGGCTGACTGACAGTGATAAAAAGATGAACTACAGGCCAGATGCACTGTATATTTTTAGGCTATTTAGTGACACAGGGTGTGTCCTGGCTGTACAAGAGGTGGTGCAGGGGGGGAAGGGAAAGGAGGAGGGGTAGGAAAAAACTGAAATGAACCCAGGAGAAACATGGAATGTTGATTTTTATTTTTCTTTTTATGGGAAAAAACAAGATCTCCTTCCCCAAACCATACCATGTACTAGCAAAACAGGGAAGAGAAAGCAAACTATGACAGTAAATAAGACATGTCAGGTACAGCTAAGTAGGCTGCAATTCTCTTAAGCTGCTCCCTTTTCCATTCCTTCAGCTCTGCTGCACACTGCATTTATACCCCCTCACACATGAGTGGGAGAGGAGGCACAGCTATGCCATGATGCAGCATCTGAGTAACACACACAGCAAAACTGGAAACAACTGCAATAACTTTATGCATTCAGTGCCAACTTTTAACCAGTAGTTTATTCTTCAGTATTCACTATGGTGAACACAGTATGGGAATAAAAAAATGAGGCCAGTTTTCATCAAGGTTGAGAACAGTAACCCCAAAGTGCATGTGAATTCACCCACAACAGCAAGCCAGTAAGTTAACAAACTGACATGGGAGAGTTGCTTCCTGCATCACTGGTGCAGTCAGCCATGCAAGAAGCTTCAGTTCTTTCTTTTCAATAGATCCCAATGGTGGAAAGTTTGAAAGGAGAAGAAGAACATGAGCTCAAGCCAGCTCCCTACCAAACTGAGGCACAGGGTAATCCTTCTGTCCCACTGTGTGCAGAACTTCTCTGTATCAGCTGGACAAAGCTTACATTACACAGTAAGTGAACAGGAAAAGCAGACTTTTCTGTACCATGAATAAACCACTGAAAGAACCAGCAGTACATTAATTCTGCAAAAGCAACAGCATGAAGGAAATCCCTTCAGTGCTGCACTTTGAGGTTGTTGCAAGTGATCAAACTCATTTCTTCTGAGGCTTACTGTCAGTTAGTGAAGACACCATAACAGACCACATGCACTCGGCCCTATCCTCAGACAGGAAGCACATTGGCTTAGCTTTTAACTACTTAAAACCAGCTTTAGCACAACATAATGCAACTAAAATTACCTTGTCTACTGCTCAAAGTTCAGAATAGCAAAAGAAGACCCCTGAGCATCCTGACCCTGGAACTGAGCATTTAATTCAGTAGAAGCTGGAGCAGAGGAAGTACTCACCCATCTGTGGGAAACCAATGCAAGGCACTCATTTCTAGCTGATAAAACAGCAAAGGAAATAAAAATAGAGCCAGGTGCTTCCTACAGCAGAAACCAAAGTAACAGGGGAATGTGGCACTACAGAGCAGCCCACTGCCTCTCACAAACCACAGGCAGTGCAACTTTTGACTTGGGTGTTCACCTCCAAATGCTTATCACCCTGCAGCTGCAGCCAGCTGAGCACCTAGACAAGGAGTATGCAACTGTTGGTACTGCAAACACCTCTTTTCAGCTTCCTGCTGCGAAACACAACTACCTCTCCATGCATGGGGGAAGGCCTGCCAGCCTACAAGCAGCAGAGAGGTTTGGCTGCCTCTTCTCCACCAGGAAGGCTGTGAAAAGCCTGAGTGAAAGCAGAACACACACTGACATGCTGCAGCAAACCAGATGGATGGCTAACCTGCCAGCAAACTCAACTGGGTTGCTGCTGGCCACCTGTGTAAACTGTAGGATTTGATTCCAGCTGCCCTCACAAGGCATGACCTACCTTGCAGGGTCAGAACATCAGCCAACCTCCAGACAAAATGACACAGCTACAAGAGGTCACACTTTCCACCCTCCCCCAAGCAGACAAGCCTAGAGGCAACTCACAGCATATAGGTTCTCTGATCCCAAACTCAACATCTGCCTGCTTCTTATGAAACCCAGAATCAGTTTTGTACTTCCTCTTTTGCTAAGGGAGGCACTGGCTGTCCACTTGCCTGTTTTGGCATAAATATAAATGCATAAACTGCATTCACAGAGCAGTTCAGCTTGGAAGGGGCCTCCACACTTCTGTATTTTTTCCCAAAATAAAGTACTCTTGCCCAGGAGAGTGCAGAAGTCCAGTTCTTCTCTTCCACAAGATATACATATGGCACTGAATTTCACTGAACAGTTGAAAACAGTGCTTTGTTCTGCTGAAGCATGATACTAATGATAAAGCCACTGAAGAGTTTTCAGTGCTGGTTAGTCCTTTTAAGATACTCCTTAGTCCTAATATATTAAGCACTTTTAAATTAATTTCTATTTCCTTAGGGTGATCTGGGCAGGATTTGCAACTCACTGCATTTAAAAGGCTTTTGGAATGATCATTAAAAAACAAGTTTCATATTAGTTCCCCTGAACAGAAAAAAACCCTAAATATTTAAAGGTAATCTACACACCAAAAATCATACCCAGGTCCCTCCCTCTAATTACTTTAACTATCACACTTACCTATGCAGACACCTACATGGTAATACAAACCCATTCAGCTGAGATAAATTACATTACTACAGTAGAGAGGGGTTTCTTTTCCCAGAAGTTATCTTGAGCACTAAGTGAGGATCACCTACCTACGTTAGTTTTACAGTCGGTGAAGAAAGATGTTCCCACAAACAAACCTGATTCTGGCAATTTCTGAACTGCTGGACTTTGTTGCTTCTGGCACCAAGTGAACATCTTGGCAAATTCCTGACAACATGTCAGGTGGAGACCAAAACATTATCGCTGCCCTGCTCAACACAGAGCTCTCGGCTACCACCTCCCAAAGACTGCCAGCCAGAGACCTGAAGCAACAAGCACTCTACAGAGAATATGGCATGAGCTCCTTCTCCAAATTGCCTTCCTAAAGGGTGGATCTTTTCTCAAGCTGACAAAGAGGAAACACAGGAAGTTAGTCTTCTCCACCTATAATCCTTTGTGAATATTCCCATCCCACCTAAGATGTCTGTTGCAGTGACATAGCTGAGAGATTTTACTCCATTTTAACACAGGCTAAAACCTCTTTTCATACAGCATTTTTCAGCAAAGCTCTCAAATAAGCATGTTATTAAATTAGACAGCAAATAAAAAATAGAAATATTGCTGCTGTGTTAATAAAATGTTGTAAGTACAGGCATAAACAAAGTTGTGTATTCAAGTGAATCAAACTTCTCATTTCAAATGCAGTGACTTTCTGTCACTTTCAGACTGACTACTATCCAAGGCAATATAAAAAAATGGGGATTTCCACAAAAAATCCACCAGACTATGCTCTACTGAAAATACATTTACATTGTGCTTATTAGAAACTTATGTATAACCAAGATGTGTATTTCTGCAGATACCTTTTTATGGAAACTGTAACGTAAAATATGCTTTCATTATACCACAAACATTTAAAAGTTGAAAATATATGTAGTACAACAGCCCAGTCTGACCACACTGGAAATATTACAGAAGTTTGACTGTTGAAAGGTAATAGAAATACCAGTTCACACACACCCCATCTATGTGAAATAGTAACTTTTAAGTATGACCAATAAAAGAGCTCAGAACTAGTGAGATTACGTCATTGTTTCCTGCCTGAGAAGAGGAGCTATTTTAGCTAAGTGAAGCAGAGCAAGGAAGAGGAAGTCTAATCCTTCTACAGATTTGGGGCCATGAAAGAAGCATCTCTGAAGAAATTTTGTAGAGCGCAAAAGGTGAGTAATGATCCCTTATGCTGTGCTAACAAAGTAACTTGGATGTTCATACATGTTGCTAAGAGACTTTGTTCAGAACCAGAACATGGGCATTAATTCTAGAACTAATGAAAAGATATTTAATTTTTAATGCACTTTCAAAATATTAGCAGCATTCTATAAATAACATTTAAAGAAAAATGATTGCACTTGTAAAAGCATAGTACCATAAATACTGTTTAGGATTTTAACAAAAATTTTAAGAGTATGCAATAAATGAAAACAATGGTAAGTACATTTATCACTAAAAGAAAAATGTTTGTTTTCATGAAATGAAAACCAGGAGATCATGTTACTTGGTGTCTCTGGGCTTCACCAAAAGCCATGTTATCCTTGGGGAAATGCAACCAAATACAAGGGACAGACAAAGTAAAAAGGGAGATTGGGAAGACAGATACACACATGGCCCTTTAAATGGAACCACTGTTGCCTAACTCACATTAAGAATCTGGAGGAAGAGATTTAATTGTGATTTTGCTGTCAACATCTTGTTCTCATACAAGGCACCTAGCTGGCCTTTGCAATTCACATTAGACATTCAGAATGTCAGTTACCATTAAAAAATTAAAAGATTGATAAAATATACAGACAAACAACAGAGGAATCATGCAGAATTAACACAGACAAGTCTTCCCAAACCAGTGACTCCAAGGGCTCTTCAGCAAGTGCTCTAATCAATACCAGTAAGTAAATGTTCCCATTACAAAAAATGGCAACAAGGGCAAAACCATCCACCCAGAGGCACCCAAAGATATGCTTGGGCTGACCTGGGAGATATCAACCTGAACTCCATGCAGACAAGTATCAATGAAAAAGCAAAATATCTCCAACTGTGTATAAATGCAGATAGGTAACATACACGTTTTAAAAATCTCAGTATTTCTTACCTACGTAAATGCTACATTTTAGGTTCTTAAAAATTAACTGGCATGCATTTAAACTCATAAAGTTGGGAAACAGTCTCCAAAAACCAAGGAAAAAAAACCCAAAACCCAACAAACCCTTTCTGTTACAGCAAGTCAGTTCTTTGATATATCTCAAAACTGTCACAAACTTGAAATAACCAGCAAACAAGGCATGAAAAGTAGATCACACCAGATTGAGCTTCCTCTCTTCCCATCAACATCAGGCTACTGGTTATTTTGAAAACATGACCTGACCAGAAATAATTACAGTCACTGCAAGTCCAAAGGAGACAAGCAAAACCAAAACTAAAATCCATGATGTTTCTTAATATTCAAGTGAATTATTTTATCTGTCTTATACGTTACTACTCAATTCACCTGCCAAATCACTCAGGGTATTGAATTTGGTAGTTCTGCACTGTCAAACACAATCACTAGCAAAAGAGAAAAAATAACAGAACAAAAGAGGAAAAAAAACCCACTTACAATGTGCAAGGGCAAGGGGGGGTGTATATTAAGCAACATTTGGACAGCTTTGTGCAACAGTAGTGAAAGTGGAACAGTGTGCCAGATAATATTTTAACTACACTGCTAGCACATGCACAACATATTTTATTATATCCCATCTAACCTTCAATAAGGTTTGCTAGCATTATTTAATTATTTTATTTTTCTTATTTTTAGAGTTCTTCATGCAATGAGGAATTTGAGAGGCATTTATACAGATGCACCCCAAACCTCTTTTTTGTATTACAAACATGGCTTTTCGCAAACAAAACGTAAATTCTGTTGCATGTTCTGATATCCTCATCTGAGCACAAAACACACTTTTCTTGTGTTGTACAGCTGAAAAAAAGACCTGAAGTTAAGGGTTAAATATTTCTATTCCCTTAACTTTAATATATCTGTAACTTTAATATATCTGTAAACTGGAGAACTGTAAGAAAATTAGAAGCCCAAACTTTATATTTCAAGGCAGAAACTAACCTACTTAAAGATTTAACAAGTCATATTTAAGTTAGTTACTCCACGGTAATCTTCTCAAATGCAGCTGGTATTTGCCAGTGTCAAACCAGGATGCCAGACCAATAAACACTGGTTCAATCCCCTATGCATTCCTGTAGCACTGAGAAAGTATTTGGTAACATTACAGAGAAAGCATTAACCAGATGGGCAGTAACAATAAACCTGGGTTTTAATGCATTCTTCACTTCTGGAGATAAAACACACAGGAACTAGGCACCCTTCTGCTCTGGAGAACAGTTCTGGTGCCTAACAGATACTGTGGAACTTCCTTGGCCGTTTGTCACAAGTGGGAAGATCAGACAAACAGCTAACTTGTTCTTCCTCCTCCTCTTCACAAAGCTGCCACAGGGCTGGGTAAAAGGCCAGACAAGAGGAACCCTCCCACATAAAGTCATGAAACTGTAACCACACCAAGAGCCAGGAAAGTGCTGGGGGTGAAGGCTAAACAAAGCACTCATGCAAGCACCAGGTAAGGTCTGCCATCCTCATGGGCTCCAGGGAAAATCAGGGATCCTCTCCTTCAGCTCTCATCACCTCAGCCTGCACAGTGACATTTCAGATTTCCAACTCCCATGACCAAGAAGCTGGATGACGGAACATAACTGTTCTCTGGGGTAGCTGGCTACCAGACAGCAACTTTTCCCCCAGACAAACACTGTTCCCATATGGCCTGGCTGAAGATTGTCTGCTTTCCTCCTTTCCTCCTTAAAAATAGTTTTTTAAACAGGAAGTCTATTGATCTATTAATTTTACTCGTATGTTGGGTGGGTGGTTCTGATGCCCTGGGATTAAACACTAATTAAACATTAGAAGCTATGCAGATACTCAAAGAGTTTAAGTGTCTTTAATAAGCAAGCACCTGCTCTTTTGGGAGTTAAGTAGGTCTATACAGATAAAAGGCAAAGTCAATACTCTGCATATTCAAATGTCACTAAATGCCATGCTGACTTGTTTCCATTCATTATTAGTTTTAGTCAAGAATTTTTTAACAGAGACAGCTTGAAGAAATATTTTCTTTAGAAAGTGCCTGTTGTAGCTCAAATACAACTATTTCAATCTAATTATCAGCAACTGATGCACACCTGAAATGCCAATCTTGACTTTTTGATTCCTTATATTAAAAGGCCCTGTAAGTAACAAAAATATTTTATTCAAACATGCTTACAAATACTATTTTCACAAGTCTGACAATACATATGTTTCCCTCAGAGGATGATAATGTATTTGCAGTCAGAAAAAGCAACAAAACTAGCACATTTCAGAGCTAAACAACAGTTTTATCACTAAACACCATCCTAAAACAAGGATGTTTGTTTTTAGGATGTTTCTTCCTGTTTGTTTTTAAAGACAGATTTTATTTGACTGAGAATAACTTCCCATATTTTATCAATTTTAGGGGATTAATGGAATGCAACAACTATCCCTAAGTTCAATTAAACTATGACACCAGAAAACTCCCACCCAGAAGAATACAGGATTGCATCACTGGTCTTCTACAGCTTTGTGTTCACAGTGGGACTGTTGGTGAATGCCACTGCACTATGGGTTTTCAGCTGCACTACCAAGAAGAGAACAACTATAACTGTATATATGATGAACGTTGCATTACTTGACCTGTTTTTTATCTTTTCCCTGCCTTTTCGGATAATCTACCACGGGACAGAAGTGTGGCCTTTTGGAGATACGTTCTGCCGGATCCTTGGGGCTTCCACCGTGTTTTATCCAGCCATTGCTCTGTGGCTGCTCGCTTTTATCAGCGTAGACAGATTTATGGCTATTGTCCAGCCCAAACATGTCAAAGAACTAAAAAATACAAAAAAAGCTGTGCTGGCTTGCACTGGAATCTGGATAATGACCCTCTCAACAACATCCCCATTGGTGTTTTTACGATCTGATCCAGACCAAGCCTCAAATTTCACCACGTGCATGAAAATGCTTGATATCATCCATTTAAAGGAAGTAAATACACTGAATTTTTGTCGCTTGATTTTTTTCTTTTTGATCCCCTTGTTTATCATGATGGGGTGTTACCTAGTCATTATTTATAATTTTATTCACGGCAAGACTTCCAAACTGAAGCCTAAGGCCAAGGAGAGATCCATAAGAATTATAGTTACTCTGATTGCTCAGGTACTCATCTGCTTTGTACCTTTCCACATTTGCTTTGCCTTCCTGATGCTGCAAGATGAAAATACAAGTTACAATCCCTGGGCAGCCTTTACCACCTTTCTCATGAATCTCAGCACATGCTTGGATGTTATACTGTACTACATTGTTTCCAAACAATTCCAGGCAAGAGTCATCAGCGTAATCCTTTATCGCAATTACCTTCGAAGTGTGCGCAGGAAAAGTTTTCGAACTGGAAGTGTAAGATCACTCAATAATATTAACAGTGAAATGATATAAAAAGAGAAAAAATGTCAGGGGACTTTTACAATGCAAACAAGGGATTCTTTTTCCAATTTCTAGCACGCGCTACGCGAGAAGGATGTTCTATAACCAAAGGTAATAGATATATTTGTTGCATTGTAAATACGACAGAAGCAGAATAATAATTGCACCTCTTTTTATTTGCTCAACATCTCCTGTTGTTTCACCTGAAATGAACTAAAACCTAGCATCAGTGTTAAACTTTCCAATGCTTTTATCACCTCAAACAACTGTGAATATTGTCAGATGTGGAAGTGACTATTAATATAATAAAGCAGACAACACTGAAGAATGATGATGCAATGCATAAATGAATTTTTTATATCTGCATAATCAAATGCTCCTGAAACTACTGTATATCCCAAATTTCTAAAATTAATTTCATTCTCTCAATATCAAATTCATTATGACTTAATGAGAAGGCATATGTAGGTAAAATTTATATTTTACTTAATTAAAAACCTCTTTGATGCAGATTTCTTTGTAACTGACTATATTCTGCAGTCATAAAAATACCATCAAAGGGTAAAATGGTCAGACTGTTGATTACCTACCTGTGGGTATGATGTGCACACTTATGACACCTTACTTTTGCACAAAGTATCTTTTTACATATAGGAAAATATTAAGTTCTCCAGACACATTAGCAGCCTATGTCCTAGCAACAAACTCTAGGTAACAAACACAAGTAACTGCAGTAGCTACTCAAGCTTTCAACTTCTTTTGAATACTCAGACACTACAAAAAATGTATTTTTATAATATCAAACATATGCTTTTTGTCCTTTTTATATCGGTCTTTAGATACTTTCAACAGATGCTCTGGAAAAGCAGAAATAAAAAAGAAAAGTTCTGATATGGTGTTTAATATTAAAAATCTTACTCCAAGAGCTTTTATTATCACCTCAGAGTGTGCAACACATGGAAACTCAAGTCTGTGTGATCTCACCTGCCAGAAGTTTAACCACAAAGGGTTGCAAGCTCTGTGGTCCTACTGTAATATGCATATCTTTTATTAAGTGCAGAAATCTCAAACATAGGCTATGCAAAACTGAACCACTGAACACCTTAAAGTTGTAAGAACTTCAGCTGCAAGCACGAAATGGAGTAACAACCTCTGGCACTCAATTTTTGAAAAACATACAAAATACCAATACGAAATGCATATGCATTTAAAACTGAACATAAAGCACATGACTTACAGTTCTGTTGCCTTTCTGATTTAAGACAGAAATCAACACAACCTGATTCCAATTTTTACAAACCGAATGGAGCCAAACAATTTAGACTGAACAAATACAGCAATAATTTGTGTGCTGCAAGCCATGTTGCAATCATGTTAACAGAGGAAATGAGACTAACAGATTGGAAACTAATCATCGTAGGGATAAATTACAAATTAAACACAAATCATAGCTAAGAAATAAATGTTTGAAATTACAGCAGTTGTGCCAAAAACCTTTACACTTCAGTTCAAAAGAGGATTAAATTAATTTGAAGGGATACACGAAGAATGTTTTTTTAAAATAAAATCTTCAGAAAACAATCCCTCGAAACTATATCTAAAATAACCAATTCATTAGAAGCTACTTACAAACCAGAAGGCAAGCTGTTGATGGTGATGCCAAATATATACTGAGTGATTTCTACAAGGAGAAGATCAAACAAAGCTGAGAGCATCCAAGCGCCCAGTAAAAAAGACTGGAACGAAAAAGGTTAATTTGAATCAATTCAAGAGTTTCAAAATAAGGTTTTAATATATCTCTAAATATAAGAAAAAATAAGAAAACCTCTATAGTAGCTCAATTAGGACAAATTCAATCTTTAACACAACGTACTTCCAGGTCAACTTGTCTAGATACTGAAGAATCAAGAGTAAGATTGTTTCCAAAATTAGATTTGATGGGTCTGATCTTACAAGTGATACCGCAAATAGAAATTAAAATAATCCACTGACTGCAAGGTACTATCAATTTAAATTTATTAAAACCAAATTATCTTTACAACCCTTTAACACATATTTCTATACAACATGCTAGAAATAAAACTGCAGTAACTCATCCAAGAATAAAAGACTAAACTGTATAGAAAAGTTTCTATTAAAAAACTCTCAAAACTGAACTTACTGAAAATTTTCTGCTGCCATATCTTCTTTCAAATATTCGGAAGTTGTAAATGAGCAGAGTGCTGCAGAATGTGTCTTTCAAATCAAGACATATTGTTCTTCCAGATACAAGTCTCCAAATCTGGAAGGTTAATATCATCATGTTAAGCCACACTTCCTTCAAGGAAACTCTTTACAGAATTTGTGCTCAGAGAGAATGCAATACTGGAGTCAGGTAAGAGAAATGCAGCACAGTTAAGGAGGGAAATACACAGAGTAGCACGTTATGGACAGTCTCTAAAATATTTTCAAAGCAGATGTCTAACTGTTAAAAGAAATAAACAATTGAAATTAACTCAAAATACACTTTGAGGTTCCTAGTTTACACTTAGAAATACAAATGTAAACCACAACCCTAGTAAATTTAGAATTACAAAAAAAATTTTTTTGAAGCAACCTCAAGATACAAACTAGTACAGTGTAACTGTTCTAAGAAGGTCTAACCAGATCAGCTTGCTCAGGGCCATGTCAAGCTGAGTCTCGAACATCTCTAAGCATGGAAACTGTTCCTCTGTTCCATCAGTCTTATAGTAAAAACCTTTATCTTTAAATGGGATTCCTTGTATTTCAATTCTTGCCCATTGCTTCTTGTCCTTTCACTGGGCCTGGCTCTGCCTTTTTTGCTCCCTCACATTAGGTATTTACAAGCACTGCTAAGATCTACCCTAAACCTACTCTTCCCCAGGTTAAACAATCCCAGCTCTCTCAGGTTCTCGTCATACACCAAATCCTCCAGCCCCTGACCAGCCTGGTGGTCATCCACAGGACTCTCTGCAACATGCCAAGGTCAATTTTGTACTCAGGAGCCCAGCATAAGGGCCAACACTTCAGACTGCTCCCACTGAGAGTAGAGATGATCACCCTCCAGGCCTCCTTGTGAGGCTCTTCCTACCTAGTGCAGCCCAGGATGCTGTTGGGCATTGCTGTTTCATGTTCAATTTAAGCCTCCACCAGGACCCTCAGGGCTTTTCCTGTAAAGTGATTTCCAGCTGCTCAGCCCACAGCCTGTACTGGTGCATGGTGCTACTCCTCTCTGATGCAGGAGTTTGCATTTGCCCTTGCTGGACTAATGTTCCTATTGACCTTTTTCTCCCCTCTAAATGGCTGCAGAACTAACAGGTGTAACAACTCCAAATCCAAGCTTTCCATCATCCACAGGCTTGCTGAGAGAACGCTATGTCCTACTGTCCAAGTTATGAATGAAGACACTAAACAGTATTGGCCCCAATCCACTCCACTCACCATTCCCACTATCCCATGTCAACATGCCCAATTTTAAATCCTAGCCTGAGTTCCACCCCTCCTGAAGTCAAGACTAGCAGGGCCATGACCTTACAGCTGAATATTTCATGCACTAACTGAGCAGCCCTCACACAGACTATGAAAGGCTTCTAGCCTTACTGCTCTTGGCTTTAGCCAGCTTAAAAAAAACACATAGATATGATGGAATGAAGATCTTTCACACACAGCATTTTCACTGCTCTTGAGGGCCCGCTCTATGGACACAATGACCTTTTAGTTTTGGACAGCACATATTCTGCCTTCCAAATCGTATGTACTCTTCTTCAACTGTTCACTTTAATTTGTGTGCTTTCTACCAGATCTAAGAAGTGTTAAAATCCAACATCCAAAATGTTTGTTCATTCCCTGAAAAAATACCATTAAACACATCCTTGCAGGTGAATTTATTCAATTCATTAAACACATCCTTGCGGATGAATTTATTCTGAACAAAATTTCTTTTAAGAGTTCTCATTTGAATATTAGCGCCAGACAGGAGTTAAACAATCTGTTCTCTCTGATCTCAGAGGTACTCAGTGATATAGTACATAGCTTGCTCCAAGGGCTGTGGCAATAAGTGAAATGATCTCATGAAATAAAAGATCCAAACTCACAAATTCCCCCAAAGCACCACAATAAAAGTGTCATAGCTTTTACAGATACTTGCAAGTGTTTATGGTTAAGACACAGTAGAGATGTTTTCTTTGAATAAAATGCAGATACTACTGTTTTTCAGCAGATTAAACATATGGAAATAGAGGATTCCTCTGAAGACAGACCTCAAAACAAACAAATAAACAAATCCCAAACCCACACAATTTCCATTCAAAACTTGAATAGTTTCTCAGACTTTTTCATTCCCCTCCCCAAACACTTGGCTGTAACATTTTTAAAAGGCAGATATCATTTATGTATTTTCACTGCACTGCATCAGCAAGATACTTGGTAAATATGAGCAGTGCTCTTGCAGAGTTGTAATTTATTCTTACAATAAAATTCTTGTTTTTGACAAGAAAGATTACAGAGACCACAGTAGCACAGAGCATCACTAGCTAAGTCTAATAATCTTTTAATGCTTACAGGCTACAGCTGGCATCCTCAAAGACATTAATTTGACTACATACCTTTTGCTTGATGCAATTGTAATATCTGTGGGGTAAGATAAACACAGAGGCATTTGCTAACCTTTCTCTATTGAGCAGTAGTTTGACACTTCCAAAAATTAAAAACATCCCAAAACAAATACCCACAGAACTTATCTAATCACTTTTAAGTGCATTATTTCAACATTTAGAGCTGATACTGAAGGATCCTTAATTAAATTCAAAATAAAATGTTACAAGATACAATATCTAAAAGATAAAGTATCTTAGTTTGAAACAGGAATGAGTATGAAATTAACCAATTCAGCTGATTACTGAAGAGCATGACAAACTCCCCCATCATCCGGAATTTTCAATTTAGAAGCAGCAGTTCTATTCAACAAGCAAAGTTTAGTTTTCCACAACTAACTACAACAGTCAGTTAGAGAATGAAAATTATGGACTCCGTCGTTAAAATAAATAATTTATAATCAGCATGCCTAATCAAAGTAGCCCTCTTCAGCCTCAAAAATTACAATAAGGCACAATAAGATACTGACATTCATATCAAAATGCTTGTATTAATAAATGGGTTAAGTCACACTTCATTCACAGCAAGTTTACATATGCCAATGCCTGAAAGGAAAATCAACACAAACCAAGTCGTTTCCCAGACAAGAAAAATAAATTAAAAGCTATGTTGATTGTTTCAGATCAGTTTTTCTCATGTTTTCCAAAAAGTAGCATACTGGGGTGATATAAAAAAGATAAGAACAAGCTGGTCTACAGCAGTGAACAAAGGGAAAGAACCAGAGGACAAACAGATTGTGGGGGAAAATTGCATAGAAAACCACAGTTTGCAGTCTCTTTTCACACAAAGTGAACAGACTCTTACCTGAAAATCCTCTTTTACAGCTTGTAGGTTATACGCAAAGAACTTCTGATAATGTTGGAAGAGCAGAGTCAATAGAATCGAGATGGCACTTGGGACTAGTAACAAACTCTTTGACAAAGGCGCTTTATCTTAAAGACAAAACAAAAAAACAATCAAACCATTTTAGAGAAAAGTCTTTCACATCCAAAAAGTGACATATTTAAACAGGTGACTGGAAGACATAATAGCAGTGACACCACCTTGACTTTTTAGCCCAACAACTTCCCAAGTTCTCAAAAACTTGCGAATAGATAGGAAGAACACACTAATCAAAGGAAATGTTTAGAGATATTAATGACAGTTGAATATTAACCAGACATTTTGTTTCCAACATTGTCTCACGCAATTGGCTAAAACTAAACCTAAGTTCTTTGCACCTACTGAGGTCACGTCCTATACTGCCCTCCTAAGGTTCCACTGCATTTCAGGAAATAAAATAATCACTCTTTTTTCTAGCAAAATATACATGCACATCTAGTTAAATACTTCTGTTTCCTTTGCCTTAGGGATTAAGATTAGCTTTTTCTTAGAAGCTATGAAGAGGAACCACCTGAATAAATGGACTTTCTTACCACTGCACTTAGATCCACTATTCAAGGAATCATATCTAAGTCAATTTACATGATACTCATCCTCCTCCCATTCAATCATTACAATTATTCATGAAGAAATTACTAGAATCAGGATGTTTGTGAAATCAGAACTTCTTTCCCTCTAGGACCATGACTTTCAGAAAGGACACTCAGAAGAAAGCAGGCAAAGAACAGTGAAATCTGCAATACACATTTCTCATTTACTAAAATCTACCAAGTAGGATATCCAGCAGGAGCATAGCCAGCAGTTCACCCTAACCTGCTGGTGCAGTTGATGCAATAAAACACAAACTCTTGCCCAAAAACTCAAGCCAACACAGAGACTCTGAAATATTATTTATTCTACGACTTTTCTCCTTCTCACAAATGCAACCTGAATCACATTTACTTCCTATCCAAACACCTCAGCTATGGCACAGAATCCATTCTTTTTCAGACAACTGTTTTTGCAAGGTACTACAAAAATCCATAGTTCTGTTGTCATTCTTCTTAATATAATAAAAAGAGCAATGAGATTACATTAAAAGTACTAATGGGGTATGAAGAGCAGGAACACAGCAGAAACAAAACTGCATGAAACAGTATAATACAATAAACATTTACAACTGTCCAGATTACAGTGAATATCATGAATGATTTTTTCAACATCTGCTGCGCATTAGAACAGTGAACTGCTAGAAAAAGCAGATGGCAATAGGCACCAAAGAGAAGATTTTAATTATGGTACAATCCCACTGCCATCAGAAATATGGCTCTTGCTACATAGTTTAAGCATGATCCTCATCCAAGTATTAACTGATGACATTAAGAATTACTTTGATGGGCACAGTTAGCTGTTCACCACCTTGAAGTCTGCAGTCTTCTGATGTTCACCACGGGAAGAAAACATCTCTATATGTATCATAATGAAAACTTGTACTTAAAACTATGAATTCAGTCCACACCCATACCTTTTGAGTTCATTATTTAAACATGCAGTTTCCATTTAAGCAAGTACGGCCTTGAAGAACCATCCTTTTATAGAAATTAGCAGTGACTTGGATTGACACAGGTTGATGTTACTATGCTAAATATAAGCTCTACTTTTATGATTGTATGAGACACCTGGGCAGAAAGTCTGGCTGATTCTTTTTTTTTTTTTTGAATGTAAGAAAACTGTCCACATTTCAATTGACTATCTTTCCTTGGGTTTGTTTTGGGGGGCGGGGTTCTCCAAAAATAAAGTCTACATTCTTTAAAGATCCATTTTTTTTAAATTATCCATTCCTCTAATTTAGTTGGGCTTTTCAAAACCATCTGAAGCCATCAGAGAACTGTACAACACTGGGGAGAAAAAAGCAGCTGGAGCTTCCTGCAAGCTACTACGCAGACAATGCACACAGATATTAATTTGAAACCTCAAGCAATACTCCCTGAGTTAACTTAGTTAAATTAACATTTCTTAATGTGAAAAGGTCAATTTTATAATCAGGATACAGATTTTTGATACTTGGAAGTACAGCCTAATTCGGAAGAATGTAATAGCCACAACTGTAAACATTTCTGAACCAAAGTTTAATAAAAATTGTTATTTTACTATATTTTAAATTTAAATTAAAGTTGTTATTTTATTAAATGCATTTACATTATTTCATACATTTTAAGAAATTAAATAGTTCACAAGAACTAATTAATCCCATAAAACTTTTTACATACGGATCACATTACCACAGACACACATGAGAACAAAGTCTCTAGATATCCCACTGTGACTATATTTTTCTATACAGGTTTAGTATGTAGATTTTACTACAATTTTTTTATTAGATCACTTTTACATTACAGGAAATATACACTGAAATACTTCATCCTATCAAGTTAATTCCTAATTTGAATGCTTTCAAAAACATCCAACCAACACAACCTTTTTTGTTTTCTCCAAAAGTGTGAACACACATTTTTATTGAGAGTCTCCTTTTAGCTTTCAGCTTAGACACTTTAAACACTGATACAGGGAAAAAAATACTCATTATAAGACATGTCATCAAGTGAAAAACCACAGACGCACCTAACCCATGAATCTGACTGTCACCCACAGGAAACATCACACGAGTGATGGAAATTTCTACTCTCCAGCTTCTCATAATGCTATCATGATTGAGAAGTTTATTCTTGTCTGGTGAACTTGAAAAATATAATAATGCATCCTCTGAAATTCTTTTTCCAAGTGTTTCACTGCACAGTGTAGCAGTTTGCTTTATCCCTCAACAGCATATAGATCCTTCTTGAGGACTGCTGTGAGGTCGTGGGGAAGGAACAACCTTCCCACTACTGTGGAATGCCTCAAGCATGTCAGACCAAAAATGATAACAATGCCAGATTTTGCACAATCGGGCATTCTGATATCCAAGTCAAATTCCTTCCTTACAATGCAAAGGTAAAATTTAGAAGGCAGAATTCTAATTCAATGAATTTGCAAGCATGGATGAGGATGGAAATAGTTACCACAAACCTACCAGGGCACCAGTCTGCTGGCAGTACTGATGCAAATGTTCACCAGAAGGAGAAAACACAGTGTCTTTATAACACATAGAGAAAGAAGAATGAAAGGATAAACACTCATTTTGACCTTGAAAGTTAAAATATATCAAATACTGTCTTCAAAGATCTTGGAATAAATCTGCAATCCCAAAGTGCTCCTTAAGTGGCATCTCTTTCAAACAACAGGCACTGGTGCTGCAACACATCTACTGAGCATCCACCTAAGTACCCAGAGAAATTTTGGTAATAACCAACAGAATACACCCACACTATGATGAAGAGCAAGGAATTAGCTTCCACTACAGATCTTGGCTTCTTCCTGGTGCAATGGAGAAGTTCTCCCCCAAAACTGCCCTCATAATCTCATGGGCAAGTGTCCCAACCTTCATGCTACCAACTGTGCAATACAAAGCTGATCCCAGAATGTGACATAAGTGAGAAAACCATTTCTAAGCCTCCACATTCCACCCCTGCACTTACTACAAAGTCCACAGATCCTCTTCTTCCACAACTTACTACTCTGCTGGTTGCCAGTGCCTCTTTTACAGTACAGAGAGTGAAGGACACAAGCGTCCATCTGTCACAAACAGTGCGGGAGGTATACGGCACAAACGCCCAAGCTGCAGCTTCAGAAATCACCACTGCACTAATGGCAAGAATGAGAAGATACAGCAACAGCTACAGTTTTCAAAATTATTTCCTGTCCCTGCCTGTTCACTACTCACAGATAAAGACACAGCAGATGGGCATAGCAAATCAGGCAGCCAGACCAAGCTACTGTTGCAGAAGGGCTCTTGCAGGAACAGCTTCACCCCCTGGACTGCTACTCCAGGCTAAGGACTCAAGTGTTGACCTGGGAGAGGATCTCATTGCCGGTTCATGTGAAGCGATGAGCCAGCTGATGAGCAGGGGCTGCAGAAGTTCAAATCAGCTCAGGGCAATTTCTGTGGGGATCCCTACTGAGCTTACACCACAGCTGCAGAAAACATGCTGTGTAACAACTCTTTTTTTCTACTATCATCTGCAAATTTCCCAAACCCAGCTGCTATAAGGCAGGCATGTCACTTTCAAACACACAATTAACTACTGGGGGCTACTATAACGGTACAAAATACCCACAAAACAGTTTTGAAATGCTTATACACAAGATCTGAGAATTAAACCATAACTGATACACAACTGAATCCACAGTACTTCCCAAATGCGTTTATGGAATCTGCATTCTGAGTGGTTGTTTTTCCTGCATTAAGCCATCATGCAGATATCAATCTATTGTATTCCAAGACCTGTCCAAGAACCTGCAGTGGGCTCACCAACCAGCAGTGATGTTTGTTTGCAAATGAAAACAGTATCACTGAAGGAACAGTTCACTAAATGCTTCTAAATTCAATTCAGAAACTGAGAGGTGAATAATATTAGTATTAAGAAAGTTAATAGAGAAATCTGTGATCATGCTTTAAATCTATTTTTTAAAGGTACAGGCAAGACTGTAATCAAACTACCTGCCCATACATTTACTGTTTAGAAAACTGCTAGGTGTAGCCTAGGTCACAAACTATTAAAAAAAAAAAAGATACAAAAAAAAAAAAAAGAAAACCTTTGTTTCTAAAAGCAATACTTGAAATAGAAACTGAATCAGGTCAAAATATCAAAAGTATTCACCCCATTCAGCAAACTTTTCTTCCTTCCAACCAGACAGAGCTGTTACCATACTACTTTTAGTATACACTATCAGAAATATCTGATATGGCTACACCACAAGACCATGTGGAGATCCCCACACAAGCTTGAAATGAAATGAGCTAGCTCTGCAGAAGCAGATTAGCCACAGTTTTGTGGCCTTCAACGCTGTGCTGCTTCCAGTGGCATGCTGATGTACAAGCTAATTTGCTTTCCCATATAGTACTGTACTGCGTAACACTGTTATGCACAAGGCTTATGTATTCAGTACATGCTTCATTTTTCCTTCAGTCATACCACAAAGCATTAATTTACATAGCTTTATTATTTTCCTGACGCCTCTGCACAAGAGAGTTCAGTCCTGCCAGTTATGCAAGCAGAGGAGCACAGAGATCCCTTCTTGCCCTGGGGATTTTTAACAAATTGCTAGCTCTGCACTACAAGGTTCACAGAGGTAAAAGCCTAAGTTGCACTAGTAAGTTCAAAGGGTTCTCCTCCCTCCTACTACAAGAAATAGCTTGTGTGCAGTAGTCAAAGTAGTCAAATATTTTTCAGATGTAATGAGTGTATATGCTTTAAAAGATGGACTCAAATTTTACCTTAATAATGACTAACTCTTAACAGACTTTCCTATTAGACTCCTGTGCAGTACATAAACAGCATGAAGAATATTGGGAGGGGATAGTACAATGTCTGCAGAAAGGTTTCTGTTGGTCTAACTGGTTTAAACTGCTAGTAAGGCCTTTGTGTCCTATAAGGGAAAGCCTTCCTATGTACCATACTTTGCTCCTGAGATGCAGCCTCATGGCAAACAAAGCAGCACTACAGTAAAGCAAACAGCCGGGCCATTCATACACTCATGTGAGCCTTTGCAGAACTGCTCAAGTGTTTCAGCAGCATTGTACACGGGACTGAAGTTGCCAGCAGATTGCAACACAAGCAGCCAGCCTGGGTCTGGCACCTCAACCCAGCTGTCAAGCACACCTAAAGCCAGGGGCTGCCAGGATGCCCCCTGAGCACACTGCAATGCCCTTTGACAAGTCAGCTCACCTGGGTTAGTGCTCTGATAGGCCACCTGCATATATCTGCACTGTCTCTTACTAGTACCCAGAGCCACTGACTCTTTTTTTCCAGAGCATACCAGCTCCTCCATTATTCCAGATAACAGAAACAGTTTCCACAGCAGAGGTAAACTACCTTTGTCCTTTTAGAAGGTGGTGTCTTTTGTTTCCTGGCTGCCCTGTCTCATAGTCATACCATGTACCAGGTATTTTTATTTTTACATTTACATCTCCCCATCCCAACATTATAGATGTTAATTAGTCTGTCAGAGGTGGCACAGTAGGCTGCAGGAGCCTTCAGTGTGACCTGACATGATCATTGTTATTGCTGCTGAATCAGGTGTCCACTTATTTCATTCAGGGTCACTGATACAGGTCCCATAACCCACCAACACTGCCTTCTGCCAGAGGTTCCCAACCCCAGGGGCAGAACACACACACACACAGCTCCCTGATACAACACCAGGCACCAACTCATTAACTACCTGAACCATCAGATTCTGTGCATCAGTGACGGAATCCAACACTCCTGCTGCTACTGCAGCAACTTCTGCTACACACACAGAAACAACTCTGAGGGCACAGGGACACCTGAGACTGCCACAGTTGTGCCCTAGGTGAGCATATGTCACTGCACCTAAATCCATGCCTCCACTGGAGTTTGTCAGTGCACCCGTATCAGCCAAGTCTTACTGTAAAAACCCACTTTAGGTCAACAAGTTCAGTAAGTTCAGTAAGAACATCTGTGTATTTATTTTTGAGAAGGAAAAAAAGTACAACACTGAGTATGGAGCTGTGTCAGGGAATGTTTAGGTTAGAAAGGTTCTTTACCTAGAGAATAACCAGGCCCTGGAACAGGCTCCCCATGGCAGTGGTCACAGCACCAGCCTGACAGAGCTCAAGAAGCATTTGGACAATGCTCTCAGGCACATGGTGTGCTTCTTGAGCTGTCCTGTGCAGGGCTAGAAGCTGGACTTGAAAACCCTTGTGGGTCTTTTCCAGATCAGGATAGTCTATGGTTTTCTTTCTGCAGAATGACATATTATCTAGTTTTTTTTCCCTACCATATATGTTGCTTATGACAACCATTTCCCACTCATTCTTCTGATGGATCAAACCTGGAAAAACTTGTAAATACTGACCATGACTTTCCACCCATTCAGTCTAGCAAGGATACTCTTCCTCCTCTATTCTTTCTCATAGAATTATACAAAGACACACGCCATTGAAAAGTCCCTCTACTGTATCTATATATTGGGGGGCACAGGGAAAGATGAAAAGTAGGGAGCTGCAAATCAAGGTACAGTATTATCAGATCCCTCTGAAAAAGACTCTTCCCTTCTTTGAATTCCTCATACAAAATACAGCTACAACTAACATCCCTTTTAAAATGCCAGAATTATTCCTCCCTACTCAGAGGTTGCTTTCACACTCAAACTGATTTCACAGAATCAATTACGCTAGAAAAGACCTCTGAGATCATAAAGTCCAGTCTCTGACCAAACATTATCTTGTTGACAAGACCACGGAACTGAGTGCCACATTCCAGTCTTTTCTTAAACACTTCCAGGGATGGCAACTCCACCACCTCCTTGGGCAGCCCATTCCAGTATCTAATTGTACTTTCTGTGAAGAAATTCCTCCCAATGTCCAACCTGAACCTCCCCTGGTACAGCTTGAGGCTAAGTTCTCTGGTGTTGTCCTGTCGCTGGTTACCTGCAAGAAGAGGGCAACCCTCACTTTACTTCCTTCCAGGTACTTGTAAAGAGTGGTAAGATCACCCCTGAACCTCCTTTCCTCCAGGCAAAACAACCCCAGCTCCCTCACCCACTCCTCATAGGACATGCGTTCCAAATGCTTCATCAGCTCCACTGCCCTTCCCTGGACATGCTGCAGCACCCCAATGTCCTTCCTAAACTGAGGGACACAGAACTGGAGACAGTACCTGAGGCGCAGCCTCACCAGTGCTGGGTACAGGGGACAATCACAGCCCTGCTCCTGTTGGCCACACCATTGCTGACACAGGCCAGGATGCCACCGACCTTCTTGGCCACCTGAGCCCACTGACTCATGCTCAGCTGGCTGTCAACCAGCACCAGATCGTTTTCCTCCGGGCAGTTTTCCAGCCCCTCTTCTCCAGATCTGTAGCGCTGCCTGGGGTGGTTGTGACCCAAGCGCAGGAGCCGGCACCTGATCTTTTTACACCTCCTACTGCTGGGTCTCGGCCCATTGATCCAGCCCGTTCAGAGAGCTCTGCAGAGCCCTCCTGCCCTTCAGCAAACGGACAGACGGACACTCCCTCCCGTTTTGAAAGGAGCACGCAGTTAGTCAGCAAAGCGTTGACTTAGCATTTGTCCTCGCCTGCTCTTAGGACTGTGGTGCCCAAGTCCACACTGCAGCCAGGTCAGCTCCTCACTGCTGCTTCCGGACGCTGCAGAGTCTGTGTCCTGTAAAACAAGCTCGGAGCCAGCCCCACATACCTGCCTAGTCACTTCAGGTAGCACCGGGACACGAAATTATTTACAGGTGCTGTGCGTAAAAATACAGCTAAGCAGAGCCAGGGGCACGTTAGTCCTTACGTCTGCCTTATCAATAAACTGGTTTTAAAAAATAAGTTTAATTTCATACTTAGAAATGAGAGGTTGCTTGCGTTTTCTGATACGTATCTTGGCAGAGACATCTATATCGATGTATGCAAATACATACAAACACACAGAGAGACACAGACACACACGGACAGGCAGACACACACACACGCAGACACACAGACACATACACAGACACACCCGCGGCTCCTCCCGCCGTCACGTAGTTTAAAAGTCCAGCCAAGAGAGGACCGAAGCCAGCGGCTCCCCCGGGGCCGACGGCGGCAGCGCCGCCCGCGCTCCCACCCCTGGCCACCGCCCTCCCCGAACCGCGGCGGGGCCGGTACTCACAGAACCCGTTGGAGCCGGTGCTGGTGAACATGGCAGCGGCCCGGCCCGGCCCGGCCGGCGGGCGCGGCTGGCGGAGCCCCCGAGGTCGGGCAGCCCCTGAGGAGCCGCGGCGGGCCGGGGCCGGGGCCGGGGCTGGGGAGGGCTAAGGCGGCCGCGATGGGCCAAACGCCGCCGCCAGGCGACCGGGCGGCGCCCCCTGCCGGGCCCGCCGGGCGAGCGGGGCCGCGGGCGGCGCTTCGGTGTGCGTGTGTTATCTGTAATTACTCCTACATCCAGAAATGGGAATAACTTCTCTCCACTGAGGGTGGCGGAGCACTGGGACAGGCTGCCCAGGGAGGGCGTGGGGTCTCCCTCTCTGGACACTTTCAAAACCCACCTGGGCACCCGCTCCCGGTGACCTTGCCATGACTGGGGCGTTGGACTAATCGATCTCCAGAAGCCGCTTCCAGCCCGAACTACTCTGTGATTTCGTGGTTCAACACGATTTGAATTTTAAATTTGTAGGTGCCTTGAGGAAGCCTGACTCCTTACCTTGGGAAAACTCTGGCCCTCGAGGCTCACCCTGATTTGGGGAGTCCAGCAGGTAAATGTCTCTTTAGGAGCTGTGGGTGAGCTGTCATTGCAGCTAACGGAGACAGAGCCAACACAGGCAGCAGAGTTTGGAGAGCAGAGTTTGGGGAGCTTTTCAGGCAGCTGATGAAGGCGTCTGCTTTAGGATCCAATTAATTCCTCCCCAGGCTCTACCAAGGGACCACAATGAAGAGATTACCGCGAGCTCTAATGGCACATCAGACTCCAGCTCTCTAACAGCATGGTAAGCACCCAAAATGAGGTGAGCCAAATTCCGGTTTCATAGGAGATATGGTATCCTAAGGCTGAAACTATTAGGGCACCAAATGTCATTGACATGTTCAATGAAAACGTAGAACTCAGACTTTACTGAAATAAGTCATGCTAGGCATTTAAAAAGGTGACAGAGCTTTGCAGCACAAGGTGTGTGCACTTTGTGTCCGTGTGGTGATGGAACTGTGGGCCTCAAAGTCACATTTACCTTCCTGCAGTACAAGACTGAAAACAAATGCCACTCTGGAACTGCAAAATGTGACTTGTCAGCTAGGTAATAATTTTTAAGTAGGCAACCAATAGTAAGAAATTTTAGGTAAGTCATATATTTCTTATATTCCATAAATTTCATAATACACCATAAAAATGCATTTTAATATTTGCATTCAAATGCAACTATTAACTAGCACTCAGAAATGCTGAGTTCCTGGATCTTTGTAAACCTAATCTCTTAAACACTGCCAAGGGGACATAAAAAGACCTTCTGCTTTGGTTCACAAAGGCTTCAGCTAAGATCAGCATATCAGCATGTCATTTTAAAATGGCCAATTTCCAGCACTAACTTCAGATTTGTGTTGCTCACTTGTCCTCTCTGTACAAGGCCTGCATCAGGCAGGTGGGATTGGGACTCACAATCCGCTCACAGAGCAGGAGGTATGCCTAAACCAGCCAGGAGGAAGAGACAAAGAGATAGCACTTTGGAAATCCTGACTTATCCCAAGCTGAGGTTCTTTCCTCTGAAAAGAATCTAAATTGGATTCACAGCATGAAACCTATCCATACTTTGTGTCTTTGGCTACAGACAACCAGCTTACTCTTTTCTGCTAAAGCGCAGCTGGAAGAAATTATTTGCTACAGAAATTTTCCTTCTTTCTTTCAAATGCAAATGACTCTGGCTGCTGTATGCTACATATGCAAACTCAGTCTTGCCAGTGCACTGCTGAATGCCTGTAACCATACAAAAGCGACAGGCAACCCTCATTTCTAAGGAATGAAAGGTAAATAAGGAGGTGCAAAGCCTGCAAAGCTTGTAATAGCTCCAGCGTGAAAACTCTTTGGGAAAAGCTTGGGTATGTCCTGAAGCTTTAGGGCTCTAATGAGGTACTCATGGCTTAATTAATTACCATTTTGAACTTTTTTGACTAACCTCCACTTAAAGTAATTAAGCCTTTTTGTGGATCTGGCTTTACTATAGGTGAGGATAAAACCTGAAAACTTTTCCAGTATTGCCTGTGTAATAGGTTTAGGAATGTTGTTTCAGTGCTGAAGATAAAGCTGATAAAGCTTGCTTTTTTTTTTTCTTTTCACAGTCTCACAGAATCGAGTGACAGGCAATCATTATTTAGAATTTTACAGTCCTAAGAGCCAAGACCTAGTATTTTTCTGTTTTATAGGCTCTGTTTTGAAGATTTCCCTAGATTGATGTCCTGCAAGGTAATCATATTAGAGGGATTCTCCTCTGCAACGTCAGGCGCTAGAATTGGATTCACGTCATAATCACTGAACATACTAGAGACTTAGGCATGTATTCCACTCGATGAGGATGCATTTGGGAAATGTTTAAGGGCCATTTTGAAAGCAGTTCTGTGGACTTGTTATCATTGACAGGTACAGCGAATCTGGATGAGTAGCAATAGCTGGAAAGCTTCTCCCAACAGCAAACCAAAACCCTTGCAGATTTGTCAATACTGCTGGAATACAGGCAGCTGGCTCTCAATCCATTTGCTGCTATCTTATAAATGTCTACAAATACATTACAGAGTCTGTGAAACCCCTGATGTTTTAATCCCTCTTTTTTTAATTATTATGTCAATATTTCTGAGATTACAGCAGATGAGATCCACTATGTATTTTTGAGGAAACTTCACACCCCTTGCTAATAATTACAGTTTCACATACTGATTGAATAGTAGAGGAAATGTAGCTTTTGCCCTCAAATAGAGTGCCAGGCAGAGAGGTATTTTTATCACAACACCATCGCTGTCAACTGGTAGCGTGTCATAAGAATCAAGCAAATTATTTGCATTATTGAAGTACACAGTGTTGACTACTTTGGAGTTAAATTAAATCATCAGTCCTCATGCTTGCCTTGGAACATATCCCAGAATAGGAAGGCTAGCACTTATCTACTAATCTACTCAGAACAAGCTTAGAAGGCTTTGACACTGCTCAAATGTCAGCTTGAATATCTCCCATTTGTTTATTACATCTAGTTAGTGGGGTCAATGTGGTATGGTCAAAAGAAAGTTATTTAAATTTCCTGCTCAAAAGAAAATCCCAGGAGACTGGAATTTAGATTTCTAACTATTTTCTAACATGATTAGATTGCTTTCTTCTCTGAACTTGCGATGTTTCTGAAGCAATTCTTAATTACTAATCAATCTCCAACAGTTAGATGCTCCTCTGGCATATAGAATGAAGGACAGCAGCAGAGTAAAACAGGATGGAAATGTAACACCTTCCATAGGAATTTTCTGACTAAACTCAATGCAGGTTAATGATTCTGCAGGTTAATTGCAAATGTTCTCTGTCTCTTTGACTTCTAGGGTTTTCATGGCATTCATAATAGCTCTGGCAGTTATTAAAATTACCTGGAATATTAACAGATACATAGATGGGTTAATGCTAAATTTAATTATTTCAGTAAATTCTCCCTACAGTTTCTAACCTTTGTATTCAGCTACAGAAGATGTTAAGGAAAACAGCCGTGCAACACACATGTCCTGCAGAGGAAAATTCAGCAGCAGTGCAGCTTGCTGATAGCAGCTTGCATAGGAACAGGCGGAAGGACAGAAGGCAGAAACTCACTCTGCTGAAATCAGACTGATTTAACCTGTACCTTTCCAAAATTAGTGAATTTCTCTCACTCCTTCAGAAGTGAGCAAGACTTTATACTGCAGCAGACCTCCTGTCCTTTTAAAGTCTAGTGTGATCGTTTTATTACATAGTTTTGGGGGTTTTTACTGGAGCTAGAAGATACAGAATGTTTTCTAGCTCAGTTCTTTCCATGTAGAGCTGGTGTATAGTTAAGAAGGAGCAATGGAGTGGCTGAAGGAGTATTGGGCTTTGTTTGTTATTTTTGCAATTGATTTTGCATCACACTATAATAAAAAATTTAGAATACTCAAATATGTTCCATTAGTTAAGGTGCTAAACTTAAAATGCCATGTTAAACCTGAATGCAAAAGTTAAAACGCCATGTTAAACCTGAATACCATGTCAGTGCCTGGTAACATGAACATGGGCAGCTATTGCTTCAGTAACTCAAACCCATCACTGTCTTGTTTTTCAGCTGGACCTCCTGAATAGAAGGCAATGACAGTGCAGTAACAGTTTAAGGTGCTGGCTTATCTGGACCTGAGCCACATGCACTTTTACACTGCAGGTCTTAACCATCACTTCCCTTTTAACCATCACTTCCCTTTTAACCATCGGTCATGCGATCCCAAGCACTGGCACCAAATGCACTCAGATTTTGGCATCTCTGTGTTCAAGGTGCAGCACCGAGCACTTGATCAGCAGCTTGGTCTCTAAGTACTCATAAAACACTGCCTAAATGTACTTAATTCCGTGTCACATTTATTTTCAATAAATTTATTTCAATAAAGGTTGAGATCCTGTGAAAAACAAGAACATATGGCAGGCATAACCAGGAACAAGATCCTAATACAAACATATTGGGAAAGTAAGGTTGAGATAGAGTATTAAAAACTCAGATTAAAATCAACAATTAAGAAGCATCAGAATCAATCTGCCTATGCTCATGTTTTATTTCACTTAGATGAGACTTCTTGTGAGAATTAAAAATGCACTGGTCTGTCTGCCCTTGTTTAAACAGCTGTCACTGCATTTTAGATCACTCATTTGAAGACCATTAATTTACTGCAAAGTAAATTGTGAAACATAGTAAGCATTAGCAAAATGATAATGTTTAAGCATAGTGCTCAGAAGACCCAATTAAGGAATCCATTAGGAGGGCAAATAATTATGTATAGCATTGCATAACACGATGTACTTTGCATATCTGTGTTCTCTGATGCATACAAGAGATCAAGCACTAGTCATCTATTTCAGACTGAATTTATGTCAAAGAGTACCTTTGAGATCTGGAGCATATGCTAAATTACCCAAGATAACTATCAGTGATACCAAAAACACTAGAGCCTTTAAGATGCAGAAAATTATTTGCATAGTTCCACACAGGTACGACTGTGCTGAAATTGCTTATTCTGAAAATCAGATGTTAGAAGATATTTATAAAGTTTTTAAAGGCCTTCCTTATCTCTGAGAGCTACCCATATTTCTCTACTTCTCAGATATCCTCCTCCTCTTGCCTCACATCCATATTGTAATGCTATCTGTGTATCTCCACACAGTGCAAAGATTATTAATCACCTGTGTTTACACTTGGAGGCAAATCTGTGTTTAAGGGAATACCTGATGAGCCACATCATGATGTTATCAGGCCTGTAGCATTACACTGCTAAGAGATTAAAAGAACTAATAAAGCTTTAAGCAGTTCTCATTATCTCATTTGTATTTGAGTTCAATTTGAACGTGAAGGAATAGTCTTGTCTTTTTTTTCACCTAATTACTGAAATCAGAAGAAGTTTGTGTTCATATAATTTTATTGAAATACAATGATCTCTCAGAAGACCTTGCAAAAGAATAAAGGATGTTCATTCCAGAAATATACTTGCACAGTATTTGCAATAGAAATAGGTACACCTACAGGAAATAAGCATTCCCAGGTTTTCTTTTCTCCTCCATAAATGTTGGTAATGGCAAAGTTAGTTGTCAAAAAGCTTTAGCATACAAAAGTGTAAAATTTTGCCCAGCTGTGTCCTTTAAATCACCATCAGAAAACCAAACTGCTTTTCATTATCAGAAAGAGGAACTACTGTAAAAACAATCAGTGTATTCATAAATAATGTTTAGGTATAGTAGGGCTATTAAAATCACAGAAAATACAGTTTATTGCAATTCTTGATTCTTTGCTATACTCTTTCCAGTATGGATCATTATCTGTTTGCTGCTACAGACATTTTAATGTTAGGTACATTTCTAAAACTGAAGATTGAATCTAGTCAGAGACTGAAATATAAAACTCACTAAATGCAAAAATTTGCATTCTTACTGCATAATTGCCTTCTCTGCACATAGGAAGCATTTCTTGCTTTACTTGCTAAACACAATTTAATATACTTAATACATTTCTAAAATACCTAGAGCACTTTATAAGTTGGGGTACTATAAAAATCTCTGGCTGTGGGGCTAGTTGTAGTAGAAATCCCCACAGTGGCAAAGAAATCTTTCCTGGCATGATGACTCACTCAGCTGCCATTCTGGGCTCTTCCTCAGCTCACCCAGGAGGTGGGACAGTGTCACTCTCCGGTCAGCTGGCACCACAGTGAGAGCAGTTTGCCACTGAGCTCCCAGGACAGACTTGACTGGGGTGTTGAAGCAGAGAAACAATTCGTGTCACCACAATTTTCAAAGTAAACCCCAAAATTCCTGGGTGATGAAGCTTCCAGGGGATCTTCCCAGATGGCCTTCAGCCTGGACACACCAGCCTGGGCTGCCCTCACTGCTCTTGGGTGGCCCCTCTAAGCAAATGCAGCTGCACTGAGGAAAAATGAAACAGCAATTGGGAATTCATTGCAAGAGGAGGAACTGGAAGGCCCTATTTGAGGAGTATTTTCCTTTAGTATTTTAATATTTTCTATTTTACATGTGCTGGAGCTCTTGCCACAGACTCCTCTGGGAGCACAGGCAGTGTTGGGTAGCTGGGTAGCTGGAGCCCAGACCTGTCCTCCTGGCTCATATATTGATCTGGCAGTTGTGCTAAAGGTTGAGGCCATTTTTGGCCCTTAAGAAATAGTAATGAAATACTAAATCTGCTCATAGTAAAGGTCAAATTTATTGCTTTGTTCCTACTGTAAACTAAGCTAGCAAACTTTTCAAGTGGGAGAAAAATAAACCAGCAAAGTCAATACACTTCTTTGTACCAGGCACGCATTCACTGCAGTATTTGTTCCTTAGATATGTATTTGTTCTCTGAGTATTCATACTAGTAACTATATATTTTCCACATAAGCCATATAACACAGGTGACAAGAAAGGGTTAGTACACATACTTCATGAGTACTGGATGGGACGCTGCTGTTGATTAATTTTGTATTGTAATTTTGTATGCTGTTGTATCATTTTGTATGCAAATGTAAATTCTGAAGAAAGTTTTCTCAGCCATTCTCCTATGGTTTAGATTCCAGATTTCATGGCCATTAGTCCTCCCACAACAGCATGGTTGAGGTCTTAATGAAAAATGATTTGACCTTATTGTGCAGTCAATATGAGTAAGAGCTGATATGTTTGTGTATACAGGAGAAGCAGCTTTTCAACTGAATTCAGCATCAATTATTTCGCTGGTGACATGTACATTTGGGGGCAAAAATTAACCATTTGTATCCTGGGCTGCCTCACACAAGCCCCAGAAATTTTGCTTGCTTGTAACTTAATTGCTTTCTTCTGAAGGTCGTTGTATTGACAGACACCATGCCCAGGAAAAGCACCAATTTGGGATTTAAGTATCTGCATTTGATGCAGCACTTGAGATGCGTCAGTACATTTTGCTGTAAAACAGGAAAGAAAAAAAAAATGCAACAAAAAAAGAGCATGTCAGCCCCAGGTGATTTATGGCCTGATTCACAGTGCCCTGAATTCATCAGCCAGAAGCCTGCTATGTTTTCAGCAGACTTTGGCTCAGATGGGTGCACTTTAAACTTCCAAACCGCAGACAGTGCAGCAGCAAGCTGGGGCAGATGGAAAGTGGCCGTCACAGGCGGGATGATTCAGGGAGCAGATGGGCTCTGCCGCGCTCCGCCTTCCTTCTGAGAGGGGAGCGGCAGGACACGGAGCTGACATCCACTGGGAGGCCGCCTTTGCTCCACATGGATGGCCATGGCATGAATGGAGATACTGAGGCCAGAACAAAAAGAGAGAGGAAGGGAGCGGTCCGAGAGGAAGGCTGGGTGGAATGTGCGGAATTAGCACAGGGTGGAGCAAGAGACAGGAGAAAAAACCAGAGGCACACTTGGGGTTATGCAATTTGGCAGGTCTTAACCCCTGGCACAGGCGGAGGAGGAATCCATAAAAAGCTCCGAGGAGGAGAAGTGGTAGGGGGGATTGACAGGAAAGGTAACACCAATAGCATGGAGCCCGTGGTCTGTGCAGGGTGGCATGATGACTTAAAAAAAGAGAAAGAAAAGATGAAAAAGAAAATAAGATAAAGGAAAATACTAAAAGCAACATTACTGAATTATGTTGAAGAACTCTGGTTGCTTTGTATGTGGTATCCACTGTGTCTCCTTCTTTTCTGTGAGTTCATGCAACAAAAGTGTTTTCTGAGCTGCACTAACTAGGGCGTTCTGTATCCTGAGTAACTTCATATTCCACACGAGGTACAAAAGAAGTGCAAAAAGTGTCTTTCCTGTGTAAAATGCAAATATTATGGGACCTTGTGAGTGTGGATGTAGGCAACACCCAGCAAAACCCTCCAAACAATGTGCAGGTAAGTAACTTTTCTTGGAAGTACTTGCCAATAAATGTTTAGTGTACATGCACACAGAACTACAGTAGACACAATCCATAATCTGTGAGCCAAAGGAGGTGCTGGGAGGCTGCTAAAGCAATCAGGATACTTCTCCAGCAAAAAACCCTACTGTTTTGTCTACTGTTGGTACTTTTGTCATAGAAAACACTTCAATGAAAACCCGGGCTGATCAGTGACTATGTCATAGTAATGGCACATGCTAAAAAGCTCTATCAGCAGCTTCAGCCTATGAGAATGAACCCTTCCCTGATATGAGCAGAAAATGGGAAAAGATCTCATTGTGGTATGTTAGAAAAAAACTCCTAATATAATTTAAAACTCGATTTTATAGACTTTGAACTGAAATTTGATAACTCGCTGGTGTTTGATTACTACTAGCACTCTTAAGGAAGTTTCAAGGTTCTTTGCAAGTAAGAGGCAAATACTTTCTAAATCCAGGGAGCATGAAACTTGGCTTCTCCCTTCTCTCAAAGAAGCACAAGGAAGAAAATCAGTAAGTGGATCACTTAATTCAAGTGACATTGTGCAACCAGCTATGGGAAGAATGTGGGGTGGGGCCTGAGAAACACCATTGACGTGGAAAATTAGAAAAGGTGTGTGTGTCTTTCATCACATATTAGATTTCTTCATTTTGTCTTGCTAATATAGTACCAACAAAGATGATCTTCTCAGACATAGCCGTAATTAAAAAGACATTGGCCTGGATTCAAGATAAGACTGTTTCAGACTTTGAGAACAGAACTGAGATCCAAAGGGGTAGTAGATTAGTCACTGCAGAATTAAGAACTTCAAGGATTTAATTAGACTGTGGAGAAAAAAATCATATAGACTTTCACAGTGGGTAGAGGTAAAGGTGGAGTATTTTCTCTTTTCTGGGTTGTCACATTTAAGAGATAAGCTAAATTCATGAAGAAAAACCCGGACAACCTTGCCAAAATCCAGGTTGTAATATTGTCTTGGCTAAACCACAGCTTTTGTGGCCCCTGTGTCAGCACCTGGGCTGGCTTTCCCACAGATCTGAGGAATGAAAGAGAATTTAATAGATTTACAAATAATAATTTAACCAAGCAAAAAAAAAAAGTAAGTATGTTTAAAAGGAACTCTAGATTTTGGCCTATTTGAGAAGATGATTAAACAACAGATGTTCCTGTCTCCTACAAAGCTTTATTGACCAATAACCCTGCCCCCTTAAATCACAGTGTACAAAATGAGTGTCTTGATTTTTATTCACAGTATGATAACAAAATGGAGTAGTCTGACTGATAAAGCACTTCTAGGCCTAGGAATCTTTGCCAAGAGCTTTCATAATCAAACTGTCTTCAGACCCAACAGGGATTATTTAATCTCTTTCCTGCTGTGACAGTTCTCATAATTTGACTAATTGGTTCTGCATATTCCCACTGCCCAAACATGAGGGAGCAGGCTGCTACTATGGCTCTGTCACAGTTTCTTTGCACAGGTACCTGGTCTTTCAATCAGCTGTGCTGCTCTATGGCAACAGGCAACCCTCATTAAACTGTGTGGGCTCGAAAGAATGAAAATAGAGGTGTGACCTCAGATGCTTATACCACTTTAGACACACAAATTTATGGGGCAGGATGGGATCCACCCAAGGGCACCAAGGGACTTGGTGGAACTTGTCACCAAGCCATTTTCCACCATTTACCAGCAGCCCTGGCTCACTGGTTAACTGGAAGTCAGCAAATGGGATGCCCTAATTACTAAATGTAACACCCATCTGCAAGAAGGGCTGGAAGCAGGATCTGGGGAGCTACAGGCCTGACCTCAGTGCTGGGGAAGGTCATGGAACAGTTCATCCTGAGTGCCGTCATGGGCTGTTACATAATTCATATTACTGTTCTCCCTTGGAACCCTGCAGCAAGTTGTTACAGTCTTTCTGGTGATGGCTGCCAGCACCACAGCACAACTGGTAGAACAAACATGCAGGTTGGCTATTAGGAATATTTTCTCCACAGAAAGGGTTGTCAAGCATCGGAAGAGGCTACCCAGGGAAGTGGTTGAGTCACCATCCCTGGAGGTATTTAAAAGACAGGTAGATGTGGCACTTAGGGATGTGGTTTAGCGGTGGACTTGGCAGTGCTGGGTTAATGATTGGACTCAAGGATGTAAGAGCTTTTCTTCAACCTGAACCATTTATGATTCCATGATTCCATGATTCCATGATTCCATGATTCTATGATTCTATGATTCTATGCTCTATGACTTAAGTGCCAGGGGCCAAATGCCTCATCCACTCTCCTCCCATGTCAAGTGACTTTTTTTGAAGACTTTCTGTGTGGAAACTCTTGTGCAATAGCTATGAGACATAATTAGAGTTTAATTATTATTTAATATCTGCCCTCTGCATAGACTTTCCTATTTTACAAGAAAAGCTGTCTTGATTGAGGTTCAGCATAATCTAACACAGAATAGCTTTTGCACACAAAACACCAGCCAGAGACTCAGTACTATCACTTAATGCACAGAATCTTTCTAGCACTTGTTGTTTCAGGCTTTTCCTTCATGTAAACACATTTAAAGAATTTTTGGTAACTTGTGCTCACCAACCAAGAAGATGCTGGGAACAAGGCAGTGGTGGTAAAGAGGCTGCTCTCCAGCCCAAGTTTACAAGTGGAAATCAAATGTGGGGCTAAAATGCTCACTCACCCAGCCCACCATGACTTCCATTAATACCACCTCCAAGAGAAGCATCACCCTGCACAGGAATCAAATGTTGTGGTGCTGTCCTGCTCGGCTATTTCATGTCTTACACCACATGATCCATGAATATAGTACTCAGATGGGGTTATTTCTGCATCCTGGGTCAACATCTTGAATGGTTATATGAGAATTTCTCCTTGTCTGTTAGCCCCTTGACTAGGTTATGTGCTGATTATAGTTTCTTCCTTTTCAGTTTTGGCTGTCCCTTGTGTAGACAAGTACTCAAAAATTATGCAAAGGTAAAGGTTTGATTCTCCTCTCATGTTAATTTCACTTTAGATTTTGTTTTGATACGTGTGTGCATGTATATATGTGTATATATATATATATATATATATATATATATACATATATTTTACTCATCACAGCTTACAGCCCTGAAGCATAGAAATATTTGTTTGGAGGACATGTGCAAACAAGCTGGTAGCAGCATGTGTTTCAGTACTGCCTTTGCCATTCTGCCTCAGTACTGCAGGCACTGCAAAATAGAAAAGCAGCCCAGATGCATTGCAGCATCCCTTTATTATGAGATTTAGTACCTTCTGTGATCTTCTTTTATGTGAAATCCAGATATTTTTAGAGAATTCATGCTTTTATGTTTCCAAAGGAGAGGCTTTTGAGGCCTTGACATTGCAAAGAAAGATTTGAAAAATGTGATTCAAGTTTGGCCCAGAGATTCAGAAAGAAAACACCAAAGCTAATAAAAGGCACTTTATTATCTCTGGAGGCTTACTCATGTGTTTTGGAAAATGCAATTAGCAGTATTTTGTAGTGTCACCTCCGCCCTACTTCACCAATGCAAACAATTGTACCAAAAATAATAATTATAGAGCATTACTACTCTTATTTTGGAAAAGTAGCAATGTTCTCTCACTCAGACCAGTTATGCAAAGGATAGAGCAAAGATTCTGTTTTGTTCTCTTGAAATTCTTGGGCAAACTGATAGTGATGTTAAAACACAGCTAACTGACACAGCTCTTCTTTGGGGACATCAGAAGGAGTCAGAAGCAGCAGACCAGAAAATTATTAATTATAATAAATTAATTGTGGCTGTGTACATTAAAAATAGCCTGTGTACACAGAAACTCTGTGCTCAGATTTTATGTTCACTTCTCTAGGTATTCTGGGCATATCATCTTGCCATTGTCTTGGTGTGCACATCTGACATCCTGCTTTCTGCGTGCCCCTTCTTAAATGGAGACAAAGAGGCAAGAACTCTTCAGAAACAATGAAGGTGCCCATAGGGGCTGTTCACTTACGAGCTGAACTCAAGGATCCTTCTGGATGCTTTCCAACTTAGAATATTCTATAATTCTGTGAAGCAATTCAGTTTGGATAAAATGTCAAAAGGATGAGATACTTTTAAAATAAACCCACCAGCCTCACAGGACAAAATACTTCATGGCTGGAACAGAGAGCAGAATTGTTCAGTGACATGGAAAATGAAACAAAACAACAAATCTAATGAAATTGGCCAATAATTTCTTTAATATGTAGGCAAGATTTCTTTCAAAGCAGCTGTTCTCTCCCCACCTGTGAAAATTAATTTCAGAGTTGAAAGTGTCATATATTTGATGTAGATCATTAGATGGATTTAAAAAAAATTAGCTCCATCCATTCATTGCCTTAAACAAAAATCACTTTGTTGCAGTTGGGGATTTGCCCTCTCACTCCTCCAAAACTGAGAAAAGATACAGCTTCCTCTTATCACTTTATACAAAAATCATCTCACTTACAAAGTGTGTGAGTTTTTTTAACTGTGTTAAAGTTCATTTTGTTTAGGCATGCAAATCTCTTTCCTGAACACAAACAATATGTGCAGCTATAATTTTCCTTGCAACTAATTCACCCTCAGAGTTGTGGGTGATTAAGTGCCTTTACCACATTTGATTGGCAGAGAAATAAGCACTTTCAATATATTGTAATTGGGCTTTGGGTTTTTTTTTTTTGGTCTAGCCTTGTTAAAAGCTTAGTTACCTCTCTTGGAACTGACTTCATGAACACACTAACTAAATACTTCTCCAAGTTGTTTTGTGAAGCACAGCTAATTAATGCAGTGAAGTACAATTGAGTTAAGTAGGAGAATCACAGCTCATAAATAAAGATAAGAAAACTGTAAGAGGTATGACTGATATGCATGTAATTACCTGCTTGGGAGGCAGCCTGATCTGGAAGAACCTGAAGAGATTTGGGAGGCAGGAAATCCTGTCTCATCATCCTCATTCCACCCATGACTTGTGCTGCCACAGGCAAGTTGCTCTGCCTCTCCCTCCCCACATGGTTGTCACTCAGTGACAGTCACGCAAGGATTTATTAATGAAATAAACAAAGCAGCTGAAACCCTCTAAGTGGGATTTTGATATTTGTGAATACAAGAATCATAGAATAGTTTGGGTTGGAAGTGACCTTAAAAATCATCAAGTTCCAATCCGCTGACAAGAGCAGGGATACCTTTTGCTAGACCAGGTTGCTCGGAGTCCCATCCAGTCTGACCTTGAATACTCCCAGGAACAGGGTATCCACAATGTCTCCGGGCAACCTGTTCCAGTGCCTTATCAGCCTCAGAAAGAAGAATTTCATTCTCAAATCTACCCTCCTCTTCCAGTTTAAAGCCATTCACCTTTGTCCTATAACTACAGGCCCTTGTAAGAAGACCCTCTCCAGCTCTCTTGTACCCCCTTTTGAGTACTGGAAGGCCACTACCTGGTCTCCCCAGAGACTTTTGTCCTCCAGGCTGAGCAGCCCCAACTCTGTCAGCCTGTCTTCATAGAAGAGATGCTCCAGCCATTTGATTGCATTTGTAGTACTCCTCTGTCCTTGCTCCAACACCCTTCTTACCTTGGAGACCCAGATCTGGATGCAGCATTCCAGCTGGGATCTGACCAGAGCAGAGCAGACGGGCAGCATCACCATCCCTCCTGCTGGCCATGCTGCTTCTGATGCAGCCCAGGATATGGTTGGCCTTCTGGGCTACAAGCACATGTTGCCCATGTTGAGATTCTCATTCATCAGCACCCCCAAGTCCTTCTTCTCCGGGCTGCTCCATATTAAAGGAGCTGCTCCAAATTTTCCTTCACCATTCTCCATATCTCGTCCAGAAGCGAGGAAACAGAAACTCATAACTTCTCCAGTGGCTGCTACTTGAATGTCAAACAATTCTGACTTTTGTTACTCTAATGAATCATGAAGCAGATTGCAAGAAAGGAATATTGACGGTAAGGTGCATGATCCTGAAGAGAGTGTTGCCAAAGAGCTGTCAATAGCACAGAATCAAGATCTTATATGTCTTTCAACCATGAACAAGAAATCAGTGTCAATCCTAAAAAAAAAAAATTCATGTCTCAATTATTGCCAACTAATAACCAATAAAACTGATTTTAATCATTTTATAATCATTTTATAGTGCTATGTTAATCCATAATTTTACTCAAAAGCAATGTTTATTTTTATATGTCAATGCCTGTTTTGTAACATTTCCCTCCTACAATAGACAGAGGAAACAAAATCTGAAGATGGGGAAATCCGAGAGGAAGTAAACTGGAGGTTGAGTCAACACTGTAACCTTGCAGCCAAAGGGTAGGTGTAAAATCCTGAAATGCACACATCTGCTCCAATGAGCTCTGCTGATCCCAATCCACATGCATTTCGACAGATGAGGGAGATTCCAGTCATTTCTGCAGCACGCCTCACTATTCAGGCCTTGCTGTGTGTGAGGTATTTTAAAGACACAGCTGGAACCTCTGTGTTTTCCCATGTTACAAAGTAACTACCAAGTTGTAATACTGTTAATATTGTCTAATTTAGTCACACTTAAAATCTGAAAACATCACCTTTCTAACCTATTGGGGTTTAGTATGGACCTGGTGAGAAGATTCCTGTGTGAGCTCCTTCCAGGAGACAGTGCACAGGTTTTAGGGCACAGGAGGAGGAGAAAACCTTTTTGGGTTCCTCACAGCACAGTCCCTAAATTGTTTCTCTTTTCAGTGTATTTAATTCAGGGAAGATTTTTACTTCCACTCAATTAATTTATTTGGCTTATGCAAGTCACCTTGTATGTGTGCCAGGCTATGGCACAGTGGCTTTTCTTGCTGCTATAACTCTGTAACATCCATTCACAAAGCCTTGAATTTCCTGTTGGGGTGGATAACTGCACCTTTAGGAGGCTGGGAAACAAATAGGTTTACCTCTTTCATAGTTTTCTGTTCTGAGTCATCACTGAGTAAACAAACACTGTAGTGAAGAGAAGAAACCAAGAAAATGTCTGAGCAGGACAGAGAAGCTGCCTATTGGTCCCTAAATGCTGAAAATATCAGGAAATGTAGAGGATGAGAGGAGAAATGAGAGAGGTATTTGTAAAAAAGTCAGGCTAATGAGAGGTATTTTACCTTTCTTGTTACAAAATTTATCTCACCCAGGTACTTGAAAGATAATGACTGTAACAATATTACAGCTGCAGCAAAATGGAAACCAGCCAGGTCCGGCTTTGTTTCTGGCAAGAGCTGAAGCACTTTGTACCTTTGATACTGTTCCATGAAACCAGGGGGATGAATCATGAAAGGGAATTACAGAATGTAAAAATGCAGGAGTTAAGCATTTTAAAAACCCTCTTTTCATCAGGAGGTAGGTAAAGAGGGTAAAAGACAGGAGAAGGTTGACTGATCTCAGGCTGTTTTGAACAGTTGACTCAAACAAAACAAGGCTATTTGGATCAGGAACATAAGACTGGGAAGCTGGAAGACTTGGGTTAAAAGCTAACAAAACAACTAGAATTTGTGAAAGAGAGGAAATTACCTAGCCCAGCTGGAGCATACAAGAGGAAGGACAAGAGCCTTCCACAGATGCCAGACACAGAGATTTCAGAGCTCTCCAACAGAAAAACCAAGAACCAGAAAGACAAATACGGATCAAATTTCTAATCCTTTGGGGAAAAAAAAATTAAGGAGCCATACACATTGTAACAAACAACAGGAGCCAACACAATATCTGGCATCAGGGTGGTGGCATACGATCTGCCCAGGATTACATCACTCAGCAAGAGCTTGCCAGCAGTAGCAGGTTGCTCTCAGCAAGCTCTGAGGGATGACAGCAGCCCTGCTGGCTCACAGGAATGCTTTGTGCTGTACAGCATGCCAGGGGAATGAATGAGTGAGCAGAGCAAGGGAGGAAAGAAGGAAGCTTTGTTCGGAGAACAAACGGGATATTTGCACTCAGGTGTGTGAGCCAGGGTGAGACCAAAGGCCACTGCTACTTGGGAACATCTCCAGCAGTAAACGGGAAAAGAAATCTGCTCACACCCTGGCTAGCAGGTCATCAACAGGAGGGATGCACTACCTTGAGGAGAGTGGCCTGGCAGAGACTCAGCCAGGATTATATCATGGTAGTAGCAAATCCAAGTTCCTCTCCTTGCAACAAGGTCTGCAACACTGAAAGGCCTTAAGCAGGAGACTAATGGTGTGTCTTGATTTTTGCTGTTCACTCTCTGTCTAGGTGAATTAGGAGCTGGGCTAGTTGAACAGAAATATTCAGTAAGCTTGATAAGACTGACCACAGATTCCTGGAGGGAATTTCCCTAATCACTGCTGATGGCTCTGCAAGTATCTGCAAAGCTGGGGGTGGGCAAGAGGGCTGGCATCCAGGGACTGACTCCAAAACTGGAAAACCACAGGATTACTTCTGGCAAGAGGGAAATGCATAAAATGCCTGCCACAAGAAAGGTGCTTTTATCAAGGTTGGTGAGACTACAGTAACACTGGCAGGCCCAAGCCCTCAGTGATATTACTCAGCCAGGGCTAGGGTTGCTGCAGACTTCACAGGATCTCTGGCATTGCTCTGTGCAAGATGTGGCATTTCCTGTATTTCATAGCAGCTGGCAGCTCTTGGGGACTGTCAGTAAGCAGCTTCTGCACCTAAGTGGATAAAGTGCACAAGTCATACTTGCAATTCAGCCAACCATGTGTTGTACTCTGCATATCTGACCTGTGCAGGCCCTGTAGCCTTGTAGCCATCCAGACTGGGTCTGCATCCCAAGGCACTCAGCTGGCCAGGCTCAGTCTTCATTCATGCTGAGTAGACAATCCACACACATCCTACAAGGCAGAGAGGATAAACATGGCCTTTGTGAGTCACTGTGCATCCCAATAAAGGAATCTGTAGAGAGCTTTTCAAAGACTCACAGTTATTGCAAGAAAAGCAAAATAACTCTTTTGGATTTTTTTTTCCTGACCTCATCTGGATGTGGATGTGACCAGCCCTGGCTTCTGTCCAATGTTGCCTAAAACAAAACTATTTATCCCACGAAGCCCTGTCTAAACTCAGGCTACCACAAGTATGACAGCAAACATTTACATTCATTTCTTTGACATACCCTTGGACTATGTTGTATCAACTGCTGACAGAGTCAAGGACCTGACACCTCTCTGGAGGTGGCCTTTCTTGCTTTTTTTTCTTTTCTATTTTTACTATTTTAGTCACCTACTAATATCAGAGCTGCTGACCAAAGCAGATGTGGTTGTCTCAGCTGTTACTGGGCTGGAAGTGGCATTGTAAATAACAGGATCCAGACCACATGGCAGTTTAAAGATCCAATTGCAACAAGCCAATATACAAGTGGCGACAAATAGGAAGCCATTGCAGCCTTTCAGGCATCAAAGCAGAGCTTTCCCAAGGACTATCACCACTGTCAGCTGTTTCATTCATACCTCTGAGTACCGTCTTACAGGGAGTGTGCTGCAACAGCTCCTTCTCAAAGCTGCATGTTCACCTTTAATGAGAAAAGGAAATAGGTAGGCAGAAACAAAGTAATTGAACTGCCACAGTTATGGCAACCCTAAGAGCAGCTGAATCAATGAGAAGGGGAAAAGTGTATTGAGGGTAATGAAGACTTTCAAAATGAAGAATGTCACTGAGAAGGGCAAGGTTAGAAGAGCATCATTAAAGCTAGATATAAGGGTATAAGCAAAGGCTTGGTCAGCCTGAAAGAAATTATCTTCACAGAATTAAGCATATATTTAATTTGACTTCGAAACCAGCTTACACTTAACCAGTTTTCCAGTACAAATAGTAGCTGTTCTTATCACAGCACATATCTCCTGAAATTTTTTGTCAGTGTCCACTGTATGCCTACCAACCTGTCTACAGAAAACAGTTATTGTAACAAAATCATTGTGCTTTTAATATCTAGGGAAATTAAATAGAATATGCATTTTGCATATCTTTCTATATTTATCAGTGACTGATTACTACCATGCATCATCTGTTGGTAAGAGAGTGTTTGAACAGCTAATTTATTTTATATTTGGACATAAAACGTTAACTCAAGTCTAGTTCTGCTAGCAATTTAAATACCCAAACTTTGCAGTTTTTAGGATTCCTACCATCTTCTCCACCAAAAATTTTCATTTTAAGGGGGCTTTTCAGAAGCACAGTGCTTTTTATGGCAAGTAAAACTGGCAATACTCTTAAGATAGACTTTAACAGTAATCAAATAACTGATTTTTTTCTAGATGTCAGTGAACATTATATGACCTTTCATCAATTTATGTAATAACTTTCAGTTTATTTTTCCATGTTATGTTAAAAACTGTAAATTGAAGTGCTATAAAGTTTTTTGTGTATTAGAATCAGAACTAGTTCTGAGTAAAGTCACTCTTTGACATTTCTGTTAAAAGCTTATTGGCAACAAACTGTATTATATGAAGTCCTGTTTCATTTTACCAGTCAAATAATTTAAGTACACGTAAAATACTTTAGACCCTAATGATATTAAATGTAGAAAATATGTCAACAATCCACAGAATTCTATTAATTCAAATACTAGCTTGAGTAACTTTCCACATTTTTTTCTTTCCCCTTCCTTTCTAAAAATGTATGAAATCCAGGCTTGATCTAAGGACTCCCAAAGACTACACAGCAGGGGTGTGATGTTCATGTGTATTTCTGAGTATAAAACAGAAGTTTATTCCATTGTGCATCTCCAAATAAAAAGTACAGAAACAACCAATTTGAAGTGCCAAAGGAAATTACTACACAGGAGGAGTTCAGATCACAATCCTGTGTTTGTTTTGTAAGAACCACAGGTTACATGCACTGTCCTGACTTCATTGACACAAGTTTATCAAGAAGAGGATCTACCCTGTGATTTTAAAATTAATTTTGATTGTATGGTGTGAGCATGTCGTATCAGTATCCCTGCCAAGGTTTCAGTTTCACACTTTTGTCCTCCTCAGGCTACAGCTTGGGAGGGAATCTCACATGGGAGAGTGGAGGGAGGAAAGTTATGTAACTGAAAGATGGATGTCCATATCTATACCAGTTGCATTTGGCTTCCTTTAGCACTGATGGTCAGAAAGGGACATCTGCAGAGAGCAGCTCATCTCCCTCTAAGGCAGACAGCTGAAGTAGATCCAACAAAGTGCCCTCTGGAGACACTTGTTGCTGCCTTTTATCTACATGGTGGAGTTTAGGCAACAGTTTAGGAGGTGAATTGTATGTACCCCAACTTCAATGTCTGTGTTGTTTTGAAAACAGAACCAAACCATCTAATCTACTTTGCCCCATGGAAGTGACATGCAAAGCCTATGATGGGATGCCAAAGTTACTGGAAATTTGCAACTTTCTCAAGAATGCAGGTGTAGATCTCCAAGACTCAGCATAAACCCAAACAAGCTCACACCCCTTCTAGCATACCCCTGGCTATTGCCATAGCCAAGATGGTCTCTGACTGTGCAGCTCCCAGGGAGCTCTGATGGGGCATGACAAGGGCATTCTGCCAACTCTTTGCCACCTGAAAACAGTTTTATGATAATAAAAATCACAGCTTTAACAGGCTTTGTTTCCCATTTGTACAAAGACAACTCACCTAGGCTGTTGTAGAAGCCATGTCTGAAGTTGAGATTTTGCAGCATCCAACCACCACAATAGTTTCTCCTTAACATTTTTCACCAGTACACCATGTCTGACACAACCCAGTGCCTCTTCCAGGGGTGCTGCACGCCTAACTGACTTCCCCACATGAGAGTTTACCCTGGCATTGCCACACCTGAAGCTCAGCCTGTGGAAAGGCTGCTGGAGAGCTGTCTGGGAATGACATGCTGTGGTGGCAGCTGGGGGATGTGTGTTGCTGGGGAGAAGGACGTTGTGGGGCTGCCCTGGAGCAAAGCTCACATCCCACTAGGTTTCGTTAGCTCCTCTGGCTGCTGGAGCAAAATATTCTCCTGTGTGGAAAGGCACAGCCTGTCTTCTAGGACATTCAGTCTGCTCTTTAAATCAAAATTATTCACTCTTTCCAGTTTAAACCAATAAAGAGTTGTGGATAAGGGAAGAGTTAATTTTCAAAGCACAGGTGACACAGGGCATGAGTACTATAACCATTTACCTTGATTCACTGGAGCTTTATAATACCATTGTGATGTGGTATTATTAAAAAAATGGACTAAATTCAGATTCCAAGTTCATTTTAACAGCAAGTAAAATGTTTGGCTTGCAAAACTCGCCTTTCTGTAGGCTGAATGTGCTTCCGTGCTAGCAGCTTCCAGGAAACTCTTAGGTTACAATTACAAGAAGTTAAAACTGCAGCAGCAGGATTGTTAACTGGAAGTCAGAATTTCCTTTACACCATTCCTTGTATGCTTAGTCCAAAGGCTAGCTTAAATACTTTGTTTCTTTTCCTTTTCTGTTACATTGTTTTGGTATATTTGCTACTTGGTTATTGTTTTATTTTCTCAATCTGATCCTAACCTCTGACTGTTCTTTGGTCTGTCTCTTTCAGTTTACGCTGGATTTTCTACCTAAAGCAGCATTTTCCAACAATCCTTTCAGGTTATGACACCTTCTCTTTTAAATTTATTATGAACATGTCCAATTCTTGAAATTGAAATTATTAGGTAAACAAATATTTTGTACTCTCTTCCAGGTTTCCTAATTACATGGCCAGTAATACAAAAAAAAAAAGAATGTAAGCAGGAAAAACAGTGATAAGAACAATAAGAATAGCATTTGTTCAGGGAAATGAAACTGAAATACATTTCATAAACTAAAGGAAGAGAAGCAAAGATAATGGAGGGATTCAATTGAAAGATACAGAGATTTTTCTTAAAATGGTGTTTTAGATAATTAAAAATTATGAGTGAAGATAACAAGAGCATAATAGAAAATCTAAAGAAAGTGAGGCATTATTTAATAAGTCTCCCAAACATGGAATCTAGGGATGATGCTTCAGGACAGATGGTATCCCAAACAGATCTGTGCTCTGCAAACTTACATGACCCCTTTTCTTTAAATTAAGATGCAAGGAGATGACCCTGAGAAAGTAAGAAAGTGAGAAAGTGAGAAAGGGCAGAGCTGGAATGCTGACTGACTGCGCCACAGGGACAGAGGACAGTTTGTTTGATCCTTTCTGTCTATTTAAACATAGATCTGAAAGATGATAAGGGCTGAAGACACTGTCCAACACATTAGGGGTTTTTCTGAAAATAAATGCAAAGCTCGTTGAAAGCAGGAGCATTCTTATTTAGTGGAATTTTACTTGCTGTTATAGGATTGAGCAACAGTGCTGAGAAATGGAAACAAAACTTGTGTCAGAACAAACATGAGGCTTTATGTTTGCTTACTTACTATATATGTAAAATGTAAAAATAGAATATTTGTTTTTATGGTTGCTTGCATCACAAATGTGAGTTTTACAGATGATTTATCACTGCTGCAGCCCCTGGAACGTGCCAGTAAATCTGTGGCCCTGTGTCTCCTTACAGCTGCTTTTGTATTTGGAATATAAGCCATGTTAACTCCAGAAGGATTTACCAGTTTAGAGGACAGCTGCGAAGTGTTTAGGAGAGAACCTAAGGACAACATGGCCCCAAAATAAATCTGGGTTTGGCTGCTCCATCTTCTGACACGTGAGACTTCTCTACAGAGAAAAAGACTTCCGATGGAGGAGACAGAGCCTTCCAGGGACCTCCAGCAATTACTTCCCCACTCTGCACCACAGGCTCTGAAGGCTTTTTTTTCTGTGAATTTCTCTTGTCTAACAAAAGAAAACAACATAATATATTGGTGGATGAATGGATGGAATATGTGTTATTAAAGAGCTGCCAAAACATTCCAGCAGACGCACATTTTTCCATGAGTAAAAAAAAAACAACCAAAACCAAACCCAAACAAAAATGTATTACTCACATTGCTTAACAGGCTTCTGGAAGGCTCTTAGGCTTTATGATTGCTACAGATACTACTACACATAACAAGACAGCTGTAGCTTTCAAACAGACAGTTTGAACCCAGTCACTTTGTTGACAATTAATTCTGAACATACATATAATTAAAATTAAATGCAAGGCCTGTTTGGTAGTTCTTGGGGACAGAGAAGTAACATCTAAGTGATGTAAATCCTATATAGCAAGCAAGATCAGCTTTAACTGTAACTTTCTCTTCTGATTATTTGTTTGTTTACTTGCTTTTTTTGAAACAACATAAATACATATGAAACAGTACATCAGGAAAATCTAAGAAACTGAACCTAAAATGACCTTTTTTCCTTTGTCCTTGCAAAGGAAGGCTGACAAATGTTCATGAGCTTCCATACATCATGTTTCATAGGAAAATAGGAGACAGTGGAATCTGATTCATTCACTCACAGGGATCCTCCTCCAAGACCAATGTGCTTAACAACTAAACAAATTTCAACTGTCCTTCTAAGAAATCTGATTTTTATCCTAAGCCACATTGATCACTGGTCACATTTGAAAGATTTCAAATAAGGATTTGAATTATTATTTTGATTAGGAGCTGTTACTCTTAGGTAGTATTGCACCAGGTTATAAATTCAGTCTGTCATATAGTCTAGGATTGATTATGAAGTATTTAACTTCCTTAGTATTTATATTTCTTAGAAAGATGTCTGACTTTTCTCCTTCTGTTCTGTACTAGCCATGAAAATTTCAGCATTCCATTTTACAATTTTCTTATTTACACCACATCCACAAATTCATTCTTGCAGCTGTTCCTCATGTGATTATTTCTAGTAGTGTCATTGTGGTTCCCCATGTGAATAAGGCTTATTGTTGTGGTATACCATCATAGACTACAAATATGCAAAAATTATAAAGGAACAGGAAACTTTCAAACCCTTTAAATATTTTCTTTTGGTTTTGGGTATGTCCTGTTTTTCAGGTTTGCTTGTTTTTTTTTGTTTTGTTTAATTTTGTTTTAAGATTGCCCTGCAGCTATTTAAAAGTTGCTTTAAAAAGTTTAAAAACTGATTCCACAGGGTTACTTTACGTAAGCTAACCACAGCAAGTAGTTAGCAAGCAGTTTTAAAATCTGCCAAACCAAACCCTTAGCCAATAGAAATTAGCAATTGTGCAGTTGTTTATAATAGCTGTATGTAGTATTAAAATATAAAGCTTTACAATAAAATTTTCTAGAATAATTTTATTTTATGACAGTGTACCGCATTTGTGACACTTGTGACAGTGTTTCTTATGGTGACTATGTTTATTATAGATGACAGCCAGAACTGGCAAGGAAGAAAGCACAGGAATCAAATCCTAGCATTTTAGAGTATATATTTATTTTAGAGTATATATTTATACAAGAGAAACAAGCTCCTAAATACACTGCTTGAACAGATACTAGACGAGCATGCAATATACAGAAAAAAAAAAAGGGTTTTCTTTTTCTTGTGAACAACATATGGTGAAAGCTGCTCCCTGGTGCCAGCAAGGATCTCTGCTTCATCAGTTCCTCTGACATGGAGGTAAGAACTGTGAGTTTTAGGACTCACCTATACTATAAACAATCACTGCTCAGAGGCTTTGCTGAATACAGATCATGTCCTATTACTTATTTCTCAGATCATGTCTTGGAATGGTATCTAAACTGACCTTGAAACAAGGAACACTTATCCAAATTCTTTGAGTAGGAAGAAGTTACCTACTCAGAATGGAAGAAATGTGAGCTATGTCAAACTAAGGGAATGAGCAGGCAAGTCAATAATGGAGGATTTGTGCTCACACAGACTACTTTGAATTACAGTGTCTGCAGGAGGCCTTGCCAGTACTTTTATGTGTTAAGGGGTTATCAGCCATCTCCTCTCTGCTGCTCTGAGTTTAAAGCGGGTAGAGAATCACAAACATTAACACTGCAAGAAATGTATTCCTGATTTGTGTAGTAAGGGATGTAGTCTCATAATAATAAATACCGCACACGAACACTGATGAAGTACCAGAATTATTCTGCAGTTTTAGTGGAAACATCTTTGACAACATCAAGGAAAGACTGATTACAGATAAGAAATCCGGGAATCAGCATATGGCCTGGCTTAGCTGGAAATCTCCATCCCTACTGAGAAGAGAAATCCTCTTCTAAAGGTTTCAGCAATCCTTATGCTGATGATAAAAGAGAGATGTATCCCATGGTAGGCTCTTAAGCAGCTTCTGGTGGTCACGGCATGACATGAAGCATCTCTTAAAAGTACACAGCAATCCTAAACAGCAGTTCACAGAAAACTGTGAAGGTAAATAAACATTTTAAATTGTAAAAGTTAAACTGTAAATAATTAAAAACTATGAGTTTATTGGTACAAAACATGATGCATCTATTTTTACTTTTGTTAAGTGTAGGCTTTTTTAACTTGGTCCAACAAAAACTATCTAAACTGTGTTTAGACAAACCAAAATAAACTAAAACAAAACCAGAGCAGCCACTCAGAATTCCTGCATCAATTTTCTATCAGGTTTAAAATCACACAGTTGTCATCCTCCATTGGATATAGAAGAAAATGATATGGAACTCAGTTCATATTGCATGACTAACTCTCCAAAAGACGTCAGCAATACTCATGGGTAGAGTCTTACAACTAATGCTGAAGAAGGAATACTGTGCCAGAGGCCTGAATGAAACTGATTGACTGATAAACTGAAAGGAGTGTCATAATTGCCTTAGGAGTCAGTAGGAAAGACAGAAAGTGAATTATTTTGTATCCTTGTGAACTTGCATAGGAATATATTTACATAGAACTACAGTTACCCTGGTTGGAGTTCAGCCAGGTCATGGGAGGTAACACCACCTCTGCTTTTAAGAAAAAAAGAAGCTACATTTATGTTGTGCATCAGTGCAGAGAAATTTTGTTTGCTTATATTAATTCTGTAATACCTTTGCTGAACATGAGAAATAAAATTGGAAAAATGAGTTTTTAAAATTGTACATGAATGGGTAGGAAGATCATGTAATATTTACTTGGTCCTTCCTCAAGTTTCTATTGGCAGGGTTACAAGAACTAAGCCTAAAACACAGAGTTATGCTGAAATTAATGACATCATTCTGCAAAGCAGGCAATGGATGTAGTCTTATGAACAGTAACATGCTGGAAATGACAGAGAAACTTCCACTAAATGCTCCTTCCTTTCACCTCATGATATAGCCAGATTTCCAGGTAGGGAATAATTTTTGCATTTCTATTTATGAGCAGCAGAAACATGTGTGTGCTCTTTTTTACTAATATAACTGAAGGAAATAACCTCAAAGTAATTTATGGTGTATCTTCTCAGTGGAAATACATATTTATTCTACCTTACACTAACCAGCTGTTTTCAGGTATTTGCATTTAGGATGAACTTTGTAGACCTGGGGACACCATCTGATTAAAAAAAATGTGTTTTCTTAAAAAGGCATACTATGGATTTCATGGGGGAGAAGAGACCAGTGTTGAATAATCAAAGTGATTTTTAAATGCTTGTACCTTTCTGTACACAAACTTTGGCATGCTCTTATGTTCCACTGGAGGCGGTGGGGAAGAACTAAATGCTGCTATTCAGAAATATCTGTGTGGACTGCTTGTATAATATTTGGAAGGGCAGATTAGCTGTATCTGGGACAAAGTCAGTCTTAGCCAGATGCAGCAAAAACACTTCATTATTCTTTTCAGGCTTTGGGAGAATTTTAAAAAGGAGCTCAAATGAACCTACTCCAGCACATCATTGAATGGGTTAGTATGTTTGAAGATGCTAAAAAATCTACCTATCAGCAGTATTGTTTTAATTTAACTTTTACAGGTATAGAAAACTAGTAAATATTTTTAAATTACTGATAAAATGCTATCAAAATGTAGCTTTTTATGCTGCTGCCTTTCAGACCACCAAAAAAAAAAAAAAAAAAAAACAAACCCACCCAGAAAACCCCCTACATCTTCTCTGGATTTTCACATCCATTTTTAAGTTGTTTATTATTTGTAAAACCTCCAGACTGTCTGCTTAGCTAATATTTAGTGAGTACACCCTTGCTTCCTCTGATCTTTTAGCACCTACTCTGGCCATATCATAGAATAAGCTGAGTTGAAAGGGACCCACAAGGATCATCCATCCAACTCCTGGCCCTGCACAGGACACCCCAAGAGTCACTCCATGTGCCTGAGAGCATTTTCCAAATGCTTCTTGAGCTCTGTCAGGCTGGTGTTGTGGCCACTGCCCTGGGGAGCCTGTTCCAGGATGCAAACACCCTCTGGATGAAGAACCTTTTCCCTGATATCCAACCTAAACCTCTCCTGGCTGTTTCCTCAAGTCCTGTCACTGGTCACAAGAGTGAAGAGATGGGTACTTTCAGTGACCTTGAGCTCAACAGCTCTTTCCCAGAGAACAGAAAGGATTTTCAGGCCAGAAAGGTTATGATCATCTTGACCACAGCAACAAAAGCCAAGAAATTTTATTATGTGAGCTTTGCTTTGAGTCCATAACTTGAGGGATGACTTAGATCACAGGATTTAGAAAAGCCATTGAATCTTAATTTAGAAGTTGGGAAATAGAGCCTAGTGAGTCCTTAGGGATAATACCAAATAACTCCTCTTGTGGCTAAAAGAGAAGGATGTTACTCTACATGAGTATAATTTCACCTGCCATTTATTGGTTCTCTCTGTCATCTTAGCTGACAGATTAAAGGGACTTTTAATATTTGAGATTCTCTTATAAATCCTAATACATTATGATCAAGGTTTTGTATAAGCTAGGCAGATGCTTCTTCATTCTCTTTCTACAAGGCAGATTTTCCTGGCTTTCCAGTTTGTCAATCATTTGTGTTAAAAAGCAATATTACTATTTCAGTAAAAGTTTGATGAATGCAATATTTAACATTATCATTACTACTTCTTAATATTCCTTCACTTTTAAATACAAAGTTTGTACCATAAGCATGAATCTTCTTGAGTTGTTCATAACCACACCACACCACTTAATATAATTTGACTTTTAAATATTCTTTGTACTTAGATGCCTTTCTTTCCTGTAAATATTTATATCTGCATTTATTTTTTTCTCAGATAAAGCTATGCTGCAAGTTTTGTATAAAAATATTTTTTAATAGAATATTAGCATTCAATAGAATATACATGAATGTCTTCATAGAAGCCCATAATTATACAGTGACCCTTGCCAGGTAAAATACTAATCCCATTAAGCAACAGGCCTAAATTTCAGCAAAACATGTTGATATTAGAAATTCAATAATTCTTTAATTCCTACATGTGATTCTTTCATGATTTTGCCAAAGAGTCTTGTCATGTTATTTTAGCTCCAAACCTCCTTTGCTTTACACTCCTAATGGACGCCAAATAAGTTTTTCTTAATTTCTGGAAACAACACAGGTTGATTTTATCATGAATGTGTTAGAATCCCATAAAATTCTGTGCCATGACTTAGTTGGTCTTGAAAGTTTAAATGTTCTAACCTTTGCTGGTTGCTCTTTAGCACCCTTACTAAGTACTGATTGAATAAAACATTTGCAACTACATCCATGAAGTATCACTGCATTACCCAGGTTTCTATTAAAAAACAAATGCTTTTATTCATTGGCATTGTTACTCAAAGTTGTGTATTTCAAAGTAGCAGGGAAACCATGCCATTGTCTAGATTTTTTTCTTTCTTTATCCTGATGTTTTAAAAAAATTATTCCCCTTGCCCTTTAGGCAATGATCCAAGACTTTTCATTCCTATATTTAGCTACTATTAGTCATCCTCATTGTTTCACAACTGTAATTTACCATTTCTGTTTATCAGCTTTCATATTTTCCTTTTGTTTTTTACACAGAATTGTCACTTTCTTTTTTTTTTCCTTTAACTGAATGTGTTTAGCTGAAAAGAAACTCTGATGATTGTCATAACCTAATTTTTTGGGTATCTTGTATGGTTTTCTTAAGTAAACTATCCTTTACCAATTTTCCTACATATCTCTACCTATACAGGTGTCATTCAGAGTTTTTTCAGACTTGGAATACTGTCTTTTTTCCAGGAAAATACATAATATATGTGAGAATTATTTATAGATAACAAACACAGTTAAATTATGCCATTTTACATTCAAGCAACAGTTAAAATCTCTAAACTATTTTTATATTGGTCAGAATTGTCAGAATTTAACCCGAGAACCTGAGAGCTCTGAAAATAACAAATTATTTAATTTTAGAAAATAATCATCTATTGTTTATATAAAATCTAGGGCATGTTTACTTGTGGAGGTTGGAGGTCTAGACATATCCTACAGATTGAGATACAAAAATTAAAAAGATGATCATAAGATAACTCATTCCAGCTAAATGTTTACATAACTGCTGATCCAGTTCTGTATTCAGATAATCTCTCTCACCAGTATGCAATTTTCTGATTTATCAGCCTAAACATTGACTCATAAACACACCAGGTCTTGGACTTGTGAAAACAGAAACTCCAGTGATCTTTAGTGAGCCTGGCAAGTCCCACTCTCTGCACATTATGTCTTTCTTAAGGTATAAACTAGTTTGAACACTCAAGTTGTGACAGACATCCTACTAAAAAAATCTCAGCTCAGGCATTTGAATAAATGAGCCTTTGATGCAGGTCTGCAGAGTAGCTGTAGCAAAGATCCTTCAAGGACAAGAACTCTGTGTAAGATACACATTTGTGTGTTTGAACATTTTTTATCCTCCGTCTTTCTGAAGGAATTACCTCAATTACTTGGAATCTTATTAGTTACAGATGTATCTGTGAAGCAGCCAAAAAAGTAGGCCAATGATCCAGCAGTGTGTGCATCCTCATACACAAACACTTTGTGCTATTTTTTGTCCACCTGAAAGCCCCCTTACTCCTTGTCCATAGCACTCAGTCCCTCCCTCCCTCCCTCCCCTCCCTCCCTCCTTCCATCAGTGGTAAGCTGTATACTCATGGTAGAGAAGTGTTGTTAGTTTATATAAAAAGGTGCTTAAGAAGATAAAGGTGCACAAGCTCTAATGCTCTCAAATGCTCCAGGCATTTAAATGTGTCTAATGCCTGCATACCTTCCAGCAGTGCTGCCAGCCAGGCTCTCAGCAGGGACTCCTGGTAATTAAACATGCTACAGGCATCCACACTTTTACAGAACCACAAAATCAAATTCTTGGGGGTGAAAAGGATGCACATACTGCTGGATAAAGGATGCACTCACTTCTGGAGATCATCTAATCCAACCCCCCTGCCAAGGCAGGGTCACCTGGAGCAGGCGACCTTCCTTGGCAGCCTGCTCCACTGGTCTGCCACCCTCCAAGGAAAGAAGTTCTCCCTTGTCTTGAGGTGGAAATTCTTGTGTCTATGGCCATTGCTCCTCATCCTGTCACCGGGCACCATGAAGCGTCTGGCACTATCTTTTTGACATCTGCATTTGAGACATTTATTTGCATTAATGCAATTTATATGCAGTCTTCTCTTCTCTAGACCAAACAGGCCAAGTTCCCTCATTCTCTCCTCCTGAGAAATGCTCCAGAGCCCTCGTCACCTTTGTGGTCCTTACTCAAATAAGGACACGTGCAGCTTTACCTACAAACAGATACTATTTGTGAGGGAAAAAAAGTAAAAAGGAAAGCCTCAGAGAAAAAGCTGGATTCATGAGCAGCACACATGCTTATACCACACTGCACCCATTTCCCAGGGTTTTGGACCCTTTCACTTATACAGCTCCATGTGCATGTGTGTCTACAGGTACAGAATCACGTAATGGACAAGGTTGGAAGGGACCACAGTGGGATGTCTGGTCCAACCTCCAGACATCAGCTCAAGCAGGGTATCCCAGAGCACAGGGCTGTGTCCAGGAGGTTCTTGAACCTCCAGCAAACGAGTATCTTTAGTCTCTCTGAGCAACCTTTTCCAGTGTTCGGTCACTCGCACTATAAAGAAATTCTTCCTTATATTCAAGTGGAATTTCCTGCGCATCAGTCTCTGCCCGTTGCCTCTTGTCCTGCTGCTCAGCACCACCGAGCACAGCCTGGCTCCATCCTTTGGCACCCTCCCTTCGATACTGATAGACGTTCATGAGGTCCTGTCTCAGTCTTCTCGCGGCTGAGCAGGCCCAGCTCCCTCAGCGTGTTCTCACACGAGAGATGTTCCAGTCCTTCATCATCTTTGTTCCCCGCCGCTGGACTCGCTCCAGGACTCCCTTGTACCGTACTAGACACAGCACTGCAGATGCGGCTGCGCCAGGGCTGAGTAGAGGGCAGGATGCCTCCTTCCCCCGTGCAGGTACAGCCAGGAGAGCAGCAGCAGCAGCAGCAGCAGCGCGGGCAGGCAGCCCCGGCCGAGGCACCGCCACACAGGAGCCGCCGCCACCGCCGCTCCCGCCGGGGCGGGGCCGCTCGCAGGCGGCAACTTCCGGCTCGGCCCGGCCCCGCCCCGCCGCAGCCCCGGCTCCGCGCCGGGCCAATGGGGGGCGCGGAGCCGCAGCCGGGCAGGTAACCCGGCGGCCAATCAGAAGGGCGCTGCGGGAACAGGTGGGCACGGCGAGGCCGCGCCCCCGCCCCGCCGGCGGCCGCGCCAATCGGGGCAGGGAGGGAAGCGGGGAGGGAGGGGGCTGCCCGCGGCTCCCGGCGGCGGCGGCGGAGCTGTGCTCCCTGCCCGCCCTGCCCGCCCCCGACGGCCAGCCCCGGCTGCCCGTCCGTCCGTCCGGCGGCCGCGCCGGGAGGGCTGCGACGGCCCCGCGCCGAGGGAGGGAGGGAGCGCGGAGGCAGCAGCCATGGCACTCGTGGCTCCGGAGACTCGGAAGTTCACGCGGGCGCTGAGCAAGCCCGGCACGGCGGCCGAGCTGCGGCAGAGCGTCTCCGAGGTGGTGCGCGGCTCCGTCCTCCTGGTGAGTGCGGCGGCGGTGGCGGCCCAGGCGGGGCTCCGGCCCGGGCCTGGCGGGGCTGCGGCGGCGGCCCCCGGGCGCAGACGGGCCCTTTGATCCCCGGCGGGCTGTCACGGCGGGCGGGCTCTGATCCCCGCTGCGGCGGGCCGAGGTGCGGGGCGGGCGCAGGCGGGGCGGGCGCTGCCGGCCGCGGGGGATGCGGCTCCCGGCGGGCACGGCCGGGCGCTCCCGCCACTCACCGCAAACTTCACCTGTGGAGCGGGCGGGAGCGCCCGGCCTGACGGGACCCGCTCGCTTTCGCGTGTGTCGAAATTGCGGCGCGAAAGTCATCTTTCATCTCGCTGCTCCCTGCTCTCTTTACAACTAAGATGCAGTTTTTCGTTGTGTCGTGCGGAATGGAAGATGAGCGCTGCCAAGTGCAGTAGGAATGTTTTGGTGTGTTGTTTATCCCGCTGTCCTGCACCCTGCTCGCACATGGTTGCTGCTCTCTCCAGTGCACAGTTGGGCGCGTTCAATTAATTTAAACTGCTAAAAGTAAATTTGTGTAAATTGTTGTCTAAACCAGGTGTTTTAGTTTAGAGAAGGCTGAGAGGGCATCTCATCTGTGCATCTCAAAGGCAGGTGTCAAGAGAATGGTGCCAAACTGTTTTCAGTGGTGCCCAGTTAAAAGACAAGGAGCAATGGTCATAAACACAAGAATGTCCACCTCAAGAAGAGGGAGAACTTCTTTCCATTGAGGGTGGCAGACCACTGGAACAGGCTTCCCAGGGAGGTCATGGAGTTTCCCTCTCTGGAGACATTTGAAACCCACTTGGATGTGTTCCTGTGTCACCTGCTGCAGGTGACCCTGCCTTGGCAGGGGGTTTGGACTAGATGATCTCCAGGAGCCCTCTCCAACCCTAAGAATTTAATTCTGTCAGATGCTGTTCTGAGGCAGCAGGTGATGACATCTTAAACAGCCTCAGTAAGACTTTCCAGGGTTTCTCTCCTGGGACTCTTATTCATGGTATGCGTTTGTTTTCTTTGCGGTTTTGTTATCTCCAAGGGGAATGTTTCAGTAAGCATTTAACTCTGTGTAAGTGAAAAAGTTTTGGTGCTGGGATTCCTGATACTGGGAACTGATCTGTCCTTTGTTCTTTTCTCTTGCTAAGTATGATCTTGTCTTTTTTTAAACCTCTTCTTGGGACAGTGTCAGAGCTGTGTGTTTTGCGAGTAACAAATGCTGTAGCTGTGATTGAAAGACAAATACTTTTTTTTTAAAAGACAGTGGCTCTAAAACTAAATTGCCCTTTACTCATCTATGCATCATGGAATTTATAACATATGCAGAGTTCAGAGTCTTCCTGGATACTGACAGCTTTCCACAAGGTGCTAGCACGTTTACATGGAGTGAACATCCAAATATGCTAACACTTCTCCAGGGATCAAGTACTTACAGGGAACCGTGGAAAAAGAGTATATGTATTTTAAAATACTTTTAGTTTTGGGGGAGCACAAAGGAGATTTAGGTATTTTCATGACATAAATGTTTTTTTTTTTGCAGTAGTCTGCAACCCTGCCATTCCCTCCTCTGCCTTTAGAAGGTTTTTCCTTTGGTCACTCATGACTAGTGTCAGTGAGTTGGAAAATATTTATGTGCATCTTTAATTAATTCAGGTTGACCATAATAATGGTGAACCTGGATTAATTAAATTATTAAGTACATAATAGGGTGATAGGCACTAATATCTCAGGCATTTTTATGCTTTCACAACAGCATGTTCTGCAGAATTTTATGGAGATTAAAGAATTGATGGTGCAGAGTGATGTACTGTCTTGAGCTTATCCTGGATAAGGTCTTCATCAGCATTTTAGAGGGCAGAAGGGGTGACTTACCATTCATGGTGACTTAACATTCATGTCAGGTTTTTGATCCTTTTATGTTAGCTTGATGCATGAAGCTGAATCCCCATCTCCCTCACATACAGTCTTGTGCTGAAGTTCACCTTCCTATTTCAGCTGTATTTTACCCAGGCTGCTATGTCTCTGTTACTGTCAGTGCTGTTCTTTTTATCGCTGAACTGAACACTCCAGTGTTCTTGTGCACACACTGTTTAAATAATGAAATAAAAAGCTAGTAATTGCAAGTTTACATTTACATTTTCTTCCTCTTGTTAATATACTGTAACTCTTTTTGTTGATCATTGATGTTTGGAATGAAATAGTACTTTTTTAAAGGAGAAATTTCAATGGGATAGTATTTTTTTTTGCTATAGAAGACTAAAAAAAAATTTTGCATCTCTAAGTTTGACAGGTTGACCTGTTTCTTATCTGTTGGAGGTTCTGGGCTTTGTTATCTGAACAATCTCTTAGGCTGACCTGGTGAAAATACGAGTCTTACCAGTGTTAGAGTAGTTGTGGAATGCTCTGCTCAGATGTGGGACTTTAAAGTAAAGGAGACCCACTTTCCTTCCAAAGCTGCCTCTCACAGCTCTTTGATATAGCACTTTCCCAGGATTTTTTCAACCGAGTTGTCAACAAATTGTCTTGCTTAAAGCATAGTTCAGCACTGGTAACTAAAGGGATCTTACTGTCATCACTTGCTCATGAGCAAGTGCTGAGGTTTTCCAGTACTGACAAACTGCTGTTGGCCATTGACTAATGGTGCTGTGTAGAATCTGGAGGTAGGAAGGAATTAATTCCAACTAGTAGTTCATGGTGGATGATCTGTCCAGATCTTTACAACCAGCTATTGTTTTGGACTGTACATCTCTGCAGCAGAATGTACTGAGCAATGATGCAAAACATGCAGTCATTACTTGCAGTAGCAGATAAATGGGAGCTACGAATATCTCTGAGCTTGAGTAGATTCTATAAGTTGCTATTGTGGCTACTGTTTAACAGTTCCCTCCATTTTTACAATCAACGATGTACGGCTAGATTAAAAAGGGAAAAGAAAAGCTTTGCCCATATTTAAATGAGGTTTATTAGATCACATTACTAAAATATGCTTATTATTTTCCATTTTATTAATGTCCTTGAGATTATATTGATGAAAGAGAACTGAAAACAGCATGTCAGCAGGATAGGGTGGTATATCTTAAATTTTCAGGTTGCTCTTTGTTGAATCTAAAAGTCAGAGACTTTGAGCCAGCTGACAGACTAAATAACTTGACTGTGTAGTAAAAAACATGGAGCAGATGTGATTTGCCAAGCTAGTTTTCATCACAGAATGAAGCAAGCTGTCTTGTCAGCATTTGACATCTCATGCGTTCTCTCTGTTGGATATAGTTTGCTGAACCAACAAATACGGTTTGGTTGGCTGAAAGGAAATCTTGTTATTTGGCAATCAGCTTTTCACTGTGTTGTAAGGCACATAATGCATTTCTTGATTATTTGGATTCAGTTTTTATATCTTCTGCTTGACAGTAGCATCCTTGCTGAATATCCTCTTGTGCATTGTTGATGTTGTTTGGACTTCAGACTTGTCATGTGACTTAATTTGATGCCTCTGGCCACCCAAATACATTTATGTCTGAGAGGGAAGATTATGGGGATGACAAGTGTGTCTCTTAAACCAGCAATCTTGCCAAGAGCAGTTTTCAATGCAGTTTTAGCATTATGCATAATTGAAAGTGATGTCTTTAAGTGATGATGAGTTACTCAAAGCATGTTGCATACAGATCAGTGTCTCGTTCAGTAGTATGTTAATGATAACTCATCTCAGAGACAAAATTACTCTACATTAGGGTTATTTATAATAATATACCTATATTAGAGCTGACATTTAAGGATAATAAGCAATTAAGATAATGTTTGGCCTATGAAATTTGATCTGCTTGAGCCTAACTGTGAATAAAATGCCTTTGTCGAATATGCAGATAATGAAACCTATTAAATATGCCAAATAATGCAGCAAAAGTTGTTTCCTCCATGTCAAAATTAATGTTATTCAGAAGAAATTTGCGATATGGGAAATAGGATGAAATCTGAGAGATTCCCAAATTGCTCTATACAGTTCTTTTTGATTTGGATATGTAAAATAGGTTTTAATTATTTAAAGGCTAGAACTGTATCTTAAGACAGTCTTGGGCTTCATATGTTAAGTTCAGATACCTGATGGAGCTCTTGAGTTCTAAAACTCTTCCAGAAATCCAGCTTTTCAGACATGATAGAAAATCAGTATATCACAAAGGCAATGCTTGGGTCTCCTACTGAGTCTTTGATCTCAAATTTGTTGGTATTCTTTCTTTTCTTTATAGGAAAACTTATGTCAACTTGGTCCTTCCAATCCTGATCTCTGCTTCCTTTAAATCTCAACTCCATATGAAAAGGTGGTGAGGTGCACTCTATGCTGTATTATTGCCAAGTTTTTAATACAGTGTTTCCCCAAAAATACTGGGAGAATTATGTAGTATTTATTTTGTGTTGACATTTTCCTTTCTGATTCCTGTATCTTTTCATATGCTGTGTACACAGAGGGCTTGTGTGCTTTCTCTCCACAGCAGCTTCTCTGTATGTGATGAGCAGAGTATTTGGATCCTCATTAAGTGCCAGATTTCAGTTGTAGTGTGTCTAGAAAAGAGGGTTGATGGCTTCGTTTAGCCAAGTAGGAATTTAAAAATGGTATATAATGCTAAAGGGATGAGGAAGGACTGGCATCTTTTGGAGCTGATGGGTACAGAAAAGCTGGAAACATGGATGAAGCTTGAGCTTTCTGTACATGGAATGTGAAATTGTATACATAAGGAATTTGGAAGCAGCAAATTGTTATGAATGGGTAAGTGAAAGCAGGGAGATGTGAACTGACACTCAAGATTTTAAAGGAAAAATCGTTGCTGGCAATGAACATCACGATAACATATTTCATCTTGTAGGAACGTGCTAAAAATGATAATTCTAATTCAGTCATTCTGAACTACTGAACTTTCTTTACCCGGGGGAAAAAGCCAAGTACTTGACTCTAAGAAGTTATTTTAGTTTATGGTATGTACTGCTTACCTTTTATAAATGAAATAAAAATACTCAGAGAATAAGATATTTTTAATAAAGGTGCTAATTTTATTTCTGCAAAGTGGAATATATAAACTTTTCTGATTGGATACAAGATAGTAGTTAGAACACATTTCTGGAAAGTCTGATACTGCAAAAGGGACTCACTGGGTGTGATAGACATTTCTGTGTTTGAAAAGATTCAGAGACTGGACTACAGTACTAAAGTTTCTATTAAGAAATACCATTACATTTATTTGAATATTTAAGTTCTTGCTCAGGAAGGCAATTTGAGAGACAAAATACAGGACAGTTGAGTTTCTATGTGAACAGGTAGATGAAAGAAACAAACAGAACTTTCAACAACATTAGATCATTCTTTTAAGGTGCAATTTTTTTCTTTATTATTTTCTGGAATTTTTTCTTTCCTGCTAGACAAGGATAATTATGTTTAAGATAGAAGAATAAGTGCTTTATATAAGTAGCTGTTTCTAATGCAGCAAATGTCAGATGTACCTGATGCTGGTTTGGGTTTTCCATCTTACTCAATATGGGATACCACAGTATACCTTATCTTTCCTCTCTTCCTCCTACTCATGCCCTTTAATCCTCAATCAAGATGTTTCTGTCTCAATGGAAGTAGAGCTCATTACACCTACATTTAAACTTGGGACTTTCACAACTCTGTGATTATTATTTTTTTACAATCTTGTGCAATAAACTTAAAAGCATGTATCTCACTTCAAGACATTGGTTATGCTACATTATGCTTCAGTGCAAATGCTTCAAAAGGATCTGTAACCACTCAGCTTGAAAACTAGACCCTTAGTGCAAACTGTCTTTTCTGTTGCATAGGTGTGAATGCTCAAGTAATTTTTAAGCCTGTGTGGTCATTGGGGTCTCTTGTGAGTAGCGTGTACCTGAGATTGGATGACCATCAGAGATATGAATGTGTGTGCAAGATCAACAATTTGTGAACTTGTCCATTTTGCCAGATATTTGTATTTTTGAGGTAACTTGGAGATTCTGACAAATTCATGATGGTCTGCTTTAAAAATAATGAGAGGTTATTAATAAATTATTGAAGCAAACAAGGGGAGTTCAGTTTTCAAGATGGCAAGCAGCTTGATTGTGGCCTCCTGAGAAATGTACAGCCTATATTGCTTTTATTTAAGAATTTTTGTAATTGTTAGGGGTGGTTTGATGCCGCTGGTTCTTTATGGAGATAAAAGGTGCAATAACATCTTCTGTGCTGGTGTTCAGGGAGCTCTCATTTAGACCTGAAGTTTCTGATGGTGGCTGAAGAACTTATTAATGCAATGACTATGAAAAAGTAATATGTATTAAAATAATACATATGTAAAACTTCTTCCCTTAGCTAGTGTTTATTTTTTATTTTGAAATTGAACAGTCTCAAGTACTTCATTGGGCTTGGGTACTCCATCATTTTACAAGAGTAAAGACAAATCCATTTTCCCTTGCCCCTCCTTAGATTGTCTGTGTCCGTGGAGAGGATTAATTATGCAAAGCAGAAAAGTTGCAGAAGTAGTCCATGAATGACACAATGCTGTTCTCAATGAAGTATGTTTGAAATAACTTATTTCTAAAGACAAGAAGATACTCTAATAATTCTGGTCACGGAGCTTATTCAAGACCTTAATTTAGAAGATGGATGGATGGATGGATGGATGGATGGATGGATGGATAGATTTGTGAAAGGTGGCTTGCATTCTGTCTTAGTCCAGAGGCACTGATGTCTTTGGTCTCTTAAATTTAATAATCTATGAGATAATGGTAGCTATTGTATCTTGAGAAAGTTGTGGGTTTTGCTTTTTTAAATTTTATTTTATTGTAAGTAAAGTTCTTTTTGTGAGAATGAAACATGTATTATCTCAAAATAGAGATTTCTTCTGGCACTAAAAATGCAATTGAAAACTAACCTTTTTAACATTATGGACTAGATTTCTTGTATTAAGCAAGGGCTAGAATTCCATTGGTGGAATGGACTCTGCTTTGGAAAAAAAAGTGTACTAGGTTGTCTGAAGCTCTTCAGAAAGTAATCAGAAGCTCTGAATGGGGTTTTATGAAGAAAACTCTTGTGAACCACAAAGGTTTGGTCAGACAAATCCAGCATCTGTTGTTGGTGTTGTCTTCTACTGACATTGTCACCATTTGGGAGAAATAGCAGCTTTGCTGCAGATACATTAAGAAAATAAAAAGTCTTAATCTGACTGCAAAGAGTGAGGGATGGGATTCTCTGTTAGTGTAAAGCTGCATCTGTTACAGCAGTTTATCTCCTCATCTGTGCCCAATGAATCAGGTATAAGAGGAGGAATGGGGAATCCAGGCACTGTCTTCTGCATTCTCCTACTGGGTCCAGAGATTCCTGGCAGTTCAGGTGAGGGGAAAAATGAGGAAGAAGAAACCAAAAGCCTTTGTTAAAAAGTCTGGATCTGGCACCTCAGGCTGGTGAAACTACCCATTCCATTCTGTGACTAGGCAGTGTTACTTTGGGCTTAGTAGTGAATATCCAGAATTTAAAAAAAAAAAAAAAAGGCAGCAGGTAAGATCTCTCCAAGGGATGGGATGCAAAGGAGTGTCATGGTTCTGTCACACAGTCCCAGGCTGCCTGAGCCTGGAAGGAACCTTTGGAGTTCATTTGGTCCAACTCTCTGCCTCAAGCAGCATCACTTAGAGCCAGTTCCCAAGACTGTGTCCAGGCAGCTTTTGAGTATCTCCAGGGATGGAGGCTCCACAACCTGTCTGGGCAACCTGTGCTGGTGCCTTGGTCACCCTCACAGTGACAAACAGTTCCCTGATGTTCAGAGGTACCTCCTGTGTTTCAGGTTGTGCCTGTTGTCTCCAGCCCTGTCGCTGGGCGTCCCTGAGCAGAGCCTGGCTCTGTCCTCTTTGCACCCTCCCTGCAGGTATTTATACACATTGATGGGATCCCCCTGAGCCTTCTCCAGGCTGAACAGTGCCAGCTCTCTGATTGTCCTCATGGGAGGGGTGCTCCAGTTCCTTAATCATCTTTATGGCCCATTGCTGTGCTCTCTCCAGTACATCCATGGCTCAAGCACATTGCAGGCTCTTTCAGACTGGAGTACTTGTTGATGTCAATGTTAATGGAGGCTTTTTCTGCAATTCTAGTTTTAAACCTCTGGGTCCAGGCCAAGTTTTGGGTTGGGGCCCTCTCTGAATAGAAAGACCCATTCCACTAGAGAACCAGCTAGAATTTTTCTTCAGCTCAGTAGCTGATGAAAAGGATGCCAGGTAGCTTTAGAACATTTGTAATTCTACCCCTGCAACTGTGTCAAAAAAAACCAAACCAACAAACAGAACATAAAAGTTCTGGGTCATTTTTCAATCTGGAGACTGGGAGGAGGAAGAAATAAGTCAGCTGAGGCTGCACATTGCCTAAAAAATCAGATTCACAGTATTTCTGTGGAAAGGTTAAATGCAAAGCAGACCTTGTTTTGTGCAACATTCTCAGTAACGATAGTTCAGAAAGAAAGTGCCAACTTTATAATTCTGAGCAAGTCAAGGAAACGTGATTTAGGCTGGCTTTTTTTCTCCTAACTGTATTTATAGTACTCATGGAAAATTTCTTCTAGTAACAATTCTAGGAAAGAATACTGGAAAATAAAAAATGTAGGACACTGACTCTACAAAAGTAGTCACTTTTCAAAATGATACCTTACTCTTGTAAACTTGTTTAAAAATTTCAGGTAAGAATGAACAGTGTAGTCCTTACAAGTCAAAATTAAATAGTCCCTTCTGAAGTTTCTTCTGCTAAGAAACATATTCTTTTTCATGCAGTGGAAGTATCAAGTGACCTCACATAAAATTAGCTAAGCTAGCTAAATATGCTTTAAAACACAACTTTTCCCCAAACCCAAATAAAACAAGAGAAACAATGCCAAACCACCCAAAATGAAAAAAAAAACCAAGGGAGATGAACACAAATGTAGTCACAACAAACCTGAGAAGGAGTAATGCTGATCCATAGCTGCTAGGGTTCAGAGAAGCCTGTAATATAGATCCATCAGTGTAAATAAATAATCCTTAGCTGCTGCTTTGTGTACTTCTGTGTGTTTTTTGATACTCAGGTGGAGCTATTGACTTAAGAAGAAATGGCACGTTGACAGACAGTGATCTGGGTTTGGAAATTTGAGGCATAGATGAAACTGTTTTTAGTACTTTCAGGTACTCTGTGGGTGGGGAGGAGTTGCTTGTTGAATTCAGAGATAAGACAGGAGCTTATATTTTGACTACTATAAAATTATTCTCCCAACAAAGAGTGGGAGAATTTAAATCAGAATAGATAAAGCTTGCATAATTTGAAGTAGAGAAAGTATTTAAAGCTAGGGTTACCTCAGTGCAGGATGTAATACATTTCGCTTGTTATAACATCCAAATTGTAAAGTAGTTAATTTCAGGAGCCTGGAATTCACTGTGACTGAGTTTATAGACATAAAATTTGGATTCAGCCTGCAAATCCAGAGCCCCCACTGCCTTTGGATGCTTTAGTTTTGATATGGAGATATATGATCTTGCTACCTTACTGGTCACCCAACGCACAGCTGCCCTTCACAGGCTGGAAGGAGTGCTGAAACATACATGAATGAGAAGGTAGATGCTCCACAGAAAGAGCTGGGTGTTTTCCATGGAGAGGTGAATGTCAGTAAGATAGTTCTTGTTCTCATTTTAACAGGTTTGTCAAGAAATCAAAAGTCAAATGGAAATGCTGTGGGTATCAATGTACAGAAAAGAGGCTTGAGTTTTAAGGTGATGGAAGGCTTGTCATCCATTTTCCAGTTTGATCACATTGACAATACTATTTCAGTCTGTTCTTTAGTGTTGCATAATGGTCTTTATATCCTTGGTGTCAGAAGGAGTCCTGTCCTTCACGAGGGTGCTGATTCTGACAGAGAATCTGCTTGCCCTTCACTTCATGCCTTTCTGGGCTTGTTTGTAGCCATGTTGGTAAGGGATACCCGGCAGCAGAATGATACAGAACTGAAGCTTTGTGAAAATAAGATAGAACATGGTCTCACCTAGCCCATGTCTCGTTTTTCCCAGTACAGTGATGTTGTCAAGTGGCATTTCAGGTGTCTTTCTGCCAGGTATATCTGCACCCACTTGCACTGGCACTTATAAGTGCAATGTCATGTTATCTGATCTGATAGATGGTTTACATGAAAACTGTAGTAATATGTTTGTTTTTAAGGGATGTTCAAGAAGGCCACACTCTCACAGTTTGCTAGTCCAAAAGGGATTTTAAATGTGTTGGTCCTCAAACGTCAGTGAGTTTAAAAAGAGCATTCAGGTTAATGAATAGATGACACACATCATAATTATTTGAAGGATGCTATTCTAGTTTCCTTCAGAAATTGTCCTGGGATTCTTTCTTGCCAGGCTTGTTATCACTTTGGAGTTATTTGCCTGGTATTGTGTATGGCTTAATATGGTTGTTATATTAATTTCTTCCCAGCCAGAGCATACAATGTGATCCAGTAAGTTTTTCCTCACATTAAATATGAGGTTCCTATTAGGAAAGAAAAATCAAATAATCCTGCTGTATGCAGTCTTGCTGATGAAGTTCAAGGGACAATACACCCAGCATAATATTTTGGCAGCAATTCATCTCCTGTAGGGGAAGTTGTTCCTGGCAGAGCTCGGAACAAAGGAAAGGAGAAAGACCTGAACCTGAATGACCTTCTTAGACAAATTAAAAGCAAAAAAAGGATGTCTGAGCCTGAAGTTTCTGTTGCTTTTACCTGAATACAGTAAGCTTGATAAAAAACTGGGTTTAAATTTTTTTCCTAGTCTGCTGTATTGTTGACCATTATTTATTCCATCATGGTTTCATCAGTGTTTCTAAAATAGTATCCTGTAATTACTGTCTTGGTTTGTAGCACTCTGATGGAAATAATTATGGTTATTGTATCAGCTACTTAAAATCCCAGAATAATCACTTTAAGTTCGGAAAGCTGAAAGTTATGTGACCACTAGATGGAGTCCACTGAGCATATTTCAATATCAGAAATCCTGTGTTATGGCTTGCAGAGTTAAAAGGGGTAGGTGTTTTGTGTCTCATGCTTAGCAATAAATGCTCATTTATTCAGTTTAGACTGGCTTGGTCAACTTCCCAAAGTTCTTTGGGTTGTTCTTGATATGTCTATCCTCAAGGTATATTTGAGTTAAGTTGAACTTGAGGCACAGAACTGGCAGATTCCATTGCTCATCTGTGAATCCAAGTGTATTAATCATGTAAGAATGGACCTGTGAGAAGATTGAACTTTCTGCAGCTCTCAAATATGAAACTTAAAACTATTAGCTAAGAGACTTGGCATTTTGCAGCTAGCAGGGCTATAAATCTGTGTGCATCTCTCCATCAGTGCCTATGTAATTCTGGTCATATGTGTATGTAAGATTTGAAATAGCATTTCTTGATCTATGCCTCCTCACTTCTCTAAATATATAAAAGGCATAATAGACACAAAAAATAGCTTGTACAGGTACGACAGACTAAATCTTGCTCCAATTTTCATAAGCATTTCCTTTTACTTTTGATGTGATCTTTGACATTTGTGGCATCTTGTATGAATGATAAACTGCCTCTGGTCTTCAGCCTGATGCTATACTCAGTATTTCTAATGTCATGGTAGCTTTTTGTTTCTGTTGAATGAAAATCTCTTCTTAGGGTCTTGCTAAGTGCATAGATGCTCAGTTAAAATTACTGGGAATTTAACCATGCTGTTCTCAAGACTACTCCTGGAGTAACTACACTGGCTTTCTTCTGAAGGATGAAATTGTCTTGCAGATTTTGTCTTTCTGTTTCACTGGTTAGTGTGTGGCTATCCAGTGTACCACCACAGAATCATGGAAATGCACTGCCTGAAATGCAGGTCTCTAGAAGTCACCTAGAGGAATCCCCTGTTCAAAACAGATCTGGTTAGAGCAGGTTGCTCAGAGACTGTGATGACCTGGTTTTAATATCCACAAAGATGGAAATACTTCAACCCCAGTAGCTGTCAGTCTTCATGGTTAAAAAGAAAGTAAATAAATCCTTTTATGCAAATGGAATATTCTGTTTCTGTTTCCTCTCATTCTGTGACTGTATCTTCAAGAAGAGTCTGGCTCTTCTCTCTAGCTTCCCATTAGGTATTGCAATGGCAATAAGATTTCCTTTTAGCCTTCACTTAAAGCTGAACTGTGCAAGATCTCTTAGATTTTTCTCATGTGTGAAACACCATGATGGCCCTCCATTAGACTCAGTCCAATATATCAATCTTTCTTGTCCTGAGGAGCCTGCTCAGCATGTTCAAGTTGCTGTTCAGCAGGATGTCATCCTTATGCCCCCATCCATCCTTATCCACTCATCCAGACCGCATCTAGCTAACTGGGCTCAAGGATGCTATGGGAGACTGCCCAAAGCATTCTTTCATTAACAGTATTCAGTGCCCAGTGCTATCTCCTAGTCCACAGAGCCAACCATCACATCACAGAAGACAAACAGGCTGGTCAGGCATAATTTGTCCTGAGTAAATCCATGGGGTCTGCTTGGAGCTGATATACATCTCTTACTCTCTATACGTCAAGAAATTGCTTCCAGGAGGGTTTGCATCATAATTTTCCTGGAGATTGGAGTGAATCCGACCAGCTTGTAGTTTTCCATATTCTCCTTACCATTTTGGAGAGCAAATATAAGGGTAACTAAGGATAAGCCATATTTAAACACATCCTCTGCACTAGTTTTAACAAATCAAGTGCTTAAGAATTTTAAGACAAAATAAAACTCACTGTTGTGGCCACAAAGAAACTTTCAGCATAGTTTTTTCTTTCTGAAAAAACCTTCTTGAAGAGAACGACCTGGTAAACCTATTCTATGAAATCAGCATGCAGCAGTCATTGCAGAAACAGTATTTGCAAAAGGAACCAACATCTGAACTTTCTGGTCCTCTATGAAAAATCCTATTAAGTATGAAGTGCTCTATATACATTTTTTAACTCTTGCAGGGCTATTGGATCTTCAGGTCTTTTCTGCAGCACAGCTTTTCCAGGCAGAAGTGAGTGTGTTCCCTTTGAAATATTGGATCATTGGATTGTTAAGGCACTCCAAAAATGCCAAGTGATGTTGGTTTTCAGCTCTGGACTGAGGAGGCTTTAGGGCCCCATCTCTAGTGTCCTGAGCCAATGTACAGGCAGCTGCCAGATGAGAGGTGGTGCTCCACCTACAAATGCTGTCATGTTTTGTGAAAAGTGGAATTCAGCCGGGATGTGTTAAGGTCTCTGAGGAACCAGACGTTCAGTCATGTCAAGATGGCATTAGTTTGGGCATTTAAAATGTCATGGACAGCTTTGTAGGTAAAAATACAAGTGCCTGCTTCTAATGTTTCAAGAGGTTAAGTATGTTTTTGTGGCTCTTATGCTGGGACTTAGGTGCTTGAATCCTCCCTGAAGTATGTTCTATTGCAGATAGGGGGCTGTGTCTTTATGAAGTGTTCCTTTAGTAGTGGCTTTTCTGAAGACAGAAGCATGTTTTGTAGTATCATTGTAGTAGTATCATTGTAGAAGCATGTTTTCTAGATCTTCCATTCAAATGGAAGATCTCGCTAGTTTGACCTCTACCCTCTTAACTGTTCAATTTCTGTCAAGGAGTCTCTAAGTTCTCATTTTGATACTGAGAATTTTATAGGATGAGCTGAAGATTTTATATCAACCCAGGCTGATTCCCTCACCTTCGTATACATTAAGCATTGTCCAATGGAAACTTGTAAACATTGTTTAGAACTGTCTGATTGCTAACACACATTTATTTGTACCTGTGTCATTATGCTTTCTTGGAACTCGTTTGGTTGGCAAAGGATTGCTTAACATGTTGATTTGAAATCCTCCATTTCCCAAGTGCAAAGTGATTATTAGTAATTTACTGTAATCAGAGGAGTGGTTTGGCCCTTAAAGCAATTTTGTTTTTTGGAAGGAAACTAGAACTTCTTTATTACTTTTCCAAAAGAACATTTTTCAAAAATACATGATTCTGAACAATCTGGAGCTAACACAGCTAAATAATTTTTTGTCCTCCTGTTGCAGTCAGTGCAGATTGAATATAGTCTATAGCAGGGAGGAGCTTGTTGTTCCCCATATAAATGAGTGGTTTGGCTTAGGGGTGCAATGTTTGCAATTATACTAACACAAATAGCTTGTAAGTCTGCATGCTTTCTGGTGTAGGCCTTTTTGCATAAACCAAGAGAAGGCAGGCATTAGTGTTGTCTCCTCCCTGTAGCCTTACATTCCTCCCCTCCACTCCCTGCCTTATGGAAAAAGACCTTTCCATAACCCAGGCTCAACTAAAGACAGTTTGCAATGAGTAGTTTGCTGCTCATATGTACAGTCCGGGCTTGTTAATATATTGATTTGTTCTGCTTTGGTATTTTTATCATTGGATTAAGACTTTTACCTACCTTGGGCTGTCTTTTAGCTCTCTTCAGTAGGCAAAGTGCTGTCAGACCTTTGTAAGAATTTTTCCAGCCTCCCGTTTGTCCTGGTTCTGGCCAGGAGGGGGTTAATATTTGCAGTAGCCAGGAGGGGGCATGGCTATTTCCCAGAAGTTATTCTCTACTACCTTATGTCATTTTCTGGGGACAGTGGAAGGGATCTCTTGCAGTGGGGATAGTGTGATGGTGGTTCTGGTGTTAGCAGGGGTGTGTGGTGAGCAATTGTGTGAACCATTCACCTCATTCTTGTACACTGTTACTGGTATTGCTGCTGTTACTGTGTTTTCTTATTTAATTGCTGTTTCCAGTAAATTGTTCCTATCTCAGCCCATGATGTTTATGTTTCATGCCTCCAGTTCTCTTCTCTAGCCACCCACATCGTGGAAGAGCAGAGGGCAATCAATGAGGGGCTTGTAGTTTGGAGTGTTTCAGTGGGGACACTAAATTGGGGAATACCTTTACTAAGCCATGACACCATTTCGCTTTGAGATGTGAAACTGAAGTGAATAATATTGCATTGTGTCACATTGCTGCCTGGATGGTCACTGCTTGTGCAATGTGGTTGCTGATTACAATTCAAGGAATCTCCTTAATGAAGCTGGAAACTTCCACTTTGCACCAAATTAATAAAAAGTCTGCTTGTTGACAGATTTTTTGTATACTATTCAGATTTCTCCTGCTCCCTGTGGTTTCTTCCTATCCAACATGTCCCCATAATTATTTCCTTTTCTAGCTCTATTTGGAATCACAGAATCTAAGCTGAGTTGAATGGGACCCACAAGGATCATCAAGTCTGACTCCTGGCCTTGCACTGGACCATCCCCAAGAATCACACCATGTGCCTGAGAGAATTTTCCAAACACCTCTTGAGCTCTGTCAGGCTGGTGCTGTGACCACTGCCCTGGGGAGCCTGCTCCAGGGCCCAACCACCCTCTGGGGGTAGAACCTTTTTCTAACATCCCACCTAAACCTCCCCCAACACAACTCCAGGCCATTCCCTCAGTCCTGTTACTGGTCACTATAGAAAAGAGATCAGTGCCTGCCCCTCCCCTTCCTCTCATGAGGAAGTTCTAGACTGATGAGGATGCTTTTCATGGTGGTGTTACCATTGTGCTGATCCATGTCAGTTTCTGTTGCTGTTTTTAAAATACTGTAGAAACCTGCTGCTAAATTTATTCAAGATATAGTTGGAATTAAATTTTCTCTTAATTGGTTTTGAATTAGAACACCTCCCAGGGTCATTTCCAACCTGAGTTTGATTATGGTGTTTGTCTTTTCAAATTAAATTTTTTTGTCTTCCTGTTTCTCCATAGCCTAGCTAGTATTTTACAAGTTAGGTAATTTTCTAGACATTTGGAAGAACTATCTAGTGCATGATAACGTCTTGTTAACTGACCTGTTTTTCTCATACTCTCTTAAGGTGTAAGCTACTTTTTCTTTTTTTTTCTTTTTTTCTTTTTGCTAGAGGCATTTGCTATGATAAGGTCTTTGAAATTGCATGGAAAACCTTCTCATCAGTGCTTCCTTTTAATGATCTCTTAACTTTTGATACCATGTTTGTAACCTGAACTTTGTCAGGTCTCTGTAATTCTACATTTCAGATTGGAACAAAGTGGGCTTCTGCACTAGAAACAGTTAACTTGAATGTATTTTTGGGGAATGCCTTCTGTGGTAATTCCCATGACTGTTTTCCCTTGCATGTTTGTAAGGATGTCGTTTTCCAGCCTTAGTGAATTTCCCTCTGCATTTCCCTCACTGACCTACTTCTTCTTTTCAAAGAGGGTAGGATAGGTAGGGAGACGTTGCTGTGCAAGCTTCATGGTTATGTATGAAGTATCTCTGTCCTTCATAGTAGAATTTATGCCAAATTCTTCACCATGACCTTCTTTGTTCTCCCCTATGATAAAGCTGTTCATTATTAGCAGAACTGCCTTAAAACAATTGGTATTTCTTCCAGTACGAGAAATGGTCTAACTTCTGCCTTTCTGAATATGGGACTGACAGGAACTACTTAGATCACTGTCAAGTATTGTTGGATTTTTGGGGTTTTTTTATTGATGTGTCTGCATGTTATTATGTTTTATCTAGGTTAGAAATGTAATGAGAAGCATATTGACATGTATTAGCTAGGCAGATGTTAGGGAAAAATGCTATAAAGTCTGAAATATTTATTGTGAAGTATCATTATAGCTTGCAAATATTTCCTTGAGAAGAAAATTTTCATGGGGACAAATCTGTAGCTGATATCTTGAATCTGTTTATTCCCTCCCTCCATGCTTTTAATTTAGCTTGTTTTAACCCCACTGCAACAATTGTTTCTGTAAATTCACTTTTTCATCCAGTTTTACAATTTGTTACGTGAATAAGTGCTTTCAGTTTAGCAGAAATATAAAACTCACCAGCACTCTCTGACAGGGTGATACAGCATTCTTATGATGTGGGTTGGGACAGTTATTTTTTGCAAATTGCTTGCCTTTAAAAGTAATTTTCAAAATTTAACATTTCTTCTCAGTGTCAGTTAAAGATATTTATGTGCTCGTACAACACATACTGTTGCAGTATGTGAACTAGTGTCCTGTAGTGATAAATTCAGTCAGTACAGGTGTGAGTCACTATAAAACCAAGAAATGTATGTATTTTAAATTTCATTCTATATTATTCTTTTAGAGGCAGATGTTGATCTGAACTAGATAGTATTTTTCTTTCTTTTTTTTTTTTTTCCTTTTGTGACTATTGATTATTTGCAGTCAAGGACTAGTAAATTCGCCTTTGGCAGGTGGGAATTGACAGATCACTTTGCATGTAAGAAAGAAAGGGAAAAGTGAACACAGTCTTCAGCTCCCTTGTGGTTTGCCTGAACTGATAATAGCATGCTCTGATGTACAGGCTTGATTGAAAGAAGTATATATAGCATGCTGTTTTCTTTGCATAGCAGCAGTGATTTAAGAATTTCCCCCTCATATTTCCAGTGTTTTATATTAAAGCTTTTTGTTTCAGACATTAAAAAGCACATGTAGGTCAAGTAAAGAAGTGTTTGCCAGTACGAACTCTGTGCTAAGCATTCTGGGAGACTGCTTTCTTGCAGCAGATGAGGATTCTTTGTGGCTGGCAGCAGAAACTGCAGCAGTATCTTTGCAGTTTCCTTTCATCTTTGATTATGTTCTGAGGATCTCTGAATACAAGAGCTCTTTCCATAACCCCTTGGAATATCTTTTCATCTCTCTGGTGGAGTGCAGCACATGCTGAAAGCCTCCTGTCTTCTACAGCTGTGGTGTCCTTTGCTTTTCATCGCCCTCTGATTTTTTGTCTTCAGCCGCTGGATTTTTGGCAGTATTTGGCTTAAGCAAATAGGATTACATTTCAGTAGCTGATGGTTTCTAGTCGAGGAACATACTAAATGTGGGACATAATGAGGATTGTACAAAGAAACATTTCTGCAAAGCACTGGAAAATTACTCGAGTCGTGCAACGGAAGAAGACATTCTGCAAATGCAATCAGGGCTGCTAGAAATGCAAAATTCAACAGATTGGGAATGGGTTGCACGACAAGTGTGATTCTGTTTAAAGGCATTCGTACAGTTTTTGAGAGAAACTGTGGTTATATATGCAAACAGGAAGGGGAAAACAATGCCCTTGAATACACAGCATTCAGCTTGCCAGATGAAGATTCAGAAATATTGATTCATTCATTCCTGGTAAATAAAAACTTGTTTCATTAATAATTTTATCTGCTAATTGAAAGCTAAACTAAAACCAGAATAGCATGTTTATTTAACATCTGCTATGTACAGACATGGATATGTATCTTGTCCTGATATTGTGGGATGTTAGTGCATGTATGTGGCATGTTATGTATGTGTGCATGCAGCTGTAATGTTAAAGCTTAAGATTCATATTCCTTGTATCATTTTGATTTCTATTGATAGCTCTGAAGAGTTTCCACTCTGTAATTGTTGTAGAAGATTGTCTGCTCTTAGATCTTTCTAAACATACTCTTGGAATGTATTTGGCACTTGAACTGAGTAACAACTGATGGTTATTTGAAAAAACTAAGGAAGGCATTGTTGAGGAAACAGTAACCCAGCATTTAAGGTTTATTTTTTTCTTATGGATTTGGGTGTATTTTTTTTCCTCTGAAATTGTTTAACTGTTCTATTTCTGTTTAACTTCCTGAAAGGGATACAGGAGCATTCTAGAAGGAAAAAAAATGGTTAAAGGTAGCAATAACTGTTTCCTGAACCTTCTTTGCTCTGAAAGGCTTTCTAGGTGTTTCCTGATGTAAAAGAAATCAGGCTTTAAAGTGAGACTGTGGTCTTTGTACCCCCCAGGTTCATGACGTGTTCGTGCGTCAGGTGTATTACATTTAGGCTTGAGGGGGTGGAATTTCTAGAGCTAACTAATGTGCATAACTTGCTTCACAATTGGGCTAGTTAAGGATTTTAATATTAATTCAAACCAATTTGAGTTTACTTGCTAATTGCTTTGTCACTGGCTCAGTAGTTGGGATGAGAGGGGCGTGGTGCACTGAAATAGCTGGACAGATTTTGAGCTTGTTATCTTGCTGGCATAACCATGCTGTGCAACTGCAGCTATGGGAAGTCTTTAGAAATTTCATAAAGCTTTTGTTGCCTTTGTGCTGTTCAGGTCCTTTTTTTTTGCTGAACTGAAATTTAAGGGAAAAAACAGGTGTGTGGTTGCACATGTGTGTGAATCTGTCTACATACACATGCATGTGTATGCACACATGTATATTTCTATTTGTGGATACACACACAAGCTTCTAGGAAAAAAACACAGAATAATCTGAGCTGTCTTCAGATGCTTTAAATAACTTATAGTATGTATATTACCCTTCATGATAGCATTGCATTTGCTTAATATAGTTTGATATTACAAATAAAATGGCTTCCTCTGGGTATTAGAAGCCTTTTTACACTGTTAGCCATTTTAAAGTTAGCCTCATACAGAATATTGTTAGAAATTTGTTAAATTCTGTGTAATGAGTACTTTCAGTTACTTTGGTAACCCACTGAATTTAAGACCTAACACCCTTACTGGCCTGGAATTCTACATATAGTTAGGTGAGTGAATGAAGTGCTTCCTTTTTTAATGTAATATGACTTACTGTAACTTGGGATATGCAGTGAAATTTTTTTGTATATATATTTTTTTTGTTTCACGTGGTCCTGTTCCAGCAATCATTTTTCTTTAATTTTGTCCTACAGAATTGATACATACTGGCAAGATGTGCTTAATCTGCCATTTGCAACTGAAGTTCTACATCTGTCTCTCGGGGGGTTGGATTTTTTCCAACTCCAAAATGTCTAGATGCTTTTAAATAATGACATTATTTTTTTAAATTTTCCTGTATGGCTTTGGTAGCTTGGTTTAACTGGAAGTAGTGGATTAAGATATTTTCCAGGGGAAAATACCTGAATGTTAGTATGGAGGAGTGTGAAGAATCAAGGAGTCAGAATGGCTTCTTGCTCATTGTAATGGACCAGTGTAGTCCAGACGAATAAAAGTCAGGGTTTTACAAGAAGAAAACAGGACTTAGTTTGAAGGTCATGCTCTTGATAATCAGAGCTGGCATTGGCTATTGCTTTCTTAAGTGTTGTCTGAGGCTGGGGAGCAATTGCTACAGATTTAGCCCTGAAGATTGGAAGTGGAATTCTCTGAAGAATGGGAAGGAGGGGGAAGAAAATGCAGTCCTGGCAACAGTGACAAGTGATTTTATGGAACTTGTTGAAGTATATAAGACTTGTATCTCTTAAATTACTCATTTATCTCATTACATAATGTCTGTATGCTTTGCTATGAAAGCTAGCTTGTCTAGCTTGTTCCCTTCCAAAATGGTGGCTTTCAGGGGGACAAATTGTGTTGCTCCTCGTCGAGAAGCTGTGCACAGAGGTGGAGGCTTCAGGTTCATCTCTGAAGAGAACCTGCATGGCCAAGACCAAGAATGACACCAAAAGCAGTGTCACTTGCTTGTGTTGTTTTTTATTTTGGTGATTGTTGCAATAGATGCAAGTGGGTGTATGGTTTCACCTCTTTGTCTGTGCTGTAATGTATCTGAGCTGCAATGTCTTAGCTTAGCCTATTTGGCTGTACCTGCTATCATGTCTGTTTAGCCCCTTTGGATCAAATATCTCCTGATACAGAGCTATTGTCAAAACACCAGTGAATTTCAGGGACTCCTTTCATTTAACAACACATTGATCCTCTTGTAAATCGATGTTGAAAACCTGAAAATTTCCAGTGAAAAGGAAACTCTCAGGAAGTAGCTCCACTTGAAGAAAAAATTACCTCCTCTGAGAAGAAAGTAAGGAGGGAGAGACAGTTGATTTAGCATGTTTTTCTTATTTACCCTTTAATTCAGATGTCAGGAGGTTAAATCTAAAGTCTAGTTAAATCTAATTAAAGTTTTCTCTTAAGAGGACCTGCTCTTTTGATTGCTTGACGGAAAAATAAAATGAAGCCCATGTGAGAATGTGTTCTCAGGAGTACAGTTTATTTCTGTCCATCTCATATCATTCAAACTTGCAATGAAAATGGTATAGCTTAACTTCAGGCATATTTCTAACCTACCACTCGGTATTGCCAAAACATGAGTCTTGTAGGGTCTTTAGGTCCACATTGATAAGGATCTTTATTTTAATAAAACATTAGAAATTTAATTTGAGATCCTGTTAAAACTTGCACCAAAATTAATGAAATTATATTTTCCCCAAATTATGCCCATCTTGGGCTTAATTATTTTTTGGCAAGTGTTGAGAAAACATTTAATGTGCTTAATTTTGTAGTAAGTTGGAGGATATAGTTTCAGAATACTAGCTTGAATGCTTATTTAGTTTACTTAATTTTTCTCAATTTTCCCATGATTTAAAAAAAATTAATCTTCAGAACAATATTGCGTGTTATTTCTTTTTATATTCATATTCTTTTTTGGTTTGGTTGTTTTTTTGGTTTTGGGGTTTTTTTGTTATCACTGTATAGGCAAACATTATCTCAGAGTCAAATGTTAGTGTACAAGTTAGGTCCTAAACAGCTGTTTTGGGTGGTTGATAAAGGTGGAAAATGAGCAAGGGTAAATGATGTGGTGATGACAGAACTAGCAAAATTTGAAAGTTTGAGGCTTGCTAAGAAGCCCCTTGAAGTATCTGGTGATGGAAGAAGCTGGGGTGAGTGGGCTACCAGCACCTATGGAAGAGCTAGAAAATTCTGAGGTGACACAGACTGCGCTGAAGCACATTCACTTTTTTTTACATATTTGTCTGAAAATTACAGAAAACAACTCCTTTTTTTCCTGTGCTTGAAATGCTTTCTGCTCAAGTTGCTTTTTGTGGCCTAACCAGCACTGGCATTGCTCTCATTAAGCTTTAGAACCTTGTAGTTTGGTAAACATACTTAAGTTAGTATGATGGCTGTAGCTTGTGCAAGATGGGGCCTGATAATTTTTAGTCTTTAAATTGGTTATGTCTGGTGTTGAAAATATCTGTTACTTAAATTGCTCTTACACAATTTCTGAAAAGAAATGCAGGGCATTTTGAAATAGCACGTGTACAGCTTTTAATAGGGTAGATTTAGGTGTTGGCTGGAAGCTGAACCTGCTGCATTTTAGTAGCTGCACTGTCTTAGTCTGTGTCACCAGTTGACTTGACAGCAGCATCATCATTAGGTGTTCCTGAGTTTTTTGGTGACTGCTTTTCCTGTGCTGCTCATGAGTCATCTGGTTTATTAATAAACTGTGACATCTTTTGAGATACACCAAAGTCTGGGCATGTGGGAAGATTGACTAATGACAGCAGTGAGCTGCTTCATTCTGGAAATAACTCCGCAGGAGACACTCAAGTTGCAGATATTTTGGTTTCAAAATGAACTATATATGTATAATTTTTAAAAAATATTGTTCTTAATTTAATGTATTGTGTTTTAAACTATAAAGCCTTCATTTACTGAACAGCTTACATTAAGGTGTGTTCTTGCTGTCTGAATTTGCAAGTTAATATCAACTTGTTTGTATGAGATAGAAAGGTTTAGTAGAAATATATAAAAGGAAGGAGTTCTGAGGAAGTAATTGTGCTGAGTAAGTGGAAGTTGTTTTATTTTAATATGCTCAAACAGCTTATGCAGCAGTTCTGTAATGGTGTGCAGACAATTTGCATGAGTTAGCATGTTGTTACACTCTCATAACTTGCTTCAACTTGTAACTGTATTACCAGTGGCTTTTATTCATCAGCAAGGGGAGCATTAGGCTTCCTTAGGCCTCTTAATGAGGAAGAAACAGATATATATGAGGACAGCGTCTGACTGTGGCATGGGGTTTTTCATGGGTCACTTGAATTAGAGCACTTCTTTTATCTCCTTTCATCTTACTGCTCTGGCTGAATAAAAACCTGGTGGCTAATGTGCTGACTTGTAGTTTTGGCTAATCTCCTGATGGTTTCTGTAGACTCCTTTTGTTTTGACCTTTCATTAGATTCCTTTGGGAAGAATGTTCAAATGTCCATCTCCTCATATCCCTCTGCCCTCTCAGCAGGGGAAATTGCAGCACATATTCACCAAGTGTGTACCTACATCAAATACACATCTTTGAAAGATGCATGAGAGGGCTATCAGAAACAGGCTGGCAAGCACTCAGTGCCCTGGCATGCAGAAGATAAGGTTAAGCATTTTATCTTCAGGAAAAAAGTCTTCAGCCCTGGGGATAAAATCAGGATAGTTGGTTAAGTCTTCATGCATAATCCATTGTTCATCCATGACAAAATATGTTGGACTAGCACAGAACGATAGCCAACCCAAAAAAATGGCACCAGTTTACATCCAAATGGAAAACACATTCCCTTTGAATATAACAGAGGGGTATCTTGTGCTGAAAGAAGTCAAAATGTGTGGAGCTAAAAAAACTCCAAAGAGCAACACAACCTATCGAACAAACAAAAAACCCGAACAAAACCAACCAAAAAAACCTCTAAACCACCCTAAAAACCCATACAAAAAACTCCTGAAACCCCCCTGTAAAGTTTTATATGGATTTAAGGAACGAGAAGAAGACTCCTGAGGTAGAGAAGCTGCACATGTGAAGCTTTTAAGACTAGACTTTTAAGACTAGAGTCTAGACTTCATGAGCTAGAGTCTAGACTTCATATGGAAAGGAGTTCACATCTCTGCTCCTGTTTCTTGATTAATACTTCTATCCACTTGCTTTAAGAACAGCCTGAATGCTCATTTGACTCATCTATAGATGTAGGTACCCTATTCTGTAATGAAATTAAATGCAACTCAAGTGAATCCTGGAATCCTTTGGTTTGGAAGGGACATCTTCCACTAGCAGGTTGTTTGGAGCCCCGTCCAGCCTGGGCTTGAACACCTCCAGGCACCTTCCCACACCTCCCCTTCCTCCCCCATCCTCAAGCTTGCTTGGCACAGAACTACTTCTGTTTGAGAGATCATCAGACTTGGGGGTTTGATCGACTTTTGTGTGTCTGTTCTGCCCTGTTAGTTTCTGATAGTCGTAAGGTCCTGTCCAGTTAGGAAAAAAGTCATCTTTAGTCCACTACTGTTCCCACAGTCAGTTTGCTGGTGTATGTCCTGTCTGTAAGGACATATGTCAGAACCACTGTTAATTCAGAAGTGCAGTTTTAATCTTGACATCTCCTATTTGCTTGATTTGTTTTCTTTAATTTTTTCCTCTTGGACCTTAAGGAAGTCTGGTTTTGCCCAAAAACATTCCTACTAAGACGGTTTGAAATTAATTGCAGCACAAATTGATGCTTCAAAGATAGTCATATGCAGATATGTGACATGGACAAAAGTTAATCTATATTTTGTTTAGCTCTGCTGTGATTTTACACTTGTTTTGATTTTTATTTGTCACAACGTCGGAGTGCCCGAACTAAGCTACTGTATAATGAGATATGCCATGTCTGTGTTGACAACTTTAGCCAAATTAATATTCTGTGGAATAAAGCTTTTAAAAAATGCATTGTGCAGAATCACTATGGATCCAATAGAGATGCTCACTTCAAGAATCCTTTAACTTTATACTGCTGCTAAAAGAAAGGCTTTTTTAGTCCAGCTTCTTGAGTGGTAGTACAGACCTCTACATTGGTGTTACTTTTTTTCATTGATGCAACTTACTCATGATTGAGATCTCTTCTGTGTAGTATCTCAGCATTGCTGTCCTTTCCAGACTGCTGAATTCTCTCCCTAAAAATAGTGTTTTGAGAGTAATTTTCCCTGCAATGCAAAATTTAAGATTGTATCATTCATACTGATTTCAAGATACCTCTGCAAAGAGTGGTTGTTGTTCTCCCTGTTGTGAAATAGACTTATTTCTTGCTTTGCCAAAGAAAGTGAACATGAAAAGTTGCATAATGTGTAGCACACTCCTATCTGTGTCTTACACATTTTCTTTTCTCATCCCTGTTTCCATCTGAGAATGTTCTCCTTATTGGTGGGACTGCAAATTACACATTTGCGGTGTTTGCCATAGAAGGAGTCTTCCAGAGTTTTGTGTGACTTTTTCTGTTTCATCTGAGTGTAGCATGGGTGGCAGGGAATTGCCAGGTGAATTGCTTGCTGCATTCCATCTGCTATCAGCCTTTTTCTTGAACTTGTGAATATGTTCTTCCAGGGAAGCGTTTATCTGTTGGTCACTTATGAAACTTGGCAGCGTTGAGATATGTATAGCTGCAACACTGAATCTTTCACTGACTTGTGAAATGTTAGCCTTGAATGCAGCTGCAGGGCAAGCTGCCAAGTGTGGGAGGGCAGTGCTGGAATATCTTGTACTAATACAGATGAGAGCAAGAAGTACTGGCTTTTAATGGTCCTTGTCACGCTGCTAAGGTGGGTTCATATTTTCAGATGAGCTATTGCCTTAAAAATCCAGCCCAAACCAAAACCCAACCAACCAAAGAAATCCAACCCCCAAAACTTTAGCAAAACAAAGCATCAACCTCCCTCCAGTTACCTATCCTTTTCATTTTTGAATAATTTTTTAAGAGATGCTGTGAGTTGCCAGGGAAATTAGAGGCACAAAGTAGAGAGTATAGTTACAGAGCAGAGAACAGGTGTACGGTTTTAGCAAATAATATAAAATCCTTCTGTTTTCCCAGATACAGGACATTCAAACCTACATTAATATTATTCCTTCTTCTCTTGTTCTAACTCCTCTTCCCCTGACTGCTATAGGTTAGGGACAGTTCTTTCCCTAGAACAGCTTACAGAGGCAAGTTTGGTGCCTGTAATTATAGCTTGTAGGTTTAGTGACCTTGATGCAGACTTTAAGTTGGACTTGAAGCAAAAGAAGGGCCATCAAACCAAACCACTCAGATTTTAGGCTGTTCCTACACGAAGGTTGGGCAGTCATATTTTCTTCCATTAAAGTTCAAAGGAAGTCCTCATATGCTGCCTGTTCCCTTACCATCACTCACTTTTTATTATATGATGTTGTGCATTAGCTAAGTAAGTTCTTGAAGTGAAAAGTGATTTGAAGGAATCAAATCTTTTGTCTTTTGGACAGCAGATTGGCTGGATGAATCACTGAGAACTTTGTTACCTATGTAATTTTGTAATTACTTAGGCTGTTCCTTAGGACTGTATGATGCAAGAAGAGAGCCAAATATTTGGCTGTTGGAAGTGGTGTGAAAACTGCAGTTGCTAGAGTACCATGTGAAGTCCTTCAAGCCACAATGTTTGTAAAAAGATGAATTGGATTGTTTCCACAATAATGTGAGTTATTTTGCTGATAGGTCTCTAGCTAGTAATTTCCTGCAGTTTTGAGAGCCATGTTGGAAATGCAGTCAGTTTTTGCACAGTGACATTTTCTGTGTGTGCACTATATTCCTGAATTTTCTGTTGATCATTATTGAAGTAAGTGACTGATGTAACAAACTGAGTGGGTTTTTTTGTTACTTTTTAAAAATTTGCAGTTAAGGAGGTAAAAACTACAGGTCATGTAACAAGATGATAAAAGTTTCATCATGTCTTAAAATCCTGGTTTTCATCTTTCACTTTTTGAATTGGTAAATTGTTTCAATACACTACTTTATTAAAGTAGCTTGAATATTTTGACCGTGTGATACCTGGATAAACAATATTTCTTGGGATTTTGTTAGTTTGGTTTGCTTTGATATTTTTGCTGTGGTTTTTTTTGTTTGGTTGGTTTTTCCCCCTAAGTGTTTTTAAATTAATTAAATTCTTGAGGTAATCACTAAGTCCTCAACAGAAAATAAATGTTGGAAGTACACATCAGTTTGGCAGTTAAGGTCTATTTCATGCAGGACACAGTTCCAGAGGTACTGCCTCACACTTCTGTTTTTGTTACATGAAAGAACCTCTTCTACTGGTGTATCTGTGAGTGAAATGCAATCTAGAAATTACATGAGTCATTAATAAGGAAAAATAGCTTCTGTATCTTTAAACTGATGTTATAAAAATGTTAGCCTGTTGGCTTTCTTCTTATCCCTCATCACATTTGAAGAAGAATAGGAAGAACAGCAGGGAAAGAAAATCACATTTATAGTGAATTAAAGTAACCTAGATGCATTCAGGAGAAGTACCTGAGTAGGGTAACATAATGTTACCATTTAGAAGAAGAATCCATTGTTAAATTAAGCAGAAATACTACTTGCAATGCATATAATTTTAAAGCCTGTATTAGTATGAGTGTTCACAAATGCCTTTTGCATAATAAGGTTGTGCATTTCTGGTTGCAGTTAAGTATAATTGCAGACCATCTCAATGAAACAAATTCCTGTTTGGCAGCTGCATCCTCAAGTAATGGTGTAATTTAGTCTAAGCTGTTCTGTGCTTCCGTTCTCTGAAAACAAAGGGGGCTGGTGCAAAATAAAAAGTGTAACTAAATGTTCTTGAACTATTGTGTACCTTGCTTTATACACAGGAAGATCTGTTTTGTAAATTTGACTAAACTGCTGGTTTCCTTCTTAACTCTTAATCAAGCTTTATAAAGTACTGTTTTCTGGAGTTTGGTTTCTCAGTATGAGAGAGGCAGCTTAAAAAGTACATGGATTGAACTTGTATTTCCTAGAGAAAAAGTCAGAAACATAACCAATCATTATTGTCTGGACAATAGATAAATGTTATTATTTCTTTCTGTCCATCCTTTAGAAATGTAGTTGCATTGTGGACTCAATTTCAGACTTGTTCAGACTCAATTTCATGAGTGCAGGCTGAAATAGGAGTATGTTACACAAGTGTGAGAGTGGAGAGAAGGGGAAGAGAAAGGGAGATCAACATCTTATGTTGGGTCTGAAGAATAAGAAACCTGTGCCTCAAGTTGTGTCTTCTTAAGAATACTAGCAATAAAGTAGGATAGTTGTGCTTCTCCACAACTTCATCTGCTTTCTACAGTTTAAGGTGACTTTCTCTTCTACTAGAGAATAGATAAAAGTTCATGGCAAATTAAATTTAGTATGTGAGTTATATTGAACTGAGATAACTAACTGTCCCAAGAGAACTGAGAGCTGAATTAAGGTGGTGGCTTAGTTTCCACAGCTGTCTGGTTCCTTAGTAGACAGAGTCTAAAATAAGGATGTGTTTCTCTGGGGAGTTGAATTTTCTCTCAGATGTATTTTTGCTTGGTAAATACAGCTACTGAGGTTTGTGAACTTGGAGATTGCAACTCATTAGTGTTGAAAAGAAACAAAGGGAAAACCAAAATATTCCTCTCAAAACCTGGAGAAAACTGCTCATCATCATTCACTTTTTTTCCCCCCAGGAGGAATTTAGCTAAAACTACTGTGTGGGGAAGTTGGAGCAGTCAAACCTTAAAAACTTCCAAAAATGTCAGCTAGGTTGCTTACAAAATTCCTTTGCAATTGCACAGAAATTATTCCAATAAAAATGCTGCTTCTTATTTTGCCACTGTATGTGTGTGCTGAGCAGTGGCTGTAAGTAGTGCTATGGTAAGAGAGTAGGTTGGGTTAAAAAAGCAAAGTTGGAGCATAACTTGTCAGCTGCCTGGGAAGGTGGTGGAGTCACCATCCCTGGATGTGTTTAAAAACAGACTGGATGTGGCACTTGGTGCCATGGTTTAGTTGAGGTGTTGGGATATGGGTTGGACTGGATGATCTTGAAGGTCTCTTCCAACCTTGTGATTCTGTGAATTCTGTGATTGAGTTTATGTTGTAATTAAAAGACTGGAAGGAAGAGAGCAACCACTGAGCACTGTTGTAGTCTGGATATCCTGAGGCCAAGAGACACTTGTGCAAGCTGTTCACAAGACAAGGCTGACACCGTGCAGGGTTTTGTACTGGCCAAAGGCAGCGAGTGATGGCTGGCTGGTCTTCATGGCTGCAGAGGGTTCTCCCAAGTGTGTTCTCTCAAAATGTTTGAGGATTTTGTTGCATTGTCTCTGTGTTTTTGGATGCTGATCAGTCATGGACACCTACAGTGTTTAAGGGTTCTGAGGAGTAAGGAAGGAGCGCAAATAATGTGCAATACAGGAGTGAGCTGACTGCCTGAAGAGAGGAAAGAGGCAGAGGGATACTGGTAGTGGAAGAGTTAAGTTTTTTGAATTTTATTTTGAGTTGGTATCTTTGTAGAGTATGTAAGATTTTTACTGTGAAGGCAATTGGGTGTTAAGTGAAACTTTTAGTATGGATTTAGCACTAAGATAAAAAAGGTCATGCCCACTCTACCCCCAAAAAAGAGCAGTGTATCTGTTCAGGGTGAATGTACTTGGTTAGTGGCAGATTGTTGATAGCACCTGAGTAAGTGACATTATTGCAAAAAAAATTTTAAAAGAACAATACCTAGGGTTTCATGCTTCTAAAAAGACACAGTTGTCAATAAGTGACTAATTCTTGCACTAAAAATATTTTTGAATTATTGAAAGCTTGATTTTATACATGCTGTAAAAGACTCAGCCTGTTTTACGTAGTAATGTTAGATATGTACATTCTCTTTTGTGTTTGGCTCATAACCTTAAGGCGTTAAAATGGATCCACCTTTTTTTTTTCCTTCCCCAGAGGAGTACAGCATGTTTAGGGGCTGGCCTTTGTCTGTCATGCATTCCCACCATAACAGATTTAGCAAACTGCAGCTGAGAAGTTAGACTAGTTTGTGCTTTGTGCTGCTTGTGCCAGGGAAAAAGCTTTTGTTTTCACTGAATCACTGGCATGTGGATTACTTTGATGCCAAAAAACATACAGTTTTGCTGCTGTCTGTATTTTCAATGAAAGAATGCAGGCAAGAACAAACAGAAATCCTAAGAAAGAGCTTTCTGTAGAATCTCCACAGAAAGGCAAGGATGCAGGTCCTTGTGAAGTGCAAGTGGAGAGTCCTGTGCTTGTGCTGGTAAGAATTCTTTAAACAAGCTGTCTCTTTCCCTTTAATAATTCCTGTCCTTTCTGTCAATGAAAAACTTCTTAATCTGATGCAGATGAGAAGTTCCAGCATTCTTACTTGTGAATAATTTGCATTTAAGATTGGAGTTTGATTCTCTGTGTGTTGTCTGCCTTTTTAATTGATTTTTACTGTTCTAGTTTACCAGATCTTTGGTTCTCTTTGAGTGTGACTTTGGAATTTGGCTTTCAGACTAGCTGCTTTTCAGTCTCTTCTGTCTAGCATATTTATACAGCTCTTTGAACCTAGCATGAAAACTACATATGCTTTAAAAGTCTTTCTAGCAACTCTGGTTTTTAATTGCCCAACATATCTTCCAATTAATGTATCTTTGAACTTCCTAAAGTGTGTATGTAACAGTTAAATTTTACTTAAATGATCAAAGAACTATCTAAATAATTAATGACTACTTCTGTTAAAGCATCTATCTGTTAAAGGACTTATTTTTCAATTCTTTCAGTGCACATTATTTAGGAATTTAAAGTTTTAAGATAGCTTCCGGTGAGGGAAAAGGGAGATTTTCTGTCTGTGGGGGAAATAATCAAATAAGAACTATTTTGTCTGAAACACTGCTAGACTCTTAGTTCTGTTGGAACTTTAATAGTACAGCAAGAGAACATAGCAAGTGAGCTGCAATGAATCCACCAACTCTGTTCAAAGGAGAATTGGTAAACTAGTACTTGTATATCAGTAGAAAGAAATACTTTGATAGTTCTTACTAAAACTTCAACTTCATTTAGTATTATTTCATGTTTAATTGCTGCTGCTGATGGTCCTCTCTCTATTTGTCTGCCTGTAGTTGAAGTTAGTGGGATGATCTTCAAATTATAGTGTCTCCCCTCCCTCTTATTTGAGCTTCACACTATGTATTTAAGAATTGAACTAAAACATATTGGCCATTTGTATTTAGTAATACTCATCTGTAACTTTTTGGGAATTGTTACTATTTATAACTGAAAGCTTACATGTGTGCTAGTAAGACAAACTTTCTTTTCCTTCTCGCTGTTTTGTTTTTTTTTGGTTTTGTTCTATTCAGAGAGTTGTTAATAGAATGTGGGAATTTTTTGGATGGGTGTGTTCTGATTTCTGGTCCAGATTTTCATCAGTACAATATGAGCTAATCTTCTGTGTGCTTTCCTGCCTTTGGAATGTTTAACTTTATTTAGAATTGTTTTTATTCCCCCATGAATACTCAGAGAGGATATTAGTGTTTCTGCAGATACTTGGAGTACTGCAGCTAATCAGCAAGGCACATGTACTTATTTAAGAAGGAAAAAAAAGTATAACACTATACTGTGTTTACTTATCACCATTTATTGAGTACCTCTTTATAATTTTTCAAATACGACTTAATTTAATGCTCATGGAATAATACATCTCCAGTGTTTGCTCTCATTTTTTCATTTTTGGGTGAAGTGCATGCATTCAACATGAAGGTCAATATTTAAAGGGAAGGACATTTAGGTTTTGCATAGGTCACATTAAAAATGTCTTCTCTATCATTTCAGTTACTATTTTGTTCTTAATCTGTTTACATATATATATATATGCAAGTGTATGTATAACATAATTATAGATCCCTTTGTCTAGTTATTGGGCAAAGCTAGATGAAGTGGTGTAAGTAACCTGCAGCAAGTGTGCTGCCAGGCACAAAGCAAAAAGTAAGATGTAATGTTTCATTTGACTTTGACATTTGGGTCTATTTTTATTTCATTGTGCTGTGATGTTGCAGTAAATTTTTACTGGCACAGTGAAGGTAGGTACCCTGTCGTTGGTGCAGGATGCAGTGAGGTAGTAACTAAGACTGACAAAATTGCTAGTTGCTGTAACAAATTCTGAACAGCAGAACTTCTTATTTCCTGGGTTAAAAACCTGGGAATTACATTAGATAGCAATCCTCTAAAGCATATGGAACAGTAGGCTTCTGGTTTACTCTAGTAATACTTCTCATTTACCATTGTCTAAAATATTTTTTCAAGTGTGGATGTATTCCTTTTGTGCAAATATGATGTGATTTGCCTAGCACACAATTTAAGCATTCTTTATAAAGATGAGATAGAATCAGCTGTCAGAAAGCAACAGGTTTTTTGTCAATGTGTGTCATATTCATTTAATTTTTTTAAATGTAGTTCACTGAGAGTCTGTGTGGAGCATTGAGGGAGCTGGGTATCTATAACTGGAAGACTCCCATGTGCTATTGAAACAATGTTATTTGATTGAGTGCAGTGCCTGAATTAACTTTCCTGATTAGGTGGGTGGGTTCACAGAAAGAGTCATCTGCTGCTTTCAGTGCCAGTATGTCAGTATGTGTGCTCCTTTGTGTCCCTGTGATTTGAATTACATTGTGTCATAACTTTGCCCTTGAGGTTAACAAGCAAGAAGAGCCCATGGAAAAAAGCATTTAGATTTTCCAGGTGGTGCCTCAAAACCCTGCTTGGGATGAGCTGCTGTTGTGCTAGCTGTTATAGAAGTTACTGGATGAGTATTCCTGCTGTCCAGCTGCTTTTTGATAGTTACAAGTAGTAATTGCTTATCAAAACAGATGATGTTTCTGGGAAGTTGGATCTTTTGGAGGTCATCTTTCTGCTTGGAAACTTGCTAGCAGTATAAAATGTAATAGTTAAAAGTAAGCTCTAGGATACAAATAATCTCTTGAATTAATTTTTAAAACCTCAACCTGGGCAATTTATTTTCTGTTTATTGTGGGACACTAAGATACACGGAACTGTTACCCATGTCTAGTATTAAATAATCCTACTGTATGTCCACAGTGGCTTTCCTCAGGCCACTATGAAGAAATACTTAACACCTATTCATCTATTTATATGCTGCTTCCTGCTAGTGCCTGTAGCTCCATTTTACTCCTTATGGGAACTTGTTAATTTGAAGGTGTATAAGCCAAACATGTTTTTATAAGGTAGATCATGTTTTGTAGCAGTAGGCTAACAATAGTCAGTGTGCTTAGCCTTACCATCTTTTGTTTTCTGAGAACTGGACAATAACAATTGTCTCAAGTGCGCAAGAAAAACATGTCCTGTGGGGTTTTTTTCTGTAATGTGTAGCGTAGGTAATCACTGAACTCTTAGCTTAAAATTTATTTTATCTGATGAATTTTGACACTGCTTGTCCAAATATACGTACTGTATTCTGACAGATTAAAATGCTTGCTGTGTGGGTGTCATGACTGCTGTTTTGAAATATTTCCTATTTCTGATAAGTTTCCATGCTTATGATACTCAGGCAAACCCCAAAGTTGTATGGCAGAAAATTTGCTCTTTTATCTTTCAGAAATATAGCATTGACTGGCTCAGGACCAACCATGAACGCCTATGCTCTTAGCATTTTCCTAGAGTACAGAAATAAAAATGTTCTTGGCTGCAGATTAATGGGAAAAGTTAAGCCTTATTGTAAAGGCTGACTTTTAGTGCCTATAAACTTGATGTTGCAGTTTTAACTGGGCTGAGTTTTATCTGTGTCTGCTGGTCCATAAATCATATTTAACAATTGTGTAACTACCCATCATATTTTCTTTTATATTACATGAAGTAATACCAGATTTTTAATTTTTTTTTTTAAAGTGTAGAAGAGCCTGAGAGAGAATCTGCTTCCTTGTGCTGTTTTATGTCTGGCTAAATGCCAGCATCAGTGTGTTGTTTATTGTTTTCTTTTTTCATATCTGGTCCAAACTGATAAAACATCCTCTTCCTTTTGAATCTGACAAATGACTAAGAAAGAAATGAGTAACATTTAGAAGAAACCCAAGGAAGCAAATTCTTAATTAATTTTTACATAAATGATACTACTGCAAATCAAGTACCTCACTGATTAAATAGAAGTTTTTATTTAAGACCTGAGCTTCAGTGAGCTTTAGATTCTTTAAAAGCTTCTCATGAAGGAGGAGTTTTCCTTTTCATCTTGTATTTACAGCATGCAAACAAAATGTAAGCAAAGCTTATATTCTTTTACGATTCCTTTTCATTAATTTTATAGTTGGGATAAGCCAGTTTTGTGACTACAGGGCAAAGAGAGGCATTTGCAATTAATTGGATGATTTTTAAAGCTGCATTTTTGGGTTTTGAATTCGCTGTACTAGACAAGTGTGTGTGTGTGTGTGTTTGTATGCCCATGAAATAATTTTAGTTGCATTTTCTTTAAAAGTAATCCTTTTCCTCTGCTTTTGCTGGTAAAATGAGAAAAGCCAGAACTAGCTTTCTCCCAGTGTTCACCTATCACCTTCCCAAGAGAATTAACAGGAGGATGGACATAGCCCTTCAGCACCAGGGAGAAGTGGATGAGAGTGCTGATCATGTGCAGCACCATGTCAAAATCATTACCTGTTGTCATTATATTGCAAGAGTTCCATACCTCCTTGCTGTTTCTCGTAGGCAGCTCCTCTAGGCACTGACTCTTCCTTCTCACAGTAGCCAACTGACTCCCGTTCCCCTCTCAACCAACCACCCCACTGTTTTATAGCACTCTTCTTCTCATTGGTTACAGCTGTGGCCTGTTAAAGTCAGGCCTGCTCCTAATCTTTAATAATTGGCTCAGCTGCAACTCCTTAAGGGGTAAGATTACTTTCTATACTACCTTTATTTTCTTATTTTCTATCCCCCCACAATTTCTCATTTGAGATGACAGCTTTCCCTTGCTACCAGGCTGTGGAATTGGGGCTGTCATCTATCCACTTGCTAGTTCAGATAGTAGCTGTCCTGCTTTGTGAGCTTTCTGACAATATTGACCAAGCACGTGTTTATTCTTTCCTTTGAAAAGCTCCCCAGATTGCCACAAGTGGTCACACAGCACCTGAGCAGCATTTCAGATGCAATCTGACTGGAAGGCCCCTGGTTGGAAGGAATTCTCTCAAGCCAGATCACCTCCTAATCTGTCACAAAAGCTCTGGCTCAGTTGCTGGTCTTTGTGTGAGAAGGCCGCGATAAGGGAGAGAATAATTTCCTCTCATATTCTGTGTGTGATGTTTAATATCTGCTGTGTAATGGTAAAAATTACAGACTCCATCCCATGTTATTCAGTGTAGTTTTTAGGTTGATGTTGAAATGTGTTTGAGAACCAAGTAGGACAAAAATAAGAATTAATCTAACTTGACAGAAAACCTCAAACCTTAGGCTCAAAATTGAGAACAAATGAGAGGTATGCTTCTCATACTTTGCCCTTAGTCCCAGGGAATCTGGAGCCCTGCTAAATACTCAGTAACAGGTATTGCAGTTCTGGAAATTTAAACCTAAGACTGAGAAGAACATAAGAAGGCAAGGTCTGAGCTATTTCAAATGTTAACTACAGAGCCAGTTACATCTCCATTTCTTAGACTGCTTCAGGAAACCATTTCTCTTCAAGTAATAGTATTAATTAGCATTCTTTTAAAATAGAAGTTTCAAATTCCATACAGAACAGGTCCAGATAAAGGGTTCCTTAGTGTGAATGCTTCAGGCTGCCTAACACAGATCTTCATGGAACATTAAAATACTGGTGTGACATTCCATACAAGTAATCAGCTGAAAAGAAGAGATGAAACTTGTGTCAGGCTACTGCATGGGCACTGAGAAAACTGGCTATTAGTGCACCATGCTTACCTACAGACTCTCTTGATATTGACTAGATAAAGGTGTTTGGGTGCCTTGAAGCGGCTGGAAAACGTATCTGGGGTGAGTTTATGCTTTTCTGTTATTGTAGACAGAACAGAACATAGTCTCAAGAGTGAGAAGTGCCACGAGAGAGGGGAAGGGTCCTTCTGGTGTCAGCCCCGTGTTTAATTGCTTTAAGGCAATTGTGAAGCCAAATCTTCTCAGCTAACTGCGGAGACTGTCCACACAAATCAAACAGTCCCTCTTTGCACAGTTTAATTTGCAGTATTTATTTTTGTTTCTCCTAAAGGTCAGTCATCCTGCGCAACTCTCAAACCAACCTGTCACCACAGCATGTTGTGTATAATTTCTCATGACAAACTCTTGAGAAGGAGTGGTCACATGGGAAAGGCAAATTTGACCAGAAGGAGTGACTGGGCCACATTGTTGTAGTTGTCTCTAAACATTTCTTTAATGTAAGAAAGAGTGTAATCCATAAGAGTTCAGGCTCAGTGGTTGGCAGGTGGGCATCTTGCTTGCCTGGATAGGTAGAGAGAGACCTGTTACACTGAAGGTGAGAGAAAGGTGAGCAAAGGGTGTTTTGTTTTCTGGCTGATGTGTTGCCTTGTACTTTACTTATAGACCAGTAAATTTTGAAATTCTCTTTGTATTCTGTTATCTCTGTCTCTGTGCTTAAGGAAGAAAATTTGTAAAGGACAGTTATTGCCTTAGTGAATGAGTTGGAAGAGGTGAAGTTACTGTAGTTTATTTGGAATCAGAGCTGGTTATGACAATCTGTTGGAGTGGGGCTGCTCAATCTGAAATTTTGTGAAGGGGTAATTTTGCAGTGTGTAGGAAATGTAGTATGTAGGAAATGTTTCAAATAGTTGGGTGGACAAGGTGTTAAGGAAGTGTGGAGCACATCATTTCATTAGCTTGGGATTCACTGCAGCAGTCTGAGCACTCAAATGCAAACTTGCAACCAAAATATTTTGTGTAAATTAGTACATTAGAGAAAACAGAATCTTTTCTTAGGTTGTGTGTGCCTTATGCTTTTCTGAGCTAAATTGTCCAACCATTTAAGCTGCAGAAGGGTGCATGGACATAAACTTAAGCCTTTTCTGATGGACACTGACATTAGTTCTTGGCTTTGTGATAACTCATGTACATGAATGACAGGCTGGGGTTGAGGTGAGAAGCTCTCCGAATGTGTCAGAGTGCAATATGGAGTGAACTGAACAGCCCTTCTCCATCTCATCTGAGCAGAAAGATGTCAAACACAGCAAAATAATCATGGCTCTTAGAAATATTGGTCTGTGCTGAGTATGTTGTTACATAGCTAATGAACTTCTAGGAAATCCTTCCTGTGAGATTGTAAATGCTAGCTATTTTTCTTAACAAAGCCACATTTTGTTCATAATTTTTGGTAGATTTTTCCAGACTTTGCTTTTTTTTGCCTCTTCAGCTGTTACGCTTTGTTATGTTTCCACATTTTTCTTACCAATAGAACTACTGTGTGGTACATATGGGGGAATCTCAGATAGCTTTTAAATAGCCTGTGAACAAACCCTGAAAACTTTGGTAACTTTCTCTGACCAAAGCTTTCCTAATTCCTTGACAAACAAATTTATTTGATTCACTTTTGGATGAAGAAAACACCTGTAGGGTTTCTCAGGAATATTATTAATATACTAGTGATTACCAGCAGTTACTAATAGAGATCTTTGTTCTGTGTAGGACAATTAGAATTTGGAAGGTTATTATCATGAGTTATATAAAGCAATATGTAAAGTTTATCTTGTCATTTTACCTATAATGATGACAGAAGCTGGTCTTGCTGCTACAATTATCTTTAATATACCTTACCTATAAATTAGTACCACTGATCTTGAGAAAATATAATTTGTAAAGTCTCTTGTAATTGTTGCTTGTAAAAAAAAAGTAATTTTATGTCTGTTACTGTGATGCTGAATTTTAGTTCAAGCTAGATTATAACCCTATTTTTTGCATTAGTTTGCACACTCTAAGGCAGTCCTGCCTTGTTCAGAGCTCTGTCTAACCTGCTTTGCCATCTGACCACTTAACAGAATGCTTGGCAGGGTGAAGGTTTTTCTCTGTGTGATTGTGCAGGGGCAGCTGTAATGCCTCATTTGTAGAAAGGGGTTTTAATGTGGAATCAATGCACAGTTACTGAGGAAAGCTACATGTGCAATTAGGAGGGAAGTAGATGGCCTATGGGAATTTTGAAAAAAAATAGAAAGAAGGAGGAATGTCAATTAGCCTGCCCCTGCTGCAGGTTACTGCTGAATTAAAACACAGCTCAGTCTTTGAGCTGAGGTTGTTTTCATTCCTCTTAAACCCAAATCAGAGCTTTCTGGGCTATATCAAGCAAAGGCAACAATCAACATAAGAGACTAGTAATTTTTTTATAATTTTTTTGCAGTGAGAATACATATGTGATTATGTTAATAAGCTCTGGCTTACTGGATTTTGTGAAATAGTTGTGAGGCAATCAGCATGCTTGTCTCTAATTGCCACTTGCACTTCCCCATATGGTGTATTATGACAAAGCCTGCATTTTGAATATTGTATGTTTTTGATGTAGATGCAATATAATCTTGCCAATCTTTTAAAGAGTAACCTCTAGAATAAGTCAATAATTGTAATTGTCCCTCAATATACCTGAATTTATTTTGATTTTTTCTTTTTTCCTGTAGGCAAAGCCAAAACTTATAGAACCAATAGACTATGAAAATGTCATTGTTCAGAGGAAAACACAGATTTTGAATGATCCTCTACGTGAGATGCTACTGTTCCCTTATGATGACTTCCAGGTAATTTAATCCACCCTGTTTTTGTTGAGTGGTTTTTTTTGTTTGTTTGGGGTTGATTTCTGTTTTTACCACAGGTTTCTAGTAGTAGGAGTCATGAGGTGATAGCTTCCTGTTTCTTAACTCTCTTTAGCTCCAAAAATGTGCACAAAATCTTTGCTGTGAGTCCCATTACCCTGCTTGATTAACTCTTTTGGGTACAGAAGAAATAGCACAATTTCCTTATCTGACCATAAGATCTACTTATAAGATCATATTATAAAATCTACTTATTGCAACTCAACAATTTTACTGCCTTTTGAAGTAAATGATGGTAGGTATTTCCCCTTGTAGGTATTTCCCCTCCCTTTCCAATGTAGGAAATTATGTGATGACTATTTAAAAAAAGCATCTGCTTTCTTTAATTCTTAAACTGATTTTTTCTTCCCATTCTTAATAATGAAGGATATGAACCTGTTCAAATGCAGTCTGCTACTCTTAGCTGCATCATCCCAGCCAAAATTGTGTTCTAGTAAAATACCCCTTACATAACAGAGTTTCTGACTTGATTAAGCCAGACTGAACCAAGTTTTGTGATAATCTTATTTTTTTTAATGATGATGTTTGTCTAAATAAATAGTTTATTTCAGTACACTTTTTAAAAGATCTTCTTGTAGATCTTGTTAGGATAACTACCAAGCATCTTAGAGACTGAAGCTGGAGTAAGTAGTGAGGAAAGTCTCTTGTCCTCATGCCCATACTTGCAATCAAAATGTCTGTTTGAGAAGAGTGCAGACATCTGAACAATCTGTAAATTAATTTTATTGAACCAAGTAGTTGAAGCTAAGTTTGTTTACTATGGGGAAAGTTGACGATGAGTTGGTATATTTCTACAGAAGGACCTCTAAAATCTTATAAATTACATCTTGAATTTTTAATGAATTTCTCTGGCCTATTAGAGTTTACCTGACTGCAGCTGGACTCTCTTTTTAATACAGTCTGGGGACTTCTTTTCCTTTGATTCTGACACGAATAATTCTACTTGTAGTCTTCCCACTCTCAGCTAAAAAGCTAAAAAAATTAGTTTTTGAAGCTACAGTTATTTAAAGAGGAGTTTGGGCTTCATGTGTTCCCAGCCACACATGGAAGTTTATATAGGAGTAAGACTTCTTGAAAAGGATGTTGTACTGAGACAAGTTTTGAATATGGAATCTCTCAGGATGATACCCTACACCTGGTGTTGGCTTCGGGACTAAAAAGTAGTAGGCTATTCCACCAAAATCCCCTTCAGCGTGCCTCTTCAGTGTCATAGATCAAGAGGAATCCAGGTTACTTCTGCTAAGTGTGCCCTTATCTGATTGACTGGTTGACTTACCAGGGTCATTCCGGTGAGCAGCTCTGAGTTATCAATGGAAAAGAAACAAACCCATCACGAATATCCTCGGGCATTTTGTCTAAGCAGTCTGGGGGTATGGCTGAAGTGTTTAACTGCTGTTTCTAGTGACCTCCTGCAATTCTTATCCTCAGGCCTATATGAATGAAGCTAGTCCATAGCTCAGTCTCATCCTTCAGGAATGACTGAATTTTGTCATAGATCGTGATGGCTTTTGTCATCCTTTGTTTGGATTCTGTGGTCAGATTTTCATCAAGGCAGGCATTAAAGTGTGTGTTACATCAGAAGATTTCCTTCAAGTACTCAGTGTTTTGGAATATAGTCATTTTTCGTATTTATTTATTTATCCCTCATCAGTATAATATTGGAACAAGTTTTCTGGGTTTCCCCAGTTTTGGCAGAGTCTTATTTTATATGTGATTTACATGAAGAAAGGTTTGTGCTATCAAACTGTATTATCAAACTTCTATTTCCTTCGAAGACTTGCTGGCACAAACTAACTCCAAATATTTTTGTTGTACATATGACTCTTCTGCACTACTTTGATCTATCTAGCTTGTTTTCAACAACACAAAACATTTAAATCTGTCATTCAATATATTAAGGAAATACTTCCATGTTAGAGAACAGAAAACTCTTAAGTGCTTATTATTTTTATTTGAAAGTTAGACCTTTTAACCCTGTTCAGTTTTCTATAGTCATATTTACAGATTTGAAATCACTAGTCATTATATAGTTGCCAGTGTCATTTGAATAATTTAAAAAAAATAAATTAAGGCATATTTTCTATGTTTGCCATTCAGCTTCACATGTATTTTTTAAATTCCTCTATCTTAACTTGTGGCTGTCACTCAGTGTATGAGTGGGAAGCTATGGCTCAAATATTTGATACTGGCTTCATCCCCCTCAAGAAAAATTTTAGATAGTGAGCCAGGGCATTTAGAACTATCTGTAAACACACTTAGGACTGTTTATAGGTGGAAATGCCCAGCATTGTCTAGAAACCTGTTCAAGCTATTTCCTTTCAGAGCATTCAGTTTTTATCTTTGCAAAGTTCTTCCTCACACTTAGGTTAAATTGATTACAATGTAAAAACCCTTGCCTGGAAAGGAAGCCCAGCAGTGTTAATTTATAATGACATTAAGAGTAAGGCTATTTTGTTCAGCATGGCCCTAACACTAGCACTTAAAATGGCATGGGAGATACTTAGCTTGCAGTACTAGATATCACTTTTGGAATTTTTGGAAGATTACAGACGAAGCTGCATGTTTTCAAAAAAGCACCATTGATGATACCACCATTGAATTTATGTTACAGTTTAGATTATTTAGAGAAAAATAGGAAAGAAATATTTGTGCTTGATTTGGATTTTTTCAGGTAATGCAGTTAGATAACTGAGAGTTAATTTATTAGGGGTGAGAAGCTAGTATTAAAGGAGCAGCAATATTAATTTTTAGTCCATATCAGAAATTAAAAAGCACAGCAACTGGCTTTTTTTGGATCACATATAGCTTTCCTCTCTTCCTCCCTTTTTCTCTTCCTTGCATTAAAAATGTCTAGTGAGAGGAGGGGGGAAAAAACACAAAAGGGGAAAGTAACTCTTTTTCTGTCAGGTACGACTGTTCTCTAAACATGCTGTCAGAAGCAGCTCTAAGCTCAAATCACTACCAAAGAAACATTTGAGCAAGGATGCTCAAAATGCTCAGAAAATGCTCCAGTCTTGGAAAACTCATAAAATTTGAAGGATTGTTCCTCAGCCAGCTATCTAGTTACAGGAACCTGTCCAGATTTCCACTTAACTGCATTTGCTGTTATCCCAAATGTGGTTAGCTAAGGTTATGAAACCTGATTTCTCTCTTTTTGTATATGTTTGATAGCAGTTCATTTACTTTTCATAAGAACATGATTTCTGTTCTGCTTTGTGCAGAGCTTCAAATCCAAAAAAGTTGTCTTGCAATTTTTTCCTTTCAAGTTTGTTTTTTTTCCTTCATGCTATTGTATCTAAATAATAGCAAGATTTGCTTTTCTGTAGTTACCAGAAGAGCTCTTAATCAGCAACTTCATCTCCATATATTGGGTCTTTTTAAATTTACCACTTGAAGATTGTTTCAGCTGCTTTTCACAAGCTCAAGCTCTGAGTTTTCTGCACTGAATTCACTTATCAGGTTACTCCCTACCCTGTTCTCAACAAATTTATGGGGGCAGACGTGTTGTGTTTGGAGACATGTTTTACTGTTGGCATCACTGAATTTGCTTTCATTCTTAGTAAGTGGGGTGTCTAAATTTTGTTCATGCTTTGTAGTCTGTTCATTTTTATCTGCATTTTTGTGCTCTTTTTCATTTTGGTGCCTATACAATGTGTTTGTTAATTATGGTGATAGAACCATTTTTCTGCCACCCGTTGGAACATCTCTATTAATGTTCTTGCTACTCTCAGTCACAACAATGCTGCCAGTTTTTCAAGGCTTTCCCTCTTCTATTCTCTTGGTGGAAACAGCCATCTCCTTTGTAACAGTAAATTACTGTATCCATTGGATACTCTTGTATCCAAGCTTGTGCCTCTTCATGGCTTGTTGTAAATATCTCACCTGAATTTCAGTAATTTGCTCAGTAATGGAATGGCTTCATAACTAAATAGCAGTAGTTTAAAACAGGCCACCTTCATGGTGGTGGTAGTCACGTTGAAGTCGTATGCTCAATGACTGCAAAATTGGTGATGTTTATCTTAATTGCACAGTGGGTAAATTCTTTAAAGGAACCTTAACCCAAAGCAGTACTAGTGTGTACTTGGCAGTAAAGCACCCTTTAGATAAATACCTTTTTTTTTCCTTTCCAAATACATAAGTTTTGAGTACTACCTCAATTTTTAAAGGAAATCATAAAACCATAGAAAGGTTTGGGTGGGAAGCTACCTTAAAGATCATCTTGTTCTAGTCCCATGCCACAGGCAGGAGCACCTTCCACTACACTTATTTGCTCAGGCTTGCTTTCCAACCTGGCCTTGAACATCTCCAGGGATGGAGTATCCACGGCTTGTCTGGGCAGCCTGTTATAGTACCTCACCATCCTCACAGTAAAGAACTTTATCCTAATATCTCATCTAAACTGCTTTCTTTCAGTTTGAATCCATTCCCCTTTGTCCTGTCAAATAATGCAAATGCAGGCTAAATTTGCTTGTAGCAAATAAAATGTGGGTGCATTCCTACCCATGTTAAATTTGTCTTTGCAAAGTTATCACAGTGTTATTTTGAAGGCAGCTTTAGCTTAGACATCATTTCACCTTTGTTATTTCTGGGTTTGAGCCATTTGGATTTAACACACTTTCACTTAAAGCTCTCAGCTTTTATTTAATGCGAGTTAAGTACATCTGAAAATAGATATTGTGCCAACTTTGAAGAAGTAAAACTAAATCCAGGTCATTCTATGAGAAGGCACATCTTCAGTAGAGGAAAAGCAAAAAAAATCCAAGTAATGTCCTTATTTTAGAGAGCACAAATTAAACTCCTCAAATAACTAATTTTTAAATGTTCAAAGTAATTTCTCTATTACTTTTCCCTTTCAAATCCATTTGGTGTTTTTGCTTAAGTCTTTAGCCAACTGTTCTAAATCGATTTAGTTTGGAAATTATAATACAGGTTCTGACACTTCCCATACGAGGGATCTGACGCTTCCCATGCAAAGGTGAAGTCACTTCTGGCACATGGTTATTTTAAGGGCAGGATCTCACAGCTTGCCATCTTTTCCACTGAGTCTTTTAGAACAGTTTCTGTCTCTGCATCTGGAACATGAGCCTCTATGGTACCGGTCTCACTGGCAAACACAACCTTGGGACAGAAAGAGCATCCATTGCAGTGTGCACTCCTTGTAGACATGTTCACTATCCACATTCCATCAGGTTTTGGGTAGTGAGGAGTCCTCAGGTGACTTGGGGAAATGTTCTTGCTGCTGTTCTCTATTCTGAGACCTCAACATATCCTAAATCCCTGGGACTCACTCAGGAAGTTGTGTCAGTAAAAGTCTGTTCACTGTGTGCCTAAGTAAGTGCGTGTGAGTCCTGGCTCGTGTTAAAAGTGGCCTTCCTTAGTTTTGACAGCAGACTAATTGAAAGGTTTTTTAATTTTCTTTGAGAGCATGAGACAAACACTTTATAGTTCCTGAGGCTACCATAAGTCAAATGATCACTTAAACCCAGAGAGTTGAAAAGTTTCATTTCTACAAAACAGTTCACCCAATGTAGTTGTGAAGGGAGTTTGTTGAGAAGACAATCCTTCCTTTCCTAATTTTTCTTTTGGAATTTAATGTGTATTTATGTGCATGCTTGCTTTTAAAATATCGTGCTGCTGCTTAAGCAATTATTTTTAGGGGTTTTCTCTAAATTAGAGTACCTCACTCACTGCATTTCCTGGCTCTTTGATGCACGACTGCAGCTGATGGATGTGCTGAGAAGGAGACAGATGCATTAAGAAAATTACTAATATGAATAAAATTCACAAGTCAGATTCTTCTGTTTTGTGACTGATATTGATACAGTACTTAGATAAAAATCCTATTATGTGTGAACAACAAGAAAAAAGCCCTTGCTGTTGTATTGATAATTGTCTAGCAGGGTAACAGCAACAATCATTTTAAAAGTATGTTCAGCAAATTCAATTTTACCAAATTATGCTACAGTGTTAAAATTTGATTGATGATTTAATGGGTTTCCCATGAAAAGTGCCTGGTAACATGCTGCCTTAGTCTTTGATTTTTCTTAAAATAATATTTTTTTAGGAAAGCACAGTATAACTGTATGCTTGTGGAATATATGTAAATACTGCATGTAATATTTATACATGATATAAAGTATAAATAATTTCTTATCAGACTGTTTCATTAGAATAGTATCTAGAAATTCTGGTCTTAAGGAAGTTTACTACTCTTAATAGAAGTTTTTATTTCCATAGCTTGTGAAAACAAATGCTTAATATGGTTTGAAGATATTTCTAGAATTAAGAAAACTTCATTTTTAAAAGCTGTTAGCATATAAATGTGTATCTTCTTGCAGTTTGGTTTTTGTTTTCTAACTGTAGTTTGCAAGATTTGTTGGTCCCATGAAATATTTTCAGGTTTGTGGTATTTGTTTTTCATACCTTCCAACCTCTCCCACCCAAGAAGTCAGCATTGTCACTTCTAGTGCACTAGACTAGATGAATGAGTTGACCATGACTATGGGATTTTTTTCCCTTTCAGTCTTTACTGTAATTGAATGTTCTGGATTAATACCCTCCCCAGTTATTGGAGTGAGGCTTTGGTAATGACCAAGATAATCAATCACCTTACGGATCAGACTCTCAACAGAGATAAGTTAAGCTAATGTACTTATGCACCCTTTTTTTCCAACATAACATGTGGAGCTTTTTCTTGTCACATTTTTATCTTATCCTTCCTGGATGTGTCCTGTAACTAACAGGTGAGGGACCACAATCCCCTTCCAGGTCCTGGCTGTGTAAACTTTCTTGTTCACCTTTGATGGCCTAAGCTGTGAAATTCCTTTCCACATAGTGCAAAAACAAGTTCTATTGCTGTGTGGTTATTTTCATTTGTGGTCCAGAAGATTTTGTTAAGTTTTCATCTTTTTCACTTTACAAATCTAAAGTATCCCAAGGCTTACTTCAGCAAAGGTCTAAGAAGCAGAATTTCATGGTCACAGAGATATTTCTGTTCTCTGGCAACCTTCCTGTGCCTCTCTGAGTTCTGGCATAGGATAGGAATAAGTTCTGACTTGGTAGGCTGAAGTATGTATATACTTCAGTGACCCATACCTTCTCTCTAAACCTGCAGTTAAACAGTGCTAGGCTTATTTTTTGTCACTTGAGATCTGCAGTTGAATTACTCTTTTATTTTGGTGTGGTTTTCTTACCTTCCTTGAATAATAGTTTTTATGTGTAGTAATAACACTACCTTAATGTCTGTCTTCAAAATATTTGAGTTACGTTGTCATGGTGGAATTATTTTTTTCTAGTATCATCTTCCCCATGTTGACAGTGTAGTGGAAAAAACTGTCCTATTGCATCTGTTTCTCACTGATTACAATCTTGCTGTTATTATGAAAGAAGGAACATGTTGCTTGAATGAAAGCAAATTCTCACTAATTGGCTATCCTGAAACATCATATTCATAGGATGTTTTCTGCTGAGCTTTTCTTCATTGTAGTGGTGTACCTGAGTGTGGCCATAGTGTGTCATCTCCCCTTTAATTGCAAGCTTCATTAATTGCTCTTGTTGTTTATCAGACAGCATTATTGCAGCGGCAGAGTCGATACATTCGGTCAACAGTTCCTGAAAATGCAGAGAAAGAAGCTCAGAGCCTGTTTGTAACTGAGGTAATACTGAAGTTGCATGTGACTGTGTGCAATAACAATATTGTACCTGACTTGTTTTTCTTCTCCTTCATTTGCCATTAAAAAAAAAACCCAGAAAAATAAGGCCTGGAAAAAGAACTAAATATTTATTGCCATTTGTCAATTATTTTAAGGCAAAATTTCCAGGAAAACCCAGTATTAAAACCCAGTATTTTTTCCATTGGTAGCTAGCTGGAAAAGAAGTTTTACAGGATAGATTTTAATTATTTTGTTTGTGTCATTGGCTTTTGCAGATGGTTCTCCTCCACTTCATTATGCTTTTGGCTTTTCCAGATGAACGTGGGTGATTTCAATGCATAATATTGGATCTACAATAAATCTGGAATGAATCACTGTGACTTGTTTTTTCTGATAAAGTCTCTCACACTAGCCATTCTTACTTTGTTTCTAATAATCTTGTACAGATTGCTGAAACAGAGGTATCCAGAACTGTAACACTTGTGGAGGCCAAAATTCATTGTGACTGTTTAACTTGTATGCTATATGGAGAAAAAACATCCTCAACCCTAAAGTTTCTCAGAACTGTTTGCTTAGGTTGGCATTCCTTTGGTTTTGTGAGGCTGTTCTTCATTCATTGTCTTGTTGAAGCCTTTAAGGAATTAAAGGTTCAATAGTTTTTCTTTGGGTTTTTTTGGTGTTTTCTACTGATATGTTTTAAGCTGATATTTTAACACATAAAACAAGAAAATGTCTGTTGTAACTCTAATAAAACTGAAGGAGCTCCACATAGCTGAATTTACATCAAAGTGTTTTATCCACACTGATAAATACCCTTAATACCTAACCTAAACATTTCTGAGATAAGTTTGAAGAAGATAGACAAGAGGAGGGAGGAGTGTTAGAGGTAATTCATGGAGTTTAATGAGTTTCTGCTGAAACAATTGCTTGGCAAGTATTAAACTCATGTTTTGAAATACAAAGAAAATATTTACGATTTATTGGATGCTGTGTTTGTGTATATGTAGGTTTATTGTGTAACATAAAATTTTGTATGGAATGGTTTCTGTCAACAGATTTTGTCAGTTTTATGTTACTTTGTTCAAAGCCAAGATAAATCAGTACTTTTATGTTGTAACAATATGGGTGGAGTAAAATGGTATTTCCTGTGATCTAGATCAGAACTTAATGACATAATTGCTTTTCAACCACTGCAAGCATACAGCCTAAATTTAAGTATTAATTTAATTGCACTGGAAGTATAAATTCAGGAAAATATGTTGTGGCTTTCTGTATCGCTTTGTGCACAGTTGAATATTCTATTTTCATAAGGTGTCTGTGCTGAGCTGTCTAAGTTCAGCACAGTCATGTTTTCAGCTTCAGCTGATTTTTCTAAAGGCTTGGCCATGTTTTCAGCTGCAGCAAAATGCTGGTTTAACTTTCTGGACGACTGAAGATGGTTAATCCAGGTGCTGAGTGCATTCATCATTTTCTGGTTTTATTGAATACATGTCTAGCATGGATCATAACATTCCATTGAAACATATAACTTGTTCCAAAAACCTATATTGCATTAGACTATTGCAAAAGAAAGGAAGTGTACAGAGTTTTCAGAGATTGATATGTAACCATAATAGTTCATAAACGGACATGTCTTAAGGGGTTTTCTTGTGCTGTGTCTATTGAATGCCTTTAATCCTCTTCCAGTTAATATTGATACTTGGTTTTCATTTAAACAGTGCATCAAAACCTACAATTCAGACTGGCATATTGTTAACTATAGATATGAAGATTACTCAGGAGAGTTTCGACAACTTCCAAAGTAAGTATGTTATTTAGTTTGTTTAGTGGTATGATAAATTGAAATTGTGGAGGAATTTTGCATTTAATATAGACTTATTTATTAGAGAAATATATTAATATGTATAATATCTAAACTGAAATATGCTATATCCATGTTTAATGGTCAGTAGAGATGATAAAGACTTGTTGGATGGAATTGATGAACTTGAATGTGTAATATCGTGTTAAACCATTTGCTGGGAAGGTACTGTCATTGCCTTGTTAACAGGCAAGTGAAAACAAGACATTGTATCATTGACAATGTGACTTTAAGAATGATAACTAAAACAGGCTAATGTTTAGATGAACCTGAAATGGTAATGTCCTGTTTTCATTGTTTCAAAGGCAGCTTTTGGAACTCCCTTTAGGAGCTTGGGGAATGGAACCTAACTGAGATGGTTGGAGCAGGTTTTCACAAGGATGATTCAAAGTACAAGCCTAGCAGACATCTGTTACAAACTTTCTAAACCATCTGCTAGAGAAATGTTTTCCCACTTTTTCAAAATTTTGTAGGAAGAGGATGGAGATTAGAACCTTAATTCATAATGTCTGAGAGTAGCTAAATACCCTGAATACCCCAACTCTGGAAGATTTATATCTTCCCTGATTGCTCTCCTGCATCTATCAGCTAAGATATAGTTACCTTGCCCTCTGGAGAATTCTGATCTACTCACAGGTTTTGTACAGGGCAGTACCAGGTTTTCAGAAACCACAATAAGAATTTAAAAAGATGCATTGTCCTGCAAGGAGTCAGTGGTTGCAGGTATGAATTCTTACTGATAAGATATTAGGAGTGCAGTGAATGAGAGGGCATCTGTTCTCTTCAGTTACACTTTAGCACAGTAACAAGCAGAACAAAAAGGACATGGCTGCCAGATGTACAAATGAGGAAAATTGTTTTCTAAGAAATAGAATTAATGAAAAATACATGCTTTTACCTAGTCATTCTTGTGCTTTTTCCTCTTCAGCAGGAAAAGAACATCTTAATTTTTGCGTCAGTAAAATATGTAACTAATAATAAAGTTCCTAGTACTTCAGAAGCTTTTTCTTTTGTAGTAAAGGGACAAAGCCAGACAAGCTTCCTGTTCATTTATATGAAGTGGATGAAGAAGCAGATAAAGATGAGGTGAGATAATAACAATTCCTTACTTTCTCTTGTTTTCATTAAAGAATGTTGGGTGTGTAGAGGTTGTGAATTTGGTTAAGTGTTGATGTCAGGACATGAAAACAGAGATTAGCTTGAACCACCTTATTGGGAAAAGCGTTACTTATCTTGTCTCCTTTCAAATAACCTTGTTCTCTGGAGATCTGTCAGGTGAGCCAGAAAAAGTTTTGACAGATAATAAAATTGAAGTTTTAGTACTTGGTGACATATAATCCTTCAGCTGTCATAAAATCTGTTTTATACTGTGTCTATGTAGGCAGGTTTCCAGAGGGAAGTGTTTCCTGCAGTTTAATCATGGAATTGAATAAAATCATAGGTGAATCTGTTCCAGCACAACAACAGCACAGACACTTCAGCATGCATGACAGTATAGCATGCAGGGTGAGCTAAAATCAATTCATCACAAATTTGAGCACAGGATAAGACTTGAGGAGCTGTCATGGAAACAAAGACTTTAAAAATTGACTAAAACTCCTAGATTTTTTCTCTGGTGTTGTTGACTTAGGGAAAGGAGAGATGTATAGCATCAAGCAATTTTCAAGTATACTTAGAATGCCAAAGACGTTTTTTTTTTCAGCAACTGCCTCTGTTATTTTTGTGATTTATTTATTTTTTACCACACCCTGTTCCAAAGCATGTTTTTAAATGCCACTGTTACCTTTTCTTACAGTTACTTGAACTCTTCCATCTCAAACAAGAATGAAAATAAAATATTTTTTCTTTTTTGTGGTTTTTTTACCTCTTGGCAATTACTTTGCTTCTAAATTCCTGGTACTCAGAACTGCTGCATATGAAATGAAAGGATTAAATGTGAAGAAGTTGTTTGGGGAATTTATCTGAGTAGATAGATTTCTAAGCAGAGAGTCCCAGGCTGATGTTTTTCCAGCACTGCTATTAATCTGCACTGTGATATTTGGACAAATAACTTTATGTATCTATATCCAAAACCTCCTATTTGTAGGATGGGAATAATTATGATTACTATTATACTGACATTTAAAAGACTTGGCATTATTTACTGTGATAATATTTCTGACAACAGAAGCGTATTAGAAAACAGTGAATTAAACACTAAAAATTTAAATGGGTATATAATTGACTATAATTTTTACCAGGAAATACATTATGGGTAGAGTTAGTTAAACACTGAAAAACTATAATTTGGCCATTAGCAGGAAGTATGTGTTTTATTAGGAAATGTAGGTAGAGAGGAGTGCCTGTGTCCTGTAAGAGCAGGCAGGAACAGGGTATCTCTTTCAGAAGTACAGTCACTGAAGGAGAGCTCTGCTGCTCTTTGAGGAACTTAGAAAATAAACACAAGAAAAGGACATGCTGGGAGGAAAAGGGAAGTTAGTGGGACAATGCAGTGGGGGGACCATAAATTCTTTCATCAAGCGAAGACTTCATGCCAGAGGTGTTTCTTTCAGACATGAATATTTTTCTATGCCAAAAAGCACAGATGCAAACCTTAGATTGAAAGTTGTTTGGTCTTTTTGTTTCGCTTTTGTTTGTGTTTGAAGAAAGCTGATTTATTAAGAGAATCATAGAAAACAAAAAGCTAAAAGTGATTTTAAAAAGGAGGAGAATCAGATACGTATTAGTTTAACCACACATCACTAAAAAGGAGAAAATTACCTGTTCAAATTTAATTCAGGCTATCAAGCCGTCAGGTTGATGTTTGCAAATGGAATTTTTCAATCTGGTATGGGATCAAGATACAGGATTGTTTTTGTTGAAACAGTTGCTGTTGAAGTAAACTTTGGAGCCAAGTTTGTGGGAAAGATCACTTTAAAAAGGGCAGCACAGTGTGCAGCAGTAATGATAAAAGTGAGGAAATTACCTTACCAGTTGGAAACAGGAAGTATGTTTTCAGTGTGAGAGTGGTGTGTTAACAACTGGATCCCGGGTTCCTTTGTATGAACAGATGGTCAGCTGGAAAGATTCAGTAGCTTTTGGCTCTGTAGGCAGGAATTCTGCCTGACAGAAGAAATGCTGTAACTAGAGAGGCCGAAATGACTCTCAGTTCTATTGCTAGAAAACAGCATGCAGCTCAACAGAGTTGGAAAATGTGCAGCTCAAAGTCTGGCAACTGGAGTCTTAATAGAGCTAAATCTTAATTTTTGTAATGAATGAATTTTAGTCATGTGAGGTGATCCTATGCATGATTTGTGCAATTACAGAAAAGCATTGGCTGTTTTGTGCCAAGTTTTGGCAATAACTCATCATCTACTCATGGCCTTCCACTTGTAAAAGTGATTTAAACCCACCCTTTCCTTGGGGATAACTCATGCCAGGGGAGGTGAAGAGTCATATAGAGTCATATTTGGAAACCCAGGGTTTTAAGTTGTGTCTGTATCTTTATTCTTGTACAAGAAAAATAATTATCCAGGTAATAGTACAGCAGTGGAGGCTAATGACTTGAAAATATGGAAAAATGATAACTGTGTTGCTTGGACAGTGGGACTCTTTGGGGCACATGAAAATTTACTGAGTATTTTTGTTCTATGCCTTTGGGCCATTATCAGATCCTCTGATGATGACCCTGTCATCCTTACTGGGCCAAACTTCAGTAGTCCCAAGCTGACAGTAAATTTTAAAAGGTCAGATTGATGCATCTTTTGCCTTCTGTTCACAGATTTTTGAAGTTCACATGTGCATATGCTTACAAGTATGCAAGTTAGACAGACTAATCTGTAAATAAATTACCTAGTAACATTTTACAGAATGTTCCTTGATTCAGTTCCAGAAACAAATTCATGTTATTCCAAGATTTGGTTTAATGTTCAGTTGTTGAACTAATGACTCTCTTCCCCTTATTTAATCAGGTTTTGTTGCATGTTTTCTTTAACAGCCGAAAAAAAGAATTAGAAAAATACTTGAAGTACTCGAGGATGTTTTGTGATTTTGTTTTCAGCTGGATGCTCAGCTAATTCTGAATGTTTCAGTAAAAAAAATTACCAGGAGTATTTCTCCTTTATATGGATGAAAATCCTCCTACATGTCTAATTCATTAGTAGTTTTCTTTCAAAATGGGGTACAGCAACTGGAAACCATGGTAACATCATCTTCGTAGTACTCTAAAAGATTACTTGGAACTGATGATTTAATATTTATTCCATGGCAGTTATAAATCTGTCTTTTTGATCTGTTTTGATTGCAGAGGGCTGCTTTTTGGAAGTTGGTAACATCCTAAGGTTTTTGATGCAGTCATTCAGTTCCCTCCCCTGGCAGATGGATGTGGGGTACAGGCAGTGGGTGTGATGTGTGATGCTTGCATTGGATCTGCTGTTTGTGAACTTACCATCACTGCCAAGTTCAGTCTTGTTCTCTCTGCAAAGCTTTGATTCTGATCTGTAAAAGGGCAGACCCAATTCAAGAATTAATTCTCTAAATTTTTAAGTAATGTGTTTGAAGTACTGTATGTAAAGTAAAATGGTTTGAGAAATCTTGATTGAAGTTTTGGATAAGCATGTGTTTTCATTGTTCTTTTTGGCAATAGAAATTGGTGAAAATTCTTACACTTTGTGGAAAAGGTTACAAGGTAAATGTAAGCAAATATTTTAAGTTTTGACTGTTCGCTCATTCCCCTCTTTCATTGGGAGTTGTCTTGACTAACATGTAGCTATCTGTAGGCTGGATCATCCTGTTGGCTGTAGATAAAGCCTGTAGAAGTGGCCAGATTACATAGCAAAAGTTAGATGAGGTCAATCTCATGCCAGGTCTTTAAATAAAATAATTGAAAAGCTATAGAATTTCAGCAGGGACTCATGGTACATTATTATCATTATGTTATAACCATAGTTATTCCAACTTCTAAAATTACTTCTGAAATTATTGATAAGTACTACATGGACTGTGATGCAAACATTTACCTTTTCTTTTTTCTTCTTTTCTTTCTTCCTTTCCCTGTATTCCTTTCTTCATCTCCAGGATGCAGCATCTCTTGGGTCTCAGAAGGGTGGAATAACAAAACAAGGATGGCTGTACAAAGGCAACATGAACAGTGCAATCAGTGTGACAATGAGAGTAAGTTTAAGAATACCTTACATATAACAGAAACCTGAGCACTGATATTCAATATCCCTGGGCCTTGGAGATGTCAATTTGTGGTATGTGGTTTAGTTCTAAAAAAGGTTGTATTAAAAGAAAGAGGGAAGCTTGTATGTACTTCATATATCTGAAACCTTGCTTTTATTTTATGTAAATCAGAAAAAAACCCCATCAAAAATCTAATACATGGGAGGAGTAAAATTTTCCTAGCTGTACCCTTGTGTGATTTTAGTGGAAGAGGGACTGTGTAATATTGATGGGGGTTCATTTGTTTGTATTTGATATAAAACTGTAATTTTTAATATGCCTGTTATGTATATTATAAGAGTCAGTTTTAAATACCTTTGAATAGGTCAAAAATAGTCAAATGATATAGTACAGTCCTGCTGCAGATATCATAACTTGATTTTTTTAAATTAATGGTTTCTGTTTTCTTTTCTGCAGATACTGATTATGTTATCTATAAATAAAAACTTTTTTTCTATTACCTACTATGTAAATAGCACTTTTGAGTATATAATGTAAACTAATTAATACTAGTGTTGTCACTGTTCTTCTTCCCTTCTTTCTTTTCACTAGTCATTTAAAAGAAGATTTTTCCACTTAATCCAGCTTGGTGATGGATCCTATAATCTCAATTTCTACAAAGATGAAAAAATATCAAAAGAACCTAAAGGATCAATATTTCTAGATTCATGCATGGGAGTGGTTCAGGTAATTATAATTATTCTGCCTGTTTGCCAATTAATTTGGTATTTATTAGCAAGTGAAATTTTATTTAAAATATAGATTAGTGTTGTTGAATGTAGATAAGTACCTATTATGCAGAGAAACAAGTAGACAGGCTGCATCTTGCCAAAGCAGTGAACAAGATTTCAAAGGGCAGGAGACTGAATTTCTGAAATCTTTCTGAAAAGAACATAAATTACTGGTTGATGTCAAGTACTTAGCAAACCAAATTCTAAGGCAAATGCACAAAGAACCCCAAACTTGGCAAAGGACAGCATAAAATTGAAGTTTATTTCAGTTAGATTTTGTGCTTGCATGAGCTGTAAATTGTTTTTCATAGCTTCTTGTGTGGGATTTTTGTTGCGGGAGTTGTATTGAATTCAAACACCCTTCCAGATGCTTTCGTTTGACCTTTCTAATGTTACTTTTTTGTGCTTTTCTTTATTTTGAAAAGTTAAGGGCTTTGGTAAAATGTTTGTCAGTAGCAAGTGCCAAAGAAAAGATTGTTTTTCATTTTTTTTGTGATTCTGCTATGTATTTATAGAACAGCATGTAACTGTTCTGTTAGGCACAGCATACCTGGAAAAACCCCATGGGTCTTAGGGTTTTTTTCAACTTGTACAATAAATAAAGAAATAGGCAAAGTTTAATAAAAATGTATTGCTTAAATAATATTTTTGTAACATAAAGTTGTTTGGAGATTTACACAGAGAGATAAAAAAGCTTTACAGAGGATTTTTTCCACCCAAATATTGTAATATTTTCTTTTGGATACACATATAATAGGTAACTTCTATGAAAATCTTATAACTGTAATAAATGTTATCATATTGCAAGTTATATATATAATTTTACAGGAATTATTTTGCCTTAGAGATACAATTCAGGCCAACTCCACTGAAGTGAATTTAATTTGTGTTTTTAAAACAAGCTAACAAACACAAAAGTGGTTCCTAAACACAGCTGTTCTCTCGTCAATAAATACAAATACCCATGGAGGGTGCAAAGAGGATAGAGCCAGGCTGTGCTCAGGGATGCCCAGTGACAGGGCTGGAGGCAACGGGCACAACCTGAACCACTGGAGGATCCCTTTGAACATCAGGGGACACTTTTTCACTGTGGGGGTGACCAAGTACTGGCACAGGTTGCCCAGAGAGGTTTGGAGTCTCCATCCTTGGAGATGTTCAAAAGCTTCCTGACCACGATCTTGTGCTAAATTGTCTGTGCTTGAGGAGGGAGTGTTGGATGAAGTGACGACCAGAGGCCCCTTCTAACCTCTAACTGTTCTCTCATTTTGGGATTTAAAACCTGAAAATCTCTTTTCCTCACACATACTTTCATACTGTTCCATACTTTCTGTTCCGGCCGTTCAATCCAATTAACCTCAAGTTTCCTCAGACTCTGCCAGAAGCTTGCTTTTTAAAACAAACAATGTATTACTGTTTCTTTTGTTCTTCTGCAAGTAGAGCTGATACAGTCATCTCTAAGTAAAACTGTACTTTGGATGCTTTAAAATTTATAGTTGGCTATCTCTCTTAATGCTGTACTGTATTGTACAGTACCCTCAATGATCATCTTGGTACCTGGTCTTCAAACCTGCGTGTAAAAATTTGAGGCTAGTTATGAATTAGCATCGTGTGCAAAATCAAAACCAGTTAATGCTCACTTCCAAGAAGCCAAGTAGTTATTCAGTGGCTAGAATAAAGGGGTTTGAAAATAACTCTTTTCTTCACTTGAACTTTTGGTGGGGAGCAGCTAAATGCTGATTTAAACTATCAAATATTATCCATAAATATCCCTGTTCCAGACGTGTCATTTTATTGTCTTATATTATGTCCTGTATCCTTTATGGCTGACCTTATTGATTTACTGTTTCTTACTGTTGGTGTTGAATTAGCATTTAAAAACTCATATGGGAAAAAAGTGGTATCTACACAGTAGAAATTGCATTTCCATTTAACAGAAGAAAACAAAGGACAAAATTTGTAAAGACTTCAGGCATCTTACTTTGAAGTAGTCTGACACGGAATTCATAGAAATGGTTTTTCTTAGGTAGTTATGCTTACAAGATTTTGTTCTTGGAATGAAACTGCTTGTTTCAGAGTCAGTCTTTTCAGTGAGGGGAGATTAGTTCCTGCTGCATTGCTATAATACTCCCCTGGTCTGAATTCATTCAGTGCATTTGCTTACTTATTTTTTCAAAGACAGTAGATGCCTGAGAGAAAAATACTGACTTCACTTATAGACATAAAGTTAGACCAGAATATGCTGCTTCATCAGAACTTGTATCAAGAGTAATGCCGAATTTGTGCAGTAGGGGGGTTTATTTGCTTGGGGTTTTTGGTTTGGGTGGATTTCTTTTTTCCCTCAAACTTACATAAAGAGGCTGGAATTCCCAGAATTCTGTTTGGTGTTTTCGGATTTGGTTTTGTTTTGTTGGGGTTTTTGTTTTAATATTAAATTATATTGAGACTTTTCTGATCAGAGATGTGGAGCACATAATATATGCAGTGTATCTATTCACACATTCAGCCACATGTGTAGGTATAGTTGCTCTAATTCAGTGTTTTGTGAAATCTGAGATCTGTGACATCTACTGCCTGTGTCAAGGTTTTATACTGTCAAACATAGAGGTTACTTTTCTCAGGATTTTTCATTTATTTCAGCACTGACTTCAACTGGTAAGATTGCCTTAGGTCTGTCTGAAGTCTGCACTTTTGTTGTATGCTTGACAGAAACTCAGCTTTGGTAGAAAGCTGAGTGTTTTGTCAACTAGTAGTTAGTCTGTTAATTGAAGAATCAGAGATACAGTGAAACTAATATGTAATTTGGCATTTAATTTAACTTAAACAAAAATCTCCCAACCATTAAGTCTGCCTTTCTGTTAATTTTAATGTTTATCTAATGCATTATCAATTTGTAAAACTAAATTGATGATAATATAGAATTTTCATTTAAGATTTCTGAATTCATTCCCAGAAACATGAGTCAGGCTAAGTAGCATTTGAAAGCCTGGTTTAAATTGTGCAGAGAAGGATGGCAGAAATGGTTGAGGAAAAAAGGAGAAACTGATTCACAGCTTTATGTATATCTATATGATGAACAATATCGGGGCATTTGAGGTTATGTTGGTTACAGTTGTCACTCAAATATAATAGTGTTTCATGCTTTTTGTTTTCTTTTTTTTTTTTAGTAGACCTTAGTTAGCTTCATTTCTAGGTGATCTGAGTACATAAAGATTTGGAAATGGGATCTTTTGGGTTTTTATAAAATGATTGTAAGCAGAATGATGACTGGAAACTGGAATACAGGCTGTTCTCTTTCCTACTTGCACTCGTTGCAGTGCTATGAATAACTTCAAAAGATCAAATGTCAGAGAGCAAAAAGTGTCATTATGACACATTTTTTCAAAATATCAAACTGTATTTTTGTATAGAATATCTGAAATATGTGTAACTTCCTTTGGTAGTGGTTAGACAGTATGTGAAATGCTACACAGGTCTTTTATTTTCTTATAGAACAATAAAGTCAGACGTTTCGCATTTGAGCTCAAGATGCAAGACAAGAGTAGTTTCCTTTTAGCTGCAGACAGTGAACTTGAAATGGAAGAGTGGATAAACACTCTGAACAAAATCCTTCAGCTTAACTTTGAGGCTGCAATGCAAGAAAAAAGAAATGGCGAGTCCCACGAAGGTAAGCAGAGTTTCCAGCAAGGCTGATGTTATGTGACCATGTCTTCTTACCTGCATTTTGGAAAGAAGCGCTTTCATGTGGCTAAATTTTTTTTTTTTTTTGTTTTCTTTGGTCATAAAAATTACAGGCCTTTTCACTGCCCACTTCAACTGATGAGCATTTTAACCTTTTGGGCATTAAAACAGTACTGTTCTGTATTGATTCCAGTTAAGTCAAGTCCACAAAATAATTATGAGACTGATTAAGCCTAGAAAAGTAGAACCCATAATGTAGAATCAGGACTGAGGCAGTTTAAGGAAGAAAAGAAACTTAGGATGGACTTGTTTTGGAATGTGTAAAATGCTACTGAAAATGAAATAATCTGTTCTGTGGTCACTGTAGGTAGAAGTGGTGGTTACAGTGTGGGGCTTAAATTTAAATTTAATTCCCTTGACCACAAATATTTCCTGCAAGTATTGAAATAGACTGCTTGAGTGTAGAATCCTTTCTGTTGGAGCCCTTTAAGAATGGGTCAGGCAGGTGTCTGTAAGGAATTCAGTGTATGTCACCTGTATTTCAGTGACCAAAGGATAGTCTAGATGTCCTATCATTCATTTTTCCTCTTGAGGGTGGATGGGGAGGGAAGCTGGTGTGAACCCAACTGTATGCATATCCAAAAGAACCTGGAGGATATTACTAAAGGTTGTTTTTTTACAGATAGTTCCAAGTACCAAAAGGGATCATTAGAATTTAAAAAGACATATCGCAGTCTTCAAAGACTGTGAGAATTTAGTGTGATGTTTGCAAAAAAAGCAGATCTGAAAAGGAGAAGCATCTAGCTCTGGGAAAGACATTTTAGTCTGTGGTCCTTAGTTGACCTTAGCACTGCAAGATGTTTATAGCTAACTGAATGACTGCTTTGTAAATCCAGTAACTGTTGGTGAGTAGAGCTGGGAACCTAATGAACAGAAGGAACTTGTTTTGAAATCAAGTTACAATGCATTGTGGAAAGAGTAATGTAAGTTTGTGCACTGAGTATCTGCTTGCCTCATGCAGATATTAAAATTAAAATTAAAGATGTGTTCTGGTAAGATTAGAAATAACTGCTACTTTAATGATTTTTGTAACTAGTTACATCTTTCAAGAATCACTGCATCAAAATGATGCAATTGTCCACAACCTATTTATGTTAATGGTTGTCATTTTTGAGGGGGTAGGAGATTAAAAAAGATGAATTTCTTTTGCTATAGAGTTTTGTGAGCACATTGGAATTTTTATATTTATTTTAAAATGAGTTTTATAATTTCAGATGATGAACAAAGCAAACTGGAAAGCTCATCAAGTAGTTTTGATAACTACTATCCTGAAATTGCCAAGGTAATATATATTGTAAATGTCAACTTGGAATATAAAGTATTAAACCTAAGTTAGCCACATGAACTTTCAGTAAAGGTAAGGCATTGGCTTGTAGCTTGTGGTGCTTGGAAAGCTTAGAAGCTCTTTTATGAGGTGTGATTATTGAGCTTCATTATATTCTGCTTTTGGAAGGAAATGAGATATTATCTTGAAGTTTCCTATATAAATCTTAATATGCTGTTTAAATTCAGCATGTCTTATTTTATTAATTCATTATATTTTGTGTTGATTTGTTGCATTCAGGTAAGTGTTAAAGTGTTTCTATAGAAATCTAGCTATACTAAAGTCAAGTTTTATTTTTAGACTTAAAAATCCAGGGCAGCTTAATAGCAGTGATGAAGTGAATGTATTTTAAGATGTTTGTCTTTATAATGAACTGGCAGGTCCATGGATGTTTCCTGTGTTGCCATGGTTCTTGCTTTTCCATTTTTTTCTTAGTGAAGTATGATATAAACAAGCATGAAATAAAATGGAACCAAATAGAAAATAATAGTAACTCTTCCTCAGCCCATTTGCAGGCTTTCAGTTAAATCCGTGAATTCTGTGTTGCAGTTGGTTTTGTGAATTTTGTAAAGGAGAAATTTTTGTTAACTCACCGAAGAACTTAAACTGGTGACCTTTTTTATTGAAGCTGCGGGATCCAAACTCCTTCCTGTGACTTCCTTACTCTTTCTTCTGTGTGGTACAGCCTGGAGAATTGAAACTTTTTTGCTTGACCATTCTCTGGAATGCTCTCCCTTTTTTTCCTGAGGATCTGTCTGACCTAGTAACTCCTCCTGAAAGTAATGCAGCTTATGAACTGAGAATAAGCAAACCAAATTCTATTTACTACAGTGGCTAACATATCAAAGGATCCAGTCAGAATACATTAACAAGCTTTTAGCACCCAAATTGGTTGGCTGACTTAATTCTTTCTGTTACTGCTTTGTAATCAATTTAGCACATGTACACAAAAAGCTGTTATGTGATAATCTAGCTCCAGCTACAGCTGTAATTGGAAGTTAATTTGGATTGTGGTGCATATAATCAAAGATTCCTAGGAAGGGCTGTAAGCATCAAATAGCATATTTGCATGAGGCCATGAAAATTTGTTGCAGAAATAAATCCAAATTAGATGCTCTTATTCTGTGGAAGATTTTTCTTTCTTCCCAGTCAGTTATTATAATGCTTATGGTCCATATTCCTTACAGAGGGGACTTTACTTCAGGGCTGCATATAGTTTTTGTACTCCAGTTGCCACTTCCTGTTTCCATAATTTTTGGATCAGAAGCATGCAGCTCTTAAAGCTCGTTCTTTGTTAGAATATTATTTTTGCTCAGCTCTTTAAGCACGGGCATGTTTTATTATTATTATTTATTCCATTGTTATGACCCATTTACATTTCTTTTCCTTCATTTTTTTTTTAATTTCCCCTTCCAATTCACCTTTCCTAAACACTGCCTTTCAAAATAATTTTTTTCCTCTAATGTATTTTCATAGCCCTTTTTTTCCTGAGGAAAATTACAGGGAAAACTGCCCATTTTCATTACTCTTTGTGTCTTAACTTGATTGTTATATATAAATGGTGTTGTTTGGAGGACTTTTTGTCCTTTATTCTATCTTGCCTTGTCTTTTCAGCTGTTGTTTGGATTTGGTTCTTTTTTCCCCAGTGGAAGCCTTGCAAGGCATTGGGCTTTCTTTTAGAAGAGTTATAGCTGCTCTATTATTTTTGTTAGTTCTAGGAGGAAAATTTCACAATAGCTGACCTCATATCCTTATGAGGAGAGAGAAATTCCTTCAGGGGTGATTGTAGAGCACCTGACAGTAGGGGAAAAAACAGATTTCCGAGGAAGGGTTTAACCCTTGTGAGTACATACATCTCCAAGCCTTCATTTTTCTATCAGTAGCGGTTAGTTCATAACATAAACTAAATAAGATGGTACTTTGCACTTCAGTGCTTAGATGCACACACATCTGTCTCAATCTGTCTTTCCTACCTATTTCATGTTCCATTTATCTGTAATTTAACTACCAGCAGTGAATAAAGGGGTTTTGTAGTAGACTTTTTTTTGTGGTTGGTTGGGGTTGTTTGTTTTTGTTGCATTTATTAATCTTAAAATAAATTAGACCTCTGAAGTAGCTGTGACTGTCATGATCAGTGTGCTCAAGCACCTCCTTAACCATTATTGGTCCCAGAATACCTTGAGGTGGGAAAATATTGTCTCAGTTTTACAGATGAAGCAATAAAATCACAGAGCCACTGATGTGCTGTAGACAGAGTTCATGGTAACAGGTAACAGGTTCATGCATTTTCAGTTCTTGAGTTCTGACAACTGCCCCTGTTCTGTCAGTCAGAAATGCATATAATCATCTGGTCTTCGTGCACAAAACACTAAAGAATCTAAAACTATTCAAGATGCTTTAGCTGAAGCAGTTTCTGTCTGGCTTCTATCGCTGGGCAATCTTTCTCCTCTGTTCTTGCCACTAAATTTTGCCTTTGCAGAACATGCACACAACTTTCTTGTCATCCTTAAACTGTTTTACATTTCCTCTATTTTCCAATTATACCAGTTGTTCAACAAGCTAATTCTGCCAGTACTGTGCTGGTATTGAGTATCTGGGTCGTCTCTTTCACAGCAACTCTCCTCTTTTCTTCTTTTTGTGTAAAGTTAGCAAAGTAAAGTAAATGAAAACCATTGGAGCATTTATATTCAAAATAGCACCTCAGAATTTTCTCTTCTGTAATACATCCTCTAAGCCAAATTCTATTTTTTAATTCCTGTTATCAACCTCAAAGTATGGTTATGAGCTCTTAGAGATTGTTCTTTTGTTTTGTTTTGTTTCTTCTTTCTCTTGAGACATAGTAGAAGTTGCTTCAGTCTCCAGCAAAGCAGATGTAGACAGTAGATCACTTCCTGCTGATGGCCAGTGATGAGCATTTTGGGTTGTAATTTCTTTTAACCCATACAGGCTGATCCAAAAAGAAACACCTGCCTGTAATGTAATATTTTGTATCCTTGTTTAGCCAGCTGCTACTTTAAGAATGGCATTTCTCCTGTGTGGGTAATTTTGGTACATGCATCTGTTCATTTGTCATGTCCTGTGACTTTAAAAATCATAGAATGCTCTTTAAATGACACCTTTTTCAAACAAAGATAACCTATGTATACCATCAGTCTTCACATTCTATTTTGTTCCATTTCACTTTTGATTTACTGTTAAAGGATAGGTATCTACAAATCCCAGTGTACAGTGAACTCTGCAAAATAACTTTTAAATGTGAAGGGTTCATATTTTGGAACTTTTTGGGTTTTCTCCAGCTGCCCACAGGAAAACCACTTCTTTGGCTGTAGAGCTCAAGAAAAGTTATAAAAAAAAATAACCAACAAAAAGAAAAAAGAAAGCAAGCTATGATGGTGTTTCTTAATTTAGGTGATCTGTTGTTTCCTCAGCAATCTTATGGTCTCAGGATAGCTCTGAGCTTTAACCTGCAGTCATACTATGTGTCTGTGTGTTTTTATTTAAATAAAATAGGATTATGGAAGTTATTGTTTGAGGAGGCAGATATATAAATGGAAGGTTCTATGTTGCTGATGTAAGGTTTTGTACTTCTAGGGCTGGAAAAAAGCATTAGGAGAAGAGGCTCTCACTTTGTGCTTAGTCATGTTTGATCAGTGTAAACTCAGGAGGTACAAAGCTCAGCAAGGTAGAAATGAATGCATGAATCAAAAATGTGTGGAGCTTTGAACATCACAGAAAAAAGCATGAAATTAAAGCTCACTTTAATAGTGTGATATCAAGACCTTTTTTCTTATTTTGAACAGAGTACCAGAGAAGCAGAAATCAAGCTGAAAACTGAAAGCAGAGTTAAACTTTTTGCCTTGGATCCAGATGCACAGGTTAGACTTCTTACAAGGAAGCAGGGGTATTTTATGTTGATCCTTTTGAGATGAAAGCAAACTTACCTTAATATTTATTTTCTTTTTTTATAGAAACTTGACTTTTCTAGTATTGAACCAGAAGTTAAGCCATTTGAAGAGAAATTTGGAAAAAAAATTCTTGTAAGGTGTAATGATTTATCTTTTAATTTGCAAAGCTGTGTTGCAGAAAATGAAGAAGGACCAACAACAAATGTAAATAATTAATCTAATTACTTTCTGTTGATTTGGAAATAAATGTCCTAATGTTTGGTGGGCACTATCCTTAATGACAGGGATTCCTTGATGTGATTGGAAAATCTATATTATGGGGATTTTTGCTCTTTTAAATCAAAATGAAGGCCTAAATTCTACATAAAGTAACTTTGCTGCTAATATTTTTGTTGGGTGGTGGAGAGAGAAATTTTTTGTCTTTTACATGTTGTCAGTAATACCTAGGGTGATGGCCATATGTGTTCATGAAAATATTACTTATCTTTTTTACATACACATTTTTACAGTGATGCCAGCAGTGACACTTGATTTTTTTTAATGTCTAGGTAGAGCCTTTCTTTGTCACACTGTCACTATTTGATATTAAAAACAACAGGAAGATTTCAGCAGATTTCCACGTTGATTTGAACCATGCCTCAGTAAGGCACATGCTGTCCAGTGCATCTCAACAAATGATGAATGGCAGTGGTGACAGCTTACACAGAATTCAGGACATTCATGAAACTGTCTTGCAATATCCAAAGCAGGTAAGAGCTAGGAACCTGAAGAACTAGTAGGATTTTGGATGCAAGCTTCATGCATGATTTCATTTGCTTTCTATTATGTGATGTAAAATGTGCATTTTCCTTCTTTATTTATCTCTTGTTTTATCTCTAGGGAATATTCTCAGTCACGTGTCCTCATACAGACATTTTCCTTGTGGCTAGAATAGAAAAGGTGTTACAGGGAAGTATTACACATTGTGCTGAGCCATATATGAAAAGTTCAGATTCATCAAAGGTATGTTGTTTTCTTCCTGGCATGAAAAAAATGCTGAGGCAAACCAGATTGATTGATTTCAAATTAATAACTATAAATCAAAATCTTAATTGTTTTATAGTAAATTCATGTAACTGGATAATTTGATTTAGTAAGTTGTAGTTATTTCTAGTAACTATTATTACATTCTAGATAAAAGAACATTTTAATGGAAATATTTCTTTCACTTTTTATGATTGTGACAATGTAATTTTTAGAATGCCTTAAAGTAAACTGTTTTGACAAAAGAATATTGGACTTCAGTGTGAAAGTTGAGTTGAAAATTATTGAACAGTGAAATGTTAAATATAGATCATAACTGTGTCTCTTAGTTAATGCATCTTACTCAGTGTAACACAGTTGATGTTTCGTTGTCTTACTTTTTGGTGACAATAGTTTACTGTAACTTTATCTGCACTCCTGCTGGTTTTTCTTTCTCAGAACCATTGAGATCTTTAAGCTTCTGGTTTTATGTATAAAATTCTTTGCAGATTTGATAGAACCCCAAATCATGTCTGGAAATTATCTACTGGAACATCTTAAGTTTCCAGGAATCTAGGATGGCGTAACATAGCTACAAAAAGTTTTGTTAGGTTCTACTTCTTGTTTGTCAGTGAAGGAGCAGAGGTTCAGTGTTTTTGATTTACAGTTATGCTTAAATAGCCAGACCAGCAAACGAGAGGAAAGTGTTTTTGTAAGCAGTGTCAGCTACTGTTGACATTCTGCCTGTTTTCAGCTAAGAAGAAACAGTTAACTTTCAGTTTCTGCAGGGCAACAGTGTTCTTTCCTACAAATTTGATGCTGGCTGAGCTGCATGTAAAAAACCATGTATTTTTCACTTGGTCTTAATATAGATCAGCCTACTGATTTGTTTTTCCAGGAATGTGTGAGGTTTTTTTTTTCCCTCCAGCTATTGTTGGAAAACAGCAGGTTTGTATTTTAGGAGTCTGGTTTTGATGTTGACTGTTTCTGAGTTAAAATAAAACCTGAGCTGAGTGTAGGTGATTTTGGTGTCCTTGGGCCTGAGCCATGTGGGGAGGTTAAAAAAGCCCAGGTGTTCCCACATTTGATGCTGAGTTCTGGACTTGTAGTTGCCCTGTACGATGGGAGTGGACAATGAGAATGCTCATGGTTTTATTAACTTATGCTTTCTAGCATTCAATCACTTATAATTTTATACAAATGGATGCTTAGTCTGAATTTCTCTTCTGTTCTTGTTCTCAGGGACTACACTGCATTAATCTGAAACAAATTAGAGCAGTACCAGCTATATAGGCCTCTATGTGGGTCAGTGCAGGGAGCGAGTTCCAGTTCCCTGCAAAATTACTAGTCTGGACAAGAAAAAGGGAAAATGCAAGCAGCAAATTCTACAGCCAAAAGGAAAAAAAAAATCACATTTTCTCCCCTTTAATGTTGAATACAGTGATTTAATGATCATTGCTTACTAAGGTTTTATGCTTCCGAGTGCTATTTCCCCCTTTTTTACAGGAAAGGGTAATGGAGAGTTCTCTCAAACACACTAATAGAATCAACTCTTTATAATATCAACAGCACAGATCAGGGATAATATTCAGGAATTTTTAGTCTGTACTTGGTTTTGCTCTGTATGAACACATGGGAAAAACTGATTTCTGGAAGAGAGAAGCCCAAGTGGTTCAGCTCAGTGTTGAACATCTCAAACCAGTGGGTTTCTAGCTTCTGACTGTTGTAGTTGTTGGTTCTGTATAATGGAGTTTTTTGTTCATTTAATAGTTAACAAAATCAAGAATTTAAACTTTTAATGAGAACAATGTTGCGGTGTCCATACACAGGGTTGTCCATGAGATCTTCATACAACTTTTCCCCGTAGTCTGTGTGTATTTGTAGTACAAGTCTTGCAGAGTATTGTAGTACTTGTTCTGCAGGAATGTGTTCTGGTACATAGAGTGAATGGTGGATATAGGTGGGGGAGCAAGTGAGAGGGGAAATGTTGGGGTTTTTTTTGAAGTTGGAGTTTTATTTTTAAAAACATTTTAATTTTGCTCTAGCTTTTAGTCTGTATTCTGCGTATAATAATGTTTCTCATGCTTAATTAATTATTTCTTATCAGAAATGTGGATGGGTCTGTTTTCACCCATGAAGTGCTGAAATCAGCAGGCTGTGCTTAATCTGAAATGAATAGTTAAGAGGCATTATCAATTGTCTTTCCCTTCACATACTTAGGATTAATCTATAGTCTTCTAAAGAAGATTTTCTAATTCATATCAGTGTCAATTTGTGGGTTTTTTTCTTGAGTACTAATGGTTCAGAAAAATGTAGCTTTTCAAATATGGCTATTTCTTATGTCCCTTGTAGGTTGCACAGAAAGTTTTGAAGAATGCTAAGCAGGCATGCCAGAGATTAGGTCAATATAGAATGCCTTTTGCCTGGGCAGCTAGGTGAGGACAAATCTTGTCAATCTGTATTTTTTTCCTAACTTTTCTCTAAGATGGTTTTTTGCATCTCCCTTCTTGTAAAACTTAATGTGCTATTTAAATGATTTCTTCTTTTGTTTTCAATTAACCCAAGATTTCCAACAACGTCTGTAGTAGGAAAAGAGTTACAAACATACGTTATTATTCAAACTGTAGATACTGACAGCTGTTTTCAGTTGTTAATATTTTTAATATTATTAAGGATGAAATGACTCACACTTATTTGTTGGACTGAGCTATTTATATATTAAACTCACCTACAGTGAGTAAAATATTAAATGCTTATTGAATATTAATGAAGGATGGTGCAGTATATTCTGATTGTAATAAAAAAAATTTCTTGAAATGAATTTCAGCACTTTCATAAACTCAGCTAAAAGCAGGATTTTTACTTTCAGGACATTATTTAAAGATGCCTCAGGAACCCTGGACAAAAATGCAAGATTTTCTGCTCTCTTCAGACAAGACAGTAATAAACTCTCAAATGAAGACATGTTGAAATTGTTAGCAGATTTCAGGAAGTAAGTCTGATTTTCCCACTTGAAAAAAGAGAAACAAACCAACCTAAGACCCCTCACTCCTAACCCACACAATATTTTGTTATGGTCTTGAACTGGAGCGTCTAATATTTTGATGTATGTATTTATACATGTCTTTCACATCAAATATAGAATCTGTATAAATATAATTAAAGCCTTCAAACAAGCTACAGATCTGTCTTTTAGATGGTTTGGGGGCTGTAATCAGGACTGAAGTATAATCCCACATGTAACATGCTGTCATACCCTGAAGTATCTCTGTGCTAGGAGTTATGTTTTCACAATACGCTCATCTGTTTCTCAAAGGAAAACAAGTATGAGCAGAAATCATCTGTTCCCTGACCTTGGACAGGGGATGCTGGCTCTCAGGGAAAGGGATTCAAGCAAGTCTTCAGTCCACCTTCCTTGGGAATCTGTGTGTCTCAGGATACCTAAAAAACAGAACATTGGTTATTTTATTTTTTTTTACAAGCATTCTTAAAGATTTCATCAGTTTGTGTGCAAGGCTTATGAGTATTAGCTTGAACAATCACTAAGCACAAAATGTACTACAGTTTCTTTCTACTTGCTTAGCAAATCTGATAAGGACATGAGGTTTGCAATAGATATTTTAGCTCACTTCTAGCAAGTGGCTAAAAGTTTTGTTGAACTTCATGTTGCAGTGGAGTATACTGGTACTCTGTTGGAGCTTTAGTTGTTGAGAATTTTAGATTTTTTGTGTTGTTAAGTACTGATTTTTAAGAGAATATTATATTTAACTTGAGATGGTAGAGAAAGTTTTTTTAAATTAAGTAGTAGAACTGAGATTATAAGTATGTAGTTTAATTAAAATTGTGTGATATCACAACAGACAATAATAGAATTCCTTGCCATAAACACTATTACTGGAGTTGAAACAGACAGTAAATTAGCCTGCCACACTACTCTGTGAGTTAAGGGAGTGCTTTTGGTTATTTCAACATCCTGTTTGTGAAACCATGTACAGTATTTCACAGGAAATACAGGAGGAAAGGAGTTCTAATGTCTAAGGCATATGTATTGGAATTAGAATCCCACCTCCAACAAGAAGTTTGCTTCACAGCATGGGATTGCTTTTTGGGAAAACTTTGCTTCCACCTGCTGTGCAATAATTTTTAAAAAATCATGCTGCTGATTGTCTTTAATAAAGGGTTCTGCATGGTTTTGGCATGGAAAATACTTGTACTTCATGTTTCTGAAGCAGCTACACCATAACATCTATACTTGGGTTTTGCAAGGTGAATTGTTAATCTGGAAAAAGGAGGAGATAAAAACTTGCTGATTTCTCTTCCCCCAGGTTTGTCTTACTGCCATAAACCCTTATCACTGGCCACTGAGATTTAAAACTTACTTACAGATTCCCTCTTGGCTGCAAATGATAGTTGCCATGAGTTACTACATGGCAAAACTTGATTTCGAAAAGGTGTTTCATTTCAATTTAAAGAAAGAAAAAGTCATGCTTTTCTGTAACCTTTGACACACTTATGTCTTTTTTTTTTCTTTTCCTGAGAGTTTAAAGGAAAAGAAAACTGTGTATCTAGGCAAAAAGCAAGACCAGATCAGTCATGCACCCTGAAACCACCTTTCCTCTCATATTCCAATTTCAGGATATTACTTTTGCCTCTGTTTCCTATTATCTTTTTTTTTACTGGCATCTGATTTGCATTTAGCCTGACTTTGAGAGGTTGTTTTTTTTCCCCTTCCTACAGACCTGAAAAGATGGCCAAACTTCCTGTTATTTTAGGAAATCTGGATGTTACAATTGACAATGTGTCACCAGATTTTCCAAGTAAGTATTAACAAACACTGTTAAATGGACATTCAGGCTTTTTCCTCTTCAGTTCTTTATTTGTTTTTTTCCAATGTATTTTCAGATTACGTTAACTCATCATACATTCCCATGAAACAGTTTGAAAACAATACCAAGACACTCACAGCATTTGAAATAGAGGAGTTTGTTCCCTGTATACCAAAATGCACTCAACCTTTTACCATCTACAACAATCATCTTTATGTTTATCCAAAGCACTTAAAATATGACAGTCAAAAGTCTTTTGCAAAGGTGAGTAGAGGAAACCTGTACCACCTTCTTTTTCTCAGGTTTAGTTAAGATTGTTTACATATTTATTTCTGTGATGATCCCTATCATTAATTGCTTGGGTTTATGTTTTTTAACTACTGCTTTAGGCTAGAAATATTGCAGTGTGTGTTGAGTTCAAGGATTCTGATGAAGAGGATTCTTTGCCTTTGAAGGTCAGTCTTTTCATTTTTGTGGCTGATAGAAGTAAATAGTGAGCAGTTAGCTAACTAACAGTAGTACTTTAATTGAACTAGTTTGGGATGGTGGCTTGAGAGTAACTTCTGGATTGCTTGTTTCTGATAAAAGAGATTCTAAAGAGTCCTCAGAGCATTTCATGTCTTTAATATTTTTTTACTAAAATTCCAGGAATAAACTTGTTGCAAACAAAGGTAGCTTATACTTGCTCCCCAGTAAGTTAAAACATGAAGGGAGATCACAGTGTCAGCTCTACTGCACAGCAGGCAGACTTAACATCATATAAAGAAACCAAGTTAAACACAAGTTAAAATATTTCAAATCCTGGATGAGACATCCTAAGCTGAGAGTAAAAAAGGATCACAGGGTCTTTTTATTCTTTTTTTCCTTTTCTGTATTCTTAGTGTATCTATGGTAGGCCTGGTGGACCAGTATTTACTAGAAGTGCATTTGCTGCTGTTCTGCATCACCATCAAAATCCAGAGTTCTATGATGAGGTAAGCTGCCTTTCTGAGGAAACTTTACCAGGTCAGCTACTATGTAAGTTTCAAAATACAAGAAAATATTAGAGGATTGCTAAGTTCCCAGTTAAATCAATTTCTAGGGGCTTTTTGTAGTTTTGTGTGTTTGATTTGTGGTCTAGCTTCAAATAACATAAAACCTGAAATTGCTCTTTAAATGTAGAACCAGTAACACATGTCAGTGCTCTGGCTGAAAACTTCTACAGAGATTTCTTTGCCTTTCAGATTAAAATAGAGCTGCCCACTCAGTTACATGAAAAGCACCATTTGTTGTTCACATTCTACCATGTCAGCTGTGATAATTCAAGCAAAGGGAGTACAAAGAAGAAAGATGTTGTTGAAACACAAGGTCTGTACACTAATGCCTTACTTTCAGTCATTACTAGTGAATTTTTTTCAAGTATGCTAATCTGGTAACACATAATTTTTGTGATCTATATAAGGCTTTCTAATTACATAGGACTGACTGAAAGATTTAATAAAATATTTCTTCTAATTTAAATGTTTCAAATTTTGGTTTAGAGTGTCCATTGAATGTGCAGTGTTTTTCAAAATCAGTGACAGTTACTTTGTGCTTTCAATGTTTTGTAGTTGTTTGAGTTCAAATCATTTGGCCTTTAGAGTAACATTTTCTATTTTATGAATTACATGTGGGAATCATTTGGTAAGACTTTTGTTGTAAGGGTGTATGTAAAATTACTTGCCTTTCATATTCTGTAGTTGGGTATTCTTGGCTTCCTTTGATAAAAGATGGAAGAGTGGTCACCAATGAGCAACAAATCCCAGTGTCAGCAAATCTTCCCTCGGGCTACCTTAGTTATCAAGAAGTGGGTATTGGAAAGGTATGTTACAGAAAATGTCTCTAATCTTAAAAAAGAACCCAAACATAGTGGAGAGAAAGATTAGTTGTAATTCCCTAGTCTGCTGATAAGACTTAAGTAATTTTCCAATAGAATTTATTTTCTTTTGTAGTTGAAATGGAATGCTTAGCAAAAGTCAGATGTTCGACTTAGAGGATACAGAAAAACCCAAAGAGAAGTGGGAGACAAAAAAAATGTATCAGGACAGGTTGAGTCAAATTCTTGTAAAAGTCAGAAAGTTGTTACATACATGCTTCTGTTGTTATTTAGCTGATAAAATTAAGATATGATTATGTTTCATTTTCTACAGCAATAATTAACTAGAAGTTACAGTAATTTTTAAACATTTAAAATTATTTTGAGTTTATGAAGGTATGCAAATAATCTGAAGTCCTTTACTAAATTTTTTTTAGCATTTCATGCTGTCTCCTTTCAGTAAGTCCTTTATTCCTGAACAAGTCTTATTCTCACATCTTGATTTTTGTGATCTCTATACTTCACAAGTAAAATTTATGGTTGTATTTTTCAAAGCAGAAAGCTTGCATAATTGTAGTCATAAAAATCATACCAAGGAGGATACAAAATGAAAATGTGATAGGGAATTTGACAAAGTTTGAATGCAGAGACAAAATTGACTAATTTTGGAGGAAGAGACCTAAAATCAACAGCAAGATGTGCTGCTCTCCTCCTGTTCTACCAGCTGGTCTTTTTTAAACTCTGCTGTAAGCTTTCCAACCATTGTCTCCTTCACATCTTTCATCCTCTCACGTTGTAGGTGTATTCTTTATGCCTCTGCTGTTTGTCTCTGCTCATGCCCATGGGTAGAATGTTAGGACCAGTATGACTAGTGGTAAATTTAGCAATAAAATCTCTCCCTAACTGGATATCAGGGTCAGCATTCTCAGTTCTTTGGAAATGGGATGAGAAGGAAGGACTGGCAGTGTCCCTACCTGTCAGTGAAATGTGTTAAGTTTTAAACCTTGTGAGTACATATGGAAATCCTTGTGTTATTTTTCTGAGAAAACTAGTAAATATTTCTCTCTAGTCAGAAATTTCTTTGCAGAGTTTTAGGGGAAACACAAAATTTGTGACTTGCAGAGAATCAATTTTGTTTAGCCACCAAGGAAAATACTGTGGGACTTGTAAAATACATTTTAAGCTTCATAAATGCTTTTGGAAATATTGCCTGCATAATTTTGCTTTGTTTATGACTTTATTCATTGCACACTGCATTTCTTCAACCTGTTTTTTTTTTTTTTTGAAAGAAGTGTTGTTAATAGTACTGTTAATTGTTTTATTTTAATATACTACTACATTATTTTACTTTTCCCCCTCATGTGTTTGTGCAGCATTCTGGTCCTGAAATTAAATGGGTAGATGGAGGCAAACAATTGCTAAAAATATCCACTCATCTGGTGTCAACTGTGTATACACAGGTGAGTTATAAAACAAATTTAATTATACAATTTTTAGAATTACATATGTTTATAGTATGTATATACAATATATGGGAAGATTCTTGAACTCTGTGTGCTCATCTCTTCTTTGTCTCTTGGGCTTTTCTCATGGTCTCTTTCTTTTACATCAGATGTGAAAAACAGATTTTATATGGCAATTATTCAAAACATGAGCCTTTGGTCTCTTGTCATCCATTCCAGTCTGAATTTTCCAATTAGAGGTCATAGTTGTCTAAAAGCTGTTTCCTGGCATGTCTGCAGAGCAATGAGTCCTGTTAGACCTTTTCATAAAAAACATATTATGATTGGTTGGGATAATTAAGTATGCTATTTTCTGTCAGTAGGAAGCAAATATAGGTGGCATTTTGTATAATAGGTATTCAAAAAACACTTGAAATTTAATTTAAAAAAAATAAGACTTAATAAATCTTCAGAATAGTGGACTTCAGCTATTATTTTTGAAAATTGAATCTATGGACAAAGATACGTATTTACATATAAATATTTTAAATGGATTATAGATTGTAATGTTAGATATTTTTTAATTTGTTGGTTTTTGTCTTTGACAGGACCAGCACTTGCATAATTTTTTTCAGTACTGTCAGAAAACAGAGTCCGGAGCTCGTGCACTAGGAACTGATCTTGTGAAATATCTTAAGGTAAAAAATGGCAGTGAATAACAGATTATGTAATTCATTTGTGTTTTTGCAAAGCCTTGGAGCTTCAGACATTTTATAGGTCTCATTTTTCAGTGTGAGGATTAGTTCTGTGACTATGACTTGTGTTAATGGAATATGCTGTGGAAAAAGCCCACGAAAATACTTTCTGCCTTAAATAAATTTACAATTGCAATGTAAGAGGAAACCACAAAGTAATAATGAGACAGCATTGGTCAGCTTTATGAGTGGTAATTTCAAAACACTAATGACTTAGTTTGTCAAAATAATCAAATTGAACTGTGTATGGAAATTGTAAGGAATTACAACTCTTGATTTTTCTGAAATATTGCTTAGAAGGTCATCATTATCATATCTTCGTCTTTTGGGATTAGATCAATAGAGGCAATGGTTTCCACTTCATTTTTTTGTGACACAGATCACATAGGATGAAAGACCATTTTGTCTCCTGAATAGTGTGGATGTGCAGGCAAACAGTCGGAGACAAGACAGCTTCCTAACACCCAACACTAAATGGAAATGTTTGACATTTGTTACCTGTGTGCACGTTCAGCAAATACATTCTTTTTGTCAAATTCTCTTTAATTCCAGGGAATTTTGTGGCATAATATTTTGTAGGATAAACTTCATACACTGCCTTTTCTGTTGGGGTGGTTATGTCCATAGGATCTTTTGCATGTGATGGAATGCAAAGGCATATCAGGAAGAAATTGTCATTAATAATTCACTGTCTCCAATTTCCATTAAGTAGTTAGGGGTTTTAGTTCATCCTCAATTTTAACATAGTAGTTAATTTATTGTTTAGCAGTAACTAGTGTAATTAGTATTGCACTTAGCTCAGGCAAGAAATCTTCATGTTTTTGTGGGGCTTCTGTTTGCTAAATGTCTGCATTGGTGGATTAAATACCAAAATGTACCAATATCAGTCTCAGTGTGCTGTTGAGCACATGGACAGACTTTTCACTGAATCATTACCTAGAGTGCATTTCAATGGAGAAGCACAAATAAGTACTTCTAAAATGCTGTTAATAACACCTAGTTTGTATCCCTAATTTGCTTTCCTTTAGAAAACATTTACTAATTATTTATATTGGAAAATATCCTCAACTGCTTTCTATGCCATATTTTTGGTAACAAGCACCAAATGGTGCAAGCAGCTTGTATTTTTGGAAAAAGACTTGCAATAAATTTTTTGGTTTTAGAATTTGTGATTTAAATGCTGTTGATTCACAGGAGTGACAGTATTACCACTCTCTTTTAGAGCCTTCATGCTATGGAGGGCCATGTGATGATAGCTTTCCTGCCAACTATTCTAAACCAGTTGTTCAGAGTTCTCACCAGAGCAACTCAAGAGGAAGTTGCAGTCAACGTGACAAGGTAAAGAATTTTAAGTGGTTCATAAAATCTACATGATGTCTGGGTTATCACATAAATCTGTAACTGAGTAGCATTTTTGCTGTTGTAATCACAGATTTCTTCATAGGTTTACTTGTTTTGTGACTTCTGTTTAGGGTTATTATCCATATTGTTGCTCAGTGTCATGAAGAAGGTTTGGATAGCTACCTGAGATCTTATGTGAAGGTAGGTAAAAGTAAATTGAATATTTCCTTTTTTCATTTCCCTAAGAAAGAATATATTTAAATTCAGTTGCATCTATTTAATTTCAATTCTTTTGTATTATGCCATAATTTTGTATTTAATTCTGGCTTTCCTCCCCAAGTATGCGTATAAAGCAGAACCCTATGTTGCTTCTGAATATAAGACAGTACATGAAGAGCTGACAAAGTCAATGACAACAATTTTAAAGCCATCTGCTGACTTTCTTACAAGCAACAAACTGCTTAAGGTATGTGTTGAACTGTACTTTTTACTGTATATTCTTACCTAGTCATAACTGAAGAACAGGAACTAAATGTACTGAAATAGTTGTTGAACACATGTGGCAATCTTACTGAATTTTTCTTTCCTCTGCAGTATTCATGGTTTTTCTTTGAAGTTCTGATAAAGTCAATGGCTCAACATTTGATAGAAAACTCTAAAGTGAAGGTATGTCAAATTTTGCAAAGAAATATTCTAAGGAATATTCTGCATGGTTTCTTCTTTCTCCAATCACATGTTTCTTATTGCATATTAGGAAGAAAGGGAGAGAAAGAGGCAGCAGGAGAAATCAGTTTAAATATTAGATAGAAAAAACTACAGGGCTGGATTCAACATTCATATAAACGAATAGAAACCCTTAGAATCCATAGAGTAGAGCAGTCTTTGTAAATCACCAGCCTTTCTATTAGGAATTTGTAATTCTTGTGGTACAAAGAAGTTGGGAGCAGTAGATAACCCTTTGATGTAAGCAGTATCCAAAAAGTGTGGGCTTTTTCCTGAGCAGTACTGTAGCTCGGATATTAAATGACCTTGAGAACAGCGAGTCATGAAATTTACAGTCTTCTGGTTGTAGTAAGAAGCGTCAATATTTAATTTTGTGTTATTTCCTACGCTGGAAGGAGAATGCTAAAACTTCAGAAATGCATTTTTCTACAAGCTTAGCCTGTGAGCAGTGTTTTTTGCATTGGTGACAACTTTTTAGTGTATTTCCTTCTGGATTGAAACAATTCTTGAAAGTTTCAAGTATACAACATAATTTCACCTGAGTAACATAATAGGTTGTTGTGATGTTGTTATCACTATTTTCACTGTGTATTTAGAATATAACTGGAAGTCTGAGGTACATGAGGGACAAAATAATTGTACAATGATCAGGAAAAAAGCTTTCTAGTTCTGCACTTAATACTCTGTGGTATCATGAGTAGAGTTTGAGTCCCAGTTCAAGGAGCCTCATTGTCACCTCCTCTGTAATGTGAAAGGGAGAGGAGAAGAACTTACTGCAGTTTGCAGGTATTCTCACCCCTGAACATTGCTTCTTGATTTACAAGTCCCTTAAATATAAATTATTTAGCTAGATTTTTTCTGCCTAACTAGATAAAGTAATAAATGCAACATACCCTCAGATGTTTCCTGCTTATGATATCTGATAAAAAGATGCATTTCTATGTGGAGCAAAATTATTTCTATAGCAAGGATTATGTTTAATTACTGTCCAACAAAGAAGAGCTACAAGGGTGTTGTAGGAACATTGGCATACCCACCAACATAATCTTTAGTTCTTATTTGTTACTTCTTGCATGAGTGAGTACTGTTTATATTTATAAAGGGATCTTTTTCAGCCTTAATATATATCTTATTTTTTTTTAAACTAAAGCTAGAGGTTTTGGACCACAATTCAAACACAAAGGAAGCAAATTATGTAATCATTGATTTATGCGGGGCCTTGACAATGACTCGTTCTGTTTAGGAATGTTGCATTCAATGTAGCTCATAGAACTATTTAAATAAAAGTACTTGGACATGGATGTTTTGCTTTCAGTTTTCAAAAATTAAAGAAATAATGACTGTACAATTGCAACAATTTTTGTCAATGTCATCAGCCTCATACCACATGCCATTTAGTCTCTTTACACAAAAGACAGAATCTGTAGTAAAGGTTGTAAGATGTAGAGAAATAAAAGAGACCCTGCAGTGCCAAAAGGCTGAAGAGCACTTACTGACCAATATTTGTCAGAGTGTACAAAGTCATTGATAAGGATAATATTGGTGGTGAGTGGAAAGTAAGAAATTATGAATGAAGAGGAAATCTTTTCAGCTAATTGGCAAACTACCAAAAAGTAAGAGAAAGGAGTTCTGATTGTGGAAGCTTAAAAACACAGAGAGTAAGGTTCTGATGCCTGAAGAGCTGAGATTTTGAAGTTGCTGAGGAGTAAGAGAAAGAAAGAAAGAAGCATGGATGACAATTTGCTCAATGGTGAAAGCAGTTATTACCAAGACAATTGCAGAACAGAAAAAAGGGTTTTTTTCCAAGACAGGAAAGACTGATAATGTAATTAGTATATGTGAAGCAGCTGGTGTCTGCTTTGGAGAGGAAGATGGGTGAAATTAAAAGATTAAAAGATTCCCTCTTATTCTTAAGTTTGTGATGTTTATTGCAGTATATAAAAATATTAATGCATTACACTTAGAAGCTTTTATACGTGTGGTTTATGTCATCAAAGACTGCCTTGCTTGAATTTCACTAATAGATGCTAGTGCATGTTATAATATTTTCTTGTAAACAAATGATCCCTCCCTCTAGAAAATGAGAAAATTTGAAAACTGTTTCCTCTCTCCCTGTCAGGTTATCTATATCTTATCTAAAGTAAATTTTCTGATATATTCTAGTGTTGTAAACCATATTTAATATTGTATCTGAATTAATTTCTAGCTGTTGAGAAACCAGAGATTTTCTGCCTCCTTTCATCATGCAGTGGAAACAGTTGTTAATATGCTAATGCCACACATCACTCAGAAGTACAGAGACAATCCAGAGGCCTCAAAAAATGCAAACCACAGCCTGGCTGCCTTTATAAAAGTAGGTACACAAAGAGATTTGGACTCTGTGGTTATTCTTTCAATAATATTGCTTCTGTATGGATGTTATGAAATCTGAAAGCCAACTCATATAAAGCTGCACAGTTTTATGTCCATGTTAAAATGCTTTAAAGTATGATTTACATCTTCTGTAAGTGAGATGACATCCATTCAGAATTTGGTAATTTAAGAAATGAATTTGTATTTTGCTTTTTCTTTTTTTCCTTTAAAAATATCATCTGGATTGCCTTCAAATCCTGCAAAAGTTTTCAGCAGTGCTTTGTTTGAATGCATGTTATTTCACTGTCTTTGATTTTTCAGCCAATAATACCTACAAGGGATAAAAAAGGATGAGAACTGAAATGGCAGATAAAACTTCAAGTGGCATGACATTTTCATTTTCATTTCTGTCAAGATTCTTTTCAAACTGCTTTTTATATGTGATTTATGATCAGCACTCCTAAGGGAAAATTTGATATTCATATAAAATGTATATATGTATACATCTATTTAGTTTGCTTGTCTTATTGGTTTTTATATTCAAACAGAAATGTCAATAATGTGTTTCAAAAATAAACTTATTAAATACAGAAATATAATTACTGAATGCAGAGACAGTAGTAAATCAATTCTATTTTGGTTTTACTTGTTCTCCCCAGAGGTGTTTCACTTTTATGGACAGAGGCTTTGTTTTCAAGCAGATCAATAACTACATCAGCTGCTTTGCCCCAGGAGATCCAAAGGTACTCTGTTTTTTAAACAAGCTATTTTCAAGTGTTGTCTCTTCTTGATGCATGGGGATAAAGTCCTGCATTAAGTCTTTTCACTGTTACATTAGAAATCCCTGCTCTGTGCCTACAGCATTTTTTTTCCATCAAACCACTGTTTCCTATTTTGATTCTCATCTTCAGGTGCAATTTTGCCACACTAGAGTATGTGAATCACAGGAGTAGTGGGGGTGCCACACTAAGCAGAAATTTTAAGCGTGAGTGCAAGAAGTCTGAAGTTGGAAGAGTTGATAGAATATTGTAAGCTACACTTACTGGAGTGGGGAAAGCATGTGTCAGATGCCCAAAGAGATTCTGCTGTGTGTCCAAACTTTTCTTACATCAATACATAATAGGGTTGTAAATTTTGGACAACGGGAATAGTGAATAGGACCAGTTGTTAAGTATGAGTTATTCTGGATTTATTTTGTGCTGCTGACATGTGGAACTTTGACAGGTCTATATCCAACATAGTGCAAGACTGAAATGAGTCACCCTTTTGTGTTAGAAATTTGGTTTTAGTATGTTATTCAAATCACTTCATCAATTGTTTAATTTGTACTTTCTTTTTGCAGGCTCTTTTTGAATTCAAATTTGAATTTCTTCGTGTTGTCTGTAATCATGAGCACTATATACCATTGAATCTACCAATGCCATTTGGAAAAGGCAGAGTTCAGAGATACCAAGGTAAATTCTTCCAAAGTAGTGTATGGCATATTTCTTGTATGTCAGCTTTTTATTATTAGATGTGTGCACTGTGTAACTTCAGGTCTGTGAGATGATGGAAAGCTTGAAATTGTTAAATACAAGTCTAAAATTTCAATCCTTTAATTGAAATTTAAAGGAAGTGCTCAGGTAGCAGAGTAATCTTTCCAAAGAGAGACAGTAAACGTTTTTTCATATATTTATTCAGGTTTAAAGGGACTTGAGTAGGTCTGTAGCCCAATTTTTTGCTTTGATCATGTCAGGCCTTCCTTTCTCTAGAAATGCTAGTGCTGCCACACCTGGTGTCATTGCAGGAAGTTTGTCCATCCCAGGTGCAGAATTTTGCATTATTCCTTATGGAATTTGATTGTCATTTCTGTAGAATCTAGATTCTTCTGAAATGCAGCTCTGCCCTTTGAGCAAATGGACTGTACCCATCCACAAGCTTCATGAGGCTGTATTTCATCTCCCCTTTCAGGTTGTTGATGAAGTAGTATTAAATAGGATGGTCCTTGGGAAACTCCTCTTGCAGCTGTCTCCAAATAGGGTACAAACCATTAACCTCCACCTTTTGAGTGATCCACATAGTTATTTTTCACATTTGGGTGTCTCTTCACCTAGACTGAAATATCCCACCTTGGATACAATGACCATGTCAACATCTGCTATTCTCCCCTTACAACAGTTCAGTCTTAAAACATGATTTAAAATTTAAAAATTTATTTTGACCATTCCCAGTCACACTCTTCTTCTTCACTTGCTGAAAAATGACTTCACCATGGCTTAACAAAGGTGATAATGAGCAATCTTCCAATAATATCAGTTAACTCTCTCAGCATCTCATCTGATGGCATGGATTTTGCATGGCTGGAGGTCTCTCAGGAGATCCCTGACCTGATCCTTATCCACTGGTCTGATTGTCTTTCTTGAAGGTAGTCTCTGGACTGTTAAGGCCCGGGACTCATGTCAGTGAAGGATAAAGTTACAAATCTATAGACCACTTCAGCCTTACCCAAGCCCACTGTTTCTAAATCACAATCCCCATTAAGCAAATATCCCATGTTTTCCTTATTCAGGGGTTTTATGCTAATGTAGTGGTAAAAGCTTTTCTTGTTTTTATTGATGTCCATTACCAGTTTCAGCTGTATCCTGGCACTCTCCCTGAATACTTCTGTATTCCTCTTTTGTAGCTCATTCTCTCTTCCACTTTGTAGTTCTTTTTTTTTTTTTTTTTTGTGTGTGTGTGTAGGAGCTCAGTCATGAAAGTTCTGTGCAGCCCAGCTGGGTTCCTGGTACATCCAGTCTTTTGCCAAAACAAGTCATATGTTTGCTATTCCTTCTGTGGCTGTAAAGACACAATAATTTCTTCCAGGCACTGAACTACAGCAGAAATCACTAAACAGAAGCAAAGAAGGTGCTTTTACAAGGAACAAGTAAACTTGCCTAACATATTTTTGTAGAATAGGCTATTTTTCCTGAAATATTTATTCAGTAGACTCTGCTAGTTAGTAAAGTTGAATATCACTAATTAACAGTTTTCTCAAGGCTGAGCAAGATAAAGCAAGATTTGAGACCACAAGCTGAAGAGCTGCTTAGAACTTCTTTCTGTCTTTGGCTTTTTCAGCCTTCGGGAGTGTCTTGGATAATAACTCTGCATAATTATTTTCATAGAAAAGAGAGACTATGAGCTGCTGGCTTAGGGAACCTTAAAAAATAGCAAAACCAGAGAAGACAATGTTTCTGATTGCACAATAAAGGAGAGTATAAAATGCTCCCTGGGAGCTAGGAGTTCAGCCAGGAAAGAAGAGCATTATAAGAAGTGTTTCTGGTTCTGTTTTGCTGTGTTGAGCAAAAGATATCTCAGGTGATGTGGCTGGCTCTTAAGTGTGTTACAGGAATGCCTGTAGAATGTCTGTATAATGGCTGTGCTGTCTCAGATCTGCTTCTCTCTGACTTAAGGGATTGCCTTACTGAGAGAGTTCTTTGGAAAACGAAAGTGCTTTGAGATTAGCATCTCATTTTTGATCACTGTATTGAGCAATGACAGAGAACATGAGAAACTCCTCTACCCCTCCTCAGCTGACATTGTAAACATATATATGTTCTAATAAATGAGCCCTTCAAGCTGAAGTTTCTCTAAAGATGTCATATATTCACTACATAAATAAACTGGATTCTTTTATTACACAAAAGGTACTTTACAGAGGGAGCAGTTTGACTTCGCTGTGTCTGATGTATTGGGTTTTACTTCAGCGTTAAGTTGATTGGTAAATTGATTTAAATAAAACCATTCCTTATGTGAAATTTGTATTTTACTTCCAGACCTTCAGCTGGACTATTCATTAACTGATGAATTCTGTAAAAATCACTTCTTGGTTGGACTGCTTCTAAGGGAGGTGGGCAATGCCTTACAAGAATTCAGAGATGTGAGGCAGATTGCCATCAGTGTGCTCAAGAATTTGATGATAAAGCATTCTTTTGATGATAGATATGCTACCAGGGTAAGTCTATTGCTATGCTACTAGTACAAAATAATAAAGATTAGGTGTGCACACCTACAGAAAGTTTTTTCTTTCATAGAAGAAACCCTTGTTAATTTTCAGCAAAATTATTTCTGCCCAGACTGTAATGAAAACTGTATTGAGACCAATCTGCAAATTCCATCTTTTTACCAAATGAAATGACAAAGCACCTTTTGATATAATTATGTGTGGATGTGCATTTTAGCACAGTGTACTCTAACTGCTGTGATTAAAGTAATCAGATTTTTACAAGTGTGTTTCAAGATCTTCATTTCATAAAATATTAGCTCTTAATATTTTGAAGCTGTCCTTCCATCATCTATTATTTATGAAAGGGTATAAGAAAACTACAAGTCATGGTGGTAAATTTTGAGTGATTTTTGTTTTTCTGACTCTTTATAACATCAGCAGTGCTGTGGAGAAGCCAACAAAATTGTAATGAAAGGTATCATTAACTCCATAAGCTAACATAATATTAATTTACTTGGTTAGTCTTAGCTGAAATTACATTAATTTTGGAGTTTTTCTGCATTTTATTCAGACAGTAGATAAAATTTGCTGATCTTTTGTAAATTAAAATGAAATACAGTGATGATCACTGCTTTTGCCATTTATGAATGTGAGCTCTAGCTTGGCAAATATTTATTAAATGCCTTTTTTTAAATCTTTTTTTGCAATTTAGGAGTGAATAGATTAAAACTAGTTGGTGATGAAAAATTAAAACTGTAGTTGTTTAATGAACTGTTAAACTCTATTTAGGGCCATCAAGCAAGAATAGCCACTATGTATTTGCCACTTTTTGGTCTGCTCATAGAAAATGTTCAGCGGATCAATGTGAAAGATGTGTCTCCATTTCCTGTTAACCCTTCCAGCAATGTGAGTGACAATTTCTGTTTGGTATTCTGAATTGTTTTTATCATAATTTATTGGTAAGCTGTATATGAAGTACTGCATACTCCTGGCAAAAAAAGGAGCTTCAGAAGCTTCAGAATTCTGCAATTTTTCAGCGCAGTCCAGCATTGAAACAGATGAACCACAGAAAGATTGTTAATTTTCTAGAAATTAGAGAAGAACTTAACCCTAAAGGAGAGTGATTTCGAAAGACCTATAGTGCAAGAGAGCTAGAGGAGAATTAATTAAAATATAATTTGTGAAGGGTATATATTGATATGATTGAACACAGAATCTAAGATTTAATTATTCATGTATTTTACTTCTGTTCTTATCTTGTGTTCCATTTAGTATTAAGAAAAAAAATCTCCTAAACTCTTCCAACAAGATAAATATTTGGGTGTTTGAAATAAAATTAATGTGAGCCTTTTTGAAATATCTGTTTTATAGTGTTTCAAATTCAATTGAATACTCATTTCTTCAATGTTTCCTGAGGTATCTTAAGATTTAAGGTATCCCAAGCTTATGAAAATATGAACATCTCCATTATTTTGAGCATATTTAATAGAAATCAAAATTTAAGTAAGAAATACTTAACAAATCTCTTTCTAGAAGACATGTCATATTCACTAAGTCCTTAATCTCGGAAAATAATCACATTTTCCTCTCTTTACCAAACAGAGCACAAAGGATGATGCACCAAGTTTGCCAACTGCAAGTCAGTTAGTAACACCACAAAAATCAGGAAACACATTGGATAACAACCTCCCTAAAGATCTGTTTGGTGTTATCTCTGGCATTGGTAAGCACTTAAAAAAGTAAAATAAAATAATTAAAGAGGAACTGTTTTATTTTTTCACTCTGTACATGAAATCTGTCTTTTGGGATCTTTTGGGGTTTGCTCTTTTATATGAAACTAAAGCTATTTGCTAGAGCAGGGCTGCTTTTTTTCCCTGTCAAAGGTGATAGTTAAGATATAAAAAAATGGGAAAAATTTGTTTGGTTTTTTTTTATTAGATAGACATGTTTCTTAATGGAAGTGTATATATATTGCTACATACGTTTTTTATGCATATATCTACATAGTTGTACATAAGTCAGGGTGTATGTGCTCAGTCACCCTAAGACACATATATACTTTGCTGAAATTCTAGAATAAGTTTGTCTTAATTAAAAATAAGTAAATGGAATCAATTATTTGCCTGCTTAAAAATATATGGTGATTTTAAAAGTCTGACTGAGCTATGGAGTGACTTGTATGTATTGTTTGAGATCTTTATGTTGTTTGAGGTTGTGGTTTTATTTTTTTTTAGCTTCCCCCTACACCACATCGACTCCAAATATTAATAGTGTGAGGAATGCTGACTCAAGAGGTTCTCTTATAAGCACAGACTCAGGAAACAGTCTCCCAGAAAGACACAGTGACAAGAGCAATTCTCTTGACAAGGTAACAAAAAACAAACCAAGATAAATCCTAAAAGTGTATTTCTAAAATTTCATCCTAAGTCTCATAGAAGTTAACTTCTCTGATCTCCATTGTGAATGGGCTTTCTAGAATAACTTCAAAACAGTATTTTATATAAATTTTTTGCAAAATAATTATCTTGTGAACTCCTTTTGCATTGCATTTACAGAGTTGTTTCACAAAAAATGCAAACAGATTTTCAATGTAGAGATAAAAGCAAGCAGTTGTTGTTTCCTTTGCTAGTGAAAGGCACTAGATAAACTGTATTGAATTGTGCTTCGGAGGATTGAATTCCAGTTAGAACAGCTTCTTTGATTTTCTGGAGATCATCACTCCATCCCTTCCTATGCTCAGTATACTTGGCATTTTTAAAACGTTGAAAAAACCAGTTTTTGTGCTTTCTCTGGGTGATTTCTTTTATCTTAGTTTGACTTTTCTAAACGATTTCTTAAAAGCTGTTACAAATTAGGGGCTTTGACTGCAGCAGCTATGAGGTATTCAGTCCTGTCTTTCTAGAGTTTGTGTCAATGCTGATCACATTTCATTTCCTTAGCTCTGGTTGTGCAAGTCGCAACATGTTGACTTTTTCCCCTTGACCCTGACATGCCTTCGTGGGGCAGAGAGAGAAGCTTCTCAGAAGGCACTCTGCTCATGCTTTGCGCCCAGGCGGAGAAGAAGAGGAAAATTGTCACCCTCCAAAGAAAAACCGTGTTACTATGGATTTTTCACTTCTGACAATCCCAGCTTTGCCAGAGAACATTTTGCATACTACTTTCTCTCTTCAGTTACAAGAAGTATCTGGTTTTTGTGCTTGGTATAGTTAAGCTTCTGAGTGAAGTGTGTGGTCAGTAGTTTTGCCGCTTCTTTGCAACAGTTGAATCTCAAACCCAATATATGCAATTTGACCTTGTAAAATATGTTCAAATGTCAAACCTAGGGTACATGCATGGGATCTAGTTCAAGTATATAAAAAATCCAATCAGTTTCAATAACTGAAGTGTTTGAGTCTTGGGGTCTTTGATAGAACTGAAAGTTCTTCTTTGGTTATGGCCAAGGTAATAAAGAAATACCTTGGTATGCGCTGTTGCTAAATGGCAATGCTGTCATCTATTACTTAGTTGCTGTGCTGTTAATTACTAATGTGTAGTGTTTTCACCAAGTAAAAGGGTTTTCAAAGGAGTCAACAGCCTTTGAAAATTCTGCTCTGGTCTGCCAACTTAGGTAACAGTGGATTTATGTTTTGCATGCTGTTGATATTTTCCCCAAATAACACTTAATCCCGGCTTCTTATTTGTTGCTTTCTGAACTTTCTTTCTAGTAGATCAGTTGTTCAGTGCATGTTATCTCCAAGTTGTTGCTCATTGCTTGATATCATTATAGTGAAGAGCCATGTTTTTGTTCTAATTTTCTTTCAGAATAATCTGTAGTATTATGCTTGTGGAATCAGAATAACTGGAAGTATATCAGTTTCTATTTCAATATGTGTATACTTTATTTAGGTTATTGACATGATTCTAAATGAAATAGCTACAGTCCTATTTTATCTGTGTGTATCTTCAACAGTCTTAGTGGGATTATTATCTAGTGCCCTGGGCAGTTTCTTAGAGTCTTGGAAACACAATTCTGTTTCTGCTCTGTCACCCATTGATTGCCTGCTATAGCATCCAAAAAGCTGTAGAGTAGCACCTCCTTGTTCACCAGAGATATTTCAAAATAAACAGTTTTTGATGTCTTTTTGAGGTCTTTAGAATCTGCAATAATTGAGCTCACAGAGGTGCCCACCTCCTCCTAAATTACAGTAACTTCTGGCTATTCATCATAGTATGTGATTCACACATTTACTCTGGTATCTGAGTCACAGATTGGTTTAGGACAGGAATTCTTTAATGCAACAGAATGCAAAAAAAAGGGCTCAGCAGTCAATGGTTGCTGTGAAATGTTCCTTCATGGTTAGTGTGTCTCCTGCTTTCAGTTAGGAGTATGCCAGGAAGGGTTGTTCTAATGTCACTTCTTGCTTTGTTTGTGAAACCAAGTGCTTTTCTCCCTTGAGGCTACCCTTATATTTGTAAATTTTTTATAGTAAGAGTTGTACAGATCAATTATACCAGACTGTTGACTTTACAGAAAACTTATTAGTTGTCTTGTTCATTTTCCATTTGCATAGGTGGCATATTGGATGTGAGAATTAGGCACTATAAAGGGCATAATTTATACTTTAAACAAAAGTTTATGCAGTATATCTATAAAAGATTCAGACTGAGGATTTTGTAACACTAGACTGTGTGGAAATTTTTCTTTTACAAGTCTCTGCCAAAAGTTCAAGTTATATATTTTTACAATTTTTATTTTTCCAATTTTCTTTGGTGGTATACATTTTGAAAGACCAATTATAGAGCTTTTTTTCTTTTTGCACAGATGATGCTCTTGTGGGTTGCTGATAAACTTCCCACACGTGTAGGAATTGCATTAAAAAATGAAACAGGGAGAGGGTTTTGCTTTTGTTTGGGTTTGTTTGTTTATATGTTGGGAGAGGAGGGGAGGGGAAGAGCAAGTTACTTAGTAGTAGTTAGTCTTCCAGAATGCATATTATTGCCCTTCATGTATGTTTTTCTTGAGGTTCTTATATCTCTAAATGGAACAAATTTTGTAGAGGCAGTCCTCTGTCTACAGTTTAGCAGAAAGTCCCTTGAAAAGCAAAGGAGCATATATGTATCACCTAACAGTAGCATTTGGTTTTCAAGTATTCAGTCTAAGCAGAAGGGCCAGGCTTGATTTCTACAATGTGAGTACCTAGGTATAATTAACTTGTTCAGTAATCACTCCTAGGTGTGTCACTTTTCCTTTTGCTCCTAAGGGGAAAAAAATATACCTAGAAGGAATTAAAAACAAGCAAAGCAAAGAGGCTTAATTTGGTATACTTGGTGTGTGTAATGTGTGTTTTAGTGACCTGTCTTTACATGAAACATTTTTGTCTCCATTCTGAGATCCTTTTTCTGCTGCAGGAATTATTAAAGCAATTGAAAACAATTTAGTTTCTTATCATTTTAAGAACTCTTCAGCCAAAATACATCTGTTTGCTTTTCAGAACCAGCAGAGCAGCACTTTAGGGAGTTCTGTTGTTCGATATGACAAACTTGACCAAGCAGAGATCAAAAGCCTGCTCATGTGTTTCCTTCATATTTTAAGAAGCATGTCAGATGGTAGGTAATTCCTCCTGCTTTTTATAAATTCAAAGTCATTTGCTGGATTTATGCCTGTTATTTCAATAACTTCTCAAAATCAGCAGAATATAGGTGTAGGTACCTTGATGTGCTGCATTTTACAAATATGTGTAATCACTCAAATTATAATCTGACTGAAACCTTGTAAGCATTAAGTACTCATTATTTATTCAAAGTGTGAGGTCAACTAAAGGACTTTTTAAGGAAGTGAATATTTGTGTGCAATGGTACAGTTTGGTTTGGAAAACAGAGGTGAAGAATAATTCATTGTTCTGTAAAAGTGTCTTGGGCTCTGTTCTGCAGAACTTGCTGTATTACGAGGAACCAAATGATTTGATTGTTGTATATATTTCCACTTCTGTAATATGGGGATGTTAGTGCTTCGTCATTCTCCTGGGATGTTTGTGAGATGATCCATTGAATTTTTGAAAGAGTTGTGTTATCCTGGAGAAGGTTACAGGGGTATAGAAACCGGGCATGAATGGCACATCTTACTTGTTAGGATCATACATCTTGGAATCATCCCTGTCTGTGATCAAAGAAAAATAATTCATTTTAATTAAAAAAAAATGTTGGGACCCTTCTGTAAAGAAGCAGGTTATAGAACTAACAGACTGAAATATTCTGAAGTCTTACACTGTTATAGACTGTAGGCACTACAGACTACACAATTATTACTATGTAAAATATTAAATTGGATGGGAATATTATGGGGTATTAATTAACATAATATTGCAGAAACTCATTTGGAGAATTGATATGAACATTTGTATAATCAGTTTTAAGGAAAACTTCAAATAGTAATTGTTATCTTTTAAATTGTTATTCATTTTCCTAGATGCATTGTTTACATATTGGAACAAGGCTACAAAATCTGAACTCATGGACTTTTTCACCATTACAGAGTAAGTTTTTGTTGTGCTTGTCATGCAGCTGTATGTTTTGCTGTTCTATTAACAATTTGAGTGTGGATATAAGCATGTGTAAATGCTTTTTTGGTTGTTGTTTTGGTTTTTTTTTTAATAATATTGTGCTGATGTGTTCAGAAGTCCTTAACTTGATGTTCACAATTGCATGTCTGTCCAAGTCCATGGTAGTCTCTGGAATCAAACTATACAGAAGGGATCTCAGGGGGTTCCTGAGCAACAAACAATGCTCAGAGTATTGCAGTGCTCATGGAAGAGGAACCAACTGTTTTGATACCCTTCTGCATTAAACTGTGTCTTGTAACATCAGCTGTTAAATTGCAAATACATGGTTGTGTAGCAAAACTGATTGAATTGCATAACTTCAGAACTGTGCTCCTAGGATTCCTCATGTGTCCTCTGCTGTTCCCTAAGGGAATAGGTACAGGATGAGTCTACCATTCCACTATGAGTCCACTAGTCTAAAAGACAAGAAGATCTCAGAAGGAGGAGTTGAGGTTATTTTGTGCTCAGAATGACAAGTCTGGGGAAGGCAAACACCATTGTGCCTTGGCAGGTTGGAGACAGCTGAGCTACTCAAGGTCTCAGTAAAAAATGAAGCTGAGTTGAAGAAGCAGTAAGGCAGTCTTTTCTCTCATTCTCAGCTGGCACATGGAAGACAGAGCCTGAAAACTGGCTTTCATTTTGGCTTTACACTTTAGAAAAGAACTTTTAGAATATCTTATTGGATCAACAAGGATGTTGTGTTGTTTTCCGTATTATTGGAATAAATGTTTACAGTGTGAAAAGAGTAAAATAAAATCAGTATTACAGCTCCACTCACACTACTTCTCTTGATTTGAAAATATGACTTCTAGTTAATTAGTCATTACTGTTGTGCAGTTACCAGTAATATGGATTACTTTTTTAATGAATATTTTCTGTTGTTAGTTTGTCTTTGTCATCATCTCGTTATAAAAGCATATTCCCTTTTGAAAACAGTTCTTTCAGAAACTATTATCCTGGAATCTGGAGACCTTAAATAAAACCCAACAAAAAAAAAAAAAAACAATTTGTAACCAAGTGAGTTTAGGCTGGGGTGAAGGGAAACAAAATGTTTTGCCCTTATTTTGAACACTTACACACAATTTACAAAATTGGTGTAAATAGGCAATGTCTGGTTATCTCTTTGCTTCCCTCTTCCATGTTAGTTGCCCTGTCTTGTTTTCCATTTGTAGATAATTGACACATTTACCTTTTCTTGACTTGCGGTCTTGAAAGGAATTTTAAGGCTGGGAGAAGTAAAGAACTTTTATGATGCAAGAGTTTAAAGTTAACAATAATTATTAAATAATTCCAGTGTACATAAATCTAGAAAAGGTTTTTTAAAGTGTGGCTTCTCTGACTTGTGTTCTCTGCAGAGTGTGCTTACATCAGTTCCAGTACATGGGGAAACGATACATAGCCAGGTACTGTGTGGAATTTAAATGTCACTGTCTTGTTTGTTAATAACTGCACTGTGTAAGATATGCCTTGAACTTCTGTAACAAATAAACTGCACAAGTAGAAGAGTTAGTGTGAAATGATGCACAAGATTTTGAAGTAAGTAACTGGTTACCATATTAACAAATCTGTATCCTGTCTGGAAGTCTGGTATTTGTTTAAGAATGGTCTGTGAGCTGTTTTTTAATGATGACTTCAGAAGCCACCCCTTAAATGCTATCTTTTACAGCATTGTTTCATTGAAATAATGTCTTTGGGAAAGAAATTTTATGATGTTTTGTTTATTCAGTTGGCCATAAAACCGCATAAATTGAAATGCTTCAGAAATTTCATACATATAGTGTTTTTACTTGAAGGTGAGTAGTGAACATTCCAACACTGCTGTTTTTAAATTTGGAGTCTGAAGAAAATCTGTGGGAGTCAGAAACTTGTATTAATTTATTTTAATATATTGCATTATTTTTTTAAATACAAAGTGTTTTTTAATGGAGCCAAAGATAGCAACTTCTTTAGGCCTTATGCTGTGGTTAACATGGTAGTGTTATGATTAAACTAATGTGGTTAAAATACTGGCCCTCTTGAACTCAGTGAGAAATTTGTTGCTGACTTTGGATGGTAATACATTCTAACTATAATGTTAGCCTTTTTTGGTTTTAATTTAGATAATGTGAATCTTCTTCTACAGACTTGACTGTCTCCTTGGAGATTTTTCTGAGGGAAAAATGGTTCACATAACATAAAAACCTCAAAAATAAATCTGGCTTTCTTAAGGTTTTGATTGTAATCTTTGTGTTCAAATGTACATCAAACTCTGGATGTACAGGAGTCTCTAATTCTCAAGCTTTTTATAAAAGTTCTTCCAACTACTTTGTTTGATGATTTTGTAGAGGACACTACCACACTTCTTTTTTGTTTACTGATCACCTGGTCTGTGTGCTGCATGTTAATGTTGAAAATGCTGAGCTGTGGAAAGCATCTGGTGTTGTGAATTTCCCAGTAAATGTAACTTTCATGTCTTTCACATTGTCACTGCACTGAAGTATATCACAGTCAATGCACGTGCTGTTAAAATACACAAATGACAGAGAATGAGAGGAAACAGGGAATTCTGCAGTTCAAGCACTGGTTTTCATTTTTCATCAGCTCTGGTGGTGGTACACAGTAGGAAGTTAGCCTGTACTGATTGCTAACACAGATCACTTTTCTGTTTTCTTCATTTGATTGCTGCAAATTTAACAAAGTCTATGGCTCTTCTCCCTTCCTGCTTGGGTAAGAAGTATATCATACTATCTCAGTTAATTCCTGCTCTCCTGTTGCATGTGTGCTTTCTAATTTTACTGCTGTGTGTCCTAACTTTTTTTGCTGATTTTTTTTGCAATCAAAATAGAGGATTCAGTTTTGGGTTCTGAATATTTTCAGAATATTTATGTTTGCAAATACTATATTTTTTGAAAGCTCTGAAGTAAATTTAGCACTTCAAGAGTGACTGCTTGTGTGCTTTTGCTTTCATGCGCTGAGGTTTTAAGAAAGAGTTTGCTATGATGCTTTTTTTTTGAGCTACCTATTTTTGTTTTATAAAGAAAACAGTGAATAGGTTGCGTTATAATTCTTTCTATAAAACTTCTTGTGCTTAACTAACAGCACTTCCTGTCTTGCTGCAGTTTGACATGTCTAACTTTTGCTTCTATCCCATTTCACCCATCTTGCAGGAACCAGGAGGGGTTAGGATCCATAGTTCATGATCGAAAATCTCAGACATTGCCTGTTTCCCGTAACAGAACAGGAATGATGCATGCCAGATTGCAGCAGCTGAGCAGCCTGGATAACTCTCTCACTTTTAACCACAGTAAGTCTCATGACATGATAACATCTGTCATCCTCAGCCAGTACCACAACACCAGAGACAGGTCCCAGAGCCACACCAGTGCATCCCAATGACTTTTACTGTTCCAGGTCAAACGAATAGCTGGAAGCAGTCCATGGTCTGTTCTCTGCTTTGTGATAGAACAATCACTGCTGGGTGGTGCCATAACATGGAGCATGGTTAACTACAATCTATCTTAAAATAGTTTAGTTTTGTATGCCTCAGACTTGTGCTGCGCACAGTTACTAAATTGACTTTTTTTTTCCTACTTATTTTATTAAGCTTCAGTTTTTTTCTCCTACGTGGTCTTATAAATTACTAGTCTCAAATTAAATATATGTATTCTGACCATATCTCCATGTTTTGACATCCCCCGAGGAGAAATAAGTTTCTTAGAATTTCTACAAAGATTGCGAGCCCATGATTTAGTTTGTCTGGAAGTGAAAAAGCGTCCAATAATGAAGTGATTTTTCTGTTTTCAGTGTGAGAAAGATATCAAGTATTCTTGGAATTTCTGTAGACAATGGTAAGATTTAATCAGGTTGAAGTCAGCTTGTATAGACTGCTGTATTGAAAACTAAATCTGCTTGTGGCCTATCTTTTTAAACATTCTGCTTCTAAATTGCAATATACTGTATGTAAAGTATTCTGAAGCACCATTTCTCAAATTTCAGCTTCAAAAAACAATGAAACTGGTTGACTAATTCAGTAAAATACAACACTGGTATTGAAGAGTTGTGTGCAGCAAAACTTGAGTTAACTGTATTTTCACTGTGTTCATTCTTTGATTTCTCAAAGCATATCTAACTGTCTCTTAAAATCTTTTAGCTCTTTTTCTGTAATATAAAGCAAAATTTAGCCTAATTGCACAAGACTTATCACATTGTCTTGTGTAAAAGTGAAAAAAAAATCCCACAAAACCTCTCTATTCATAAATACATTATCACATCTGTTTAAATCTAAAAAATGCAAATGCCTGCTTTTAAAATGACAGACAAGTATGTGGAAATTAATTTTTTCCCTTGCAATCAGTCTGCTACTGCTGTATCATCATAATTTCTACATGGTTGTTGATACACAAAAGAAAGCCTTTACACTATGTGGCTACACATTTGGTACAGTACAATACTTTGCAGATAAAGACTGGTTAAAAAAAAAACTCTGAGAAACAGATAACATGTCCCTGTGCAAAGAGATTTCATGCTTTTGGAACTTGGCAATGTTTACTGATTTTTTACGAAACAAAGAGCTGAAAGACTTTAAGAAATGCATGCTTATGTAAAAAGAAACTTTCCATTCTTTTCCAACTGAAGGAAATTATGAAGGAAGGTGTCTTATTCAGATAATTTTGTCTAAACTGATAATAGGTGTTTTTTTTAATGGACAGTTAATAAATATCAGAATATTACACATTGTATTGACCAAGGTTTTACAAATCAAATTATGTTGCTGTAAAAACCACATGAAGTATGAAATTGATTTTTATATTTTTGTTCTGTTGTTGTTAACTTACAGTTTTGTTTAGTTGTCAGTCTGCCTCTATCACGTATCCAAAATAGCATTCAGAGCTTGAATAATCTTGCACATATTTTGTGTAGGATACATAAAGAAAGGAAGTGTCTGGTGGAAATAGTTGCTTTACTTGTTTCTAAAATCAAGATTCTTTGGCAAGATAGTTGTCTATTAGTGTAAATTATGAACTTATTTTCTCCCTTTCTAAACACCTAAGCTAGAAATAGAACTGAAATACCTTTTGATATATACCTTTTCAATACCTATCATACCTGAAAGGTATGATACCTTTCATCTCTGAGAAACTCCAGTATAGTTTTGTGCTTAAAGGAAGGACATATAAATCTAAAGAAACTGGTGGTTATGGGCATATGTGTGTAGTTCAGCCAGGGAAGCAAGAACGTGCAGAAAGAAGTGGCCAGATGTCATTAGAGTTTGGCATTTCTCCTGTTCTTTACTTGATCTCAACAAGTTTGTCATCCTTGTCATTGATTTAGTGATGCTAATTTGTCTGTAAATCTGACATATAAACATGACCCAGACCACATGTTTATAAAGCAGCCCAGTCACGTTTGTCAATCTGGTGCTTCATGACCACTATTAGGGAACAGAAGTGACACATTATTATCAGTGCTGAGGCAGGGTACATTTTAAAAATTATTAAAGTTCACTGTGGAGCTAGAAGTGATAGAATGTTTTTATTAAATATGGAGATATTGCATTGTATTGCTACAAGAGCAGAATTCATTCTGGAGTGGTAAACTGCATATAAGTATGGGATTGTGTTCCTTCAACTCTTACTATTTTGTATTTTTATCCTGGTTGAATTGTGATTAACTTTGAGACCATTGTAACATCACTAAATTGCTAAAACAACATATTTTCAGCTGTAACTTCATCCTACTGCAGTACTTACCAATATATGTGTGTGTGTATATATATATATATATATAACTGTGTAGCTTTATATCTATATATATATATATATATACATTTGTGCCTACATGCACATATATATGAAATATCACATCATTTTAACTGCTGTTTAATGCTTCTGTTTTTGAAATTCTTCCTTAATATGTTTTATAGTCCTTTGCAAATTATGTTAGAATAATTGTCTGACCATATTTGAAACTATTTAAATGCATCTGAATTATTTTCCTGTATTGAATACTAACTTCTGTCAGGCTTTTTACTTGTTAATCTCTTCCTAGTTCAGCAAGTCTTTTGGAAATAAAAAACATTTAAATGAGCGTATCCAGCACTTACATTTCATTTGGAATTTCTGTAGGCTATGGCCATTCAGATGCAGATGTCCTTCACCAGTCTTTACTTGAAGCAAATGTTGCCACCGAAGTTTGCATTACAATTCTGGACACTCTGTCATTATTCACAATGGCTTTTAAGGTTTGTTCATGACTTGGTGTTAACTTTTCCCCTAAGTATCTTTGAGAATAAATACTTTTAAAAACTATTTTTAAGTTACATTTTTATAGTCTAAATAGCATTGCTATTTTTAGCTTCTCTAGCATTGTATTTTATTATTTTCATGTAAAACTGATAATGTCTCACAGCAAAATGCTTTGGCTTTAGCTACACATCATACACCAGCAGTAATCTATGGGAAAAGCTCCTTCCTCAGCCTAACTTAAAAATAATTCTAGGAGCTTTAGTGTCTATCTAATATTAGTGGTAAAAGTGGCTTTTAAAGGTCATGTGAGGTGAAAGATCTGTGGCAAAACCATAATTGGGTACTCTCAGACTTTCATATTGAACTTGGCTGCTTATTATAGTAATGCACACCTTAATAGTGATTTGTGTGTTCCTCTTCTGTAGCTTTTTTTCCATTTGTCCAACACACTAATAAGACTTCTTTTAGTTGTATCAGTTGCTGTAGCTCTCCTGTGGAATCTTTATATAGCACACCACTTACCCCTCTTGGCTGTTTTTCTGAAGTTTTCCAGACTTTAAAATTGAAGCCATAAAAAGGAGAGATGATAACTCTAGCTTGTTTCTCCTTTAATTGGGGCAGTGTATCCAGATTCTTGCTTGAAGATTCAAATTTAGTGTCTTATCTTTAGTTACGAAAACATGAGCTTATTTACAATGAGCTTCCTTTTTTCCTGGTAATTAATTTAGTAGAGTTTAGAGCCAGTTCTGTCCACAGATCTGTTTACAGAATTGAAAATTAATAAACTAGCTATGAAGATTTAAAGAGGAATGAACACTAATTATCCTTCAATTATCAACCCATCATGCTTGGAATGACAATTCTTCAAGGTTATCTCTGTGTTGTATATTGAGAAGATAGGCAAGAGTATGCCAGAATAGTCTCAAAGATACGAATAAAACAGGACAATCAGGAGCTTCTATTCAATAAACTGCACTAAAATACATAAAATCAGAGTCATATGGTTTGGATAGTAAGGGACTTTCAGAGATCATCTAGTTCAACCCTTCTGCATGAGCAGAGACAACTTCCACTAGGCCAGGTTGTTCAAAGCCCCATCCAGCTTGGCCTTGAAAAAACCTTTCAAGGAATTGGGCATCCTCTACTTCCCAGGGCAACCTGTCCCCTTGCCTCAGCACCCTCACTGTAGAAAAAGTTCTGCTTATGTCCAGTCTGAACCCAGCCTCTTCCACTCCTTTATATATGCCTGTATATTTGCAGTGATGATAAGGAAGAGTGGAGTGCACCCAGGGGAGTTGCAGAAGGGGCAGGACCTTGTAGAATCACCTTGTAGTAGGAGATCCTGCTATGAGAAAATTCCCCTGTGTGGGCTGCTAAAGCTAAAGCCAGTGTAAGCAAAGTCTGTTAATACTTTGAGTGTGCCCCTCAAAAAGCTATTAATAGTAATGGATTTAATTAACAACTGATAAAAACAATCATGTTCTGTAAGTCTATTCAGAAGGCAACACTTCCTTTATAAGCAAAATTAATGAAGTGTTAGAAATACCTAGTTAGAATTCAGATGTGTGTGTGTTATCATACATCTTGGTAATGCCATAGAGGTTATATTTTTTTAAATGTCTTGCTTTTTGATGATCTGTATATGTTCTTATAGAATAAATGTATTGCTGTACAAAACTCATAAATCCTTGCTGTTGTTTTAAAGAATCAGCTACTGACTGATCACGGACATAATCCACTGATGAAGAAAGTATTTGATGTATACCTCTGCTTCCTTCAAAAGAATCAGTCTGAAACAGCATTGAAAAATGTATTCAGTGCTTTAAGGGCACTTATTTTCAAGGTAAGAAGTTTTAAAAAATTCATCTTCATGTACTTGTCCAGTTCTTTAGTTAACAATATACTATATAAGAATATAAGAACTAACATCCCAAAATAAAATTGGTGAATAAGGACTGAACTGATCTCAACAGTGTGGAATGCTTGTCCTTTGATAAGTTGTAAAAATTGTTTTGTGTCGTGACCTATTCTAACTCTTGCTCTTTCCACAGTTTGAGGATATGAATATATTTATGTTTCTCTTGACATGCTTATTTTATCAAGATCTGACCCTAGTTTTAATGAATAAATTCTTTGTTTTCTTCTTTTTCTTCAGTTTCCTTCTACATTTTATGAAGGTAGAGCTGATATGTGTTCTGCACTGTGCTATGAAATTCTGAAGTACTGTAATTCCAAGCTGAGTTCAATTCGCAATGAAGCTTCCCAGTTACTGTACTTTTTGATGAGAAATAATTTTGACTACACAGGGAAGAAGTCTTTTGTTCGAACACATCTGCAAGTTAGTATATTTCCTTTTTTTTTTTTAATATTGTAGATACACAGTTGCATACCAGTGTGCAAAGCCCTGTCAGATAGACTTAAAATAATTTATTTGGGGTTCAAGTAAGGTTGGTACCAAGAGTAAGAAGATGGCCATAAAAATATATTCAGTACAAGGAAAGACTTAGAAACAGTTGGATGACCCTGTGTTTTGTAGGAAATGAATTTTATTTGTCAGTGCAAACATTCTGTTTTGTAGATGTTATTTTGTTTGTTAAATGGTGTATCCTGTTGCATCTGAAGAAGGAAAAGAATGCAGCAACAAGCACACAGAAGTCTAAAATAGTGCAAATAATTTGAAAATTGTCTTGACAAAGCTGGGAGCAGTAGTTTGGCAGTTTAATGACCTCTGGCTAGTTCACCTAGCAGTCAGTCATGTGTCTTGAATTTACACAAACCTGCTTTATCCTATGTTATTGTACAAGTAATTGGAAAAGAACCCCCAAACATTATTTTATTTAGGAGAATGATTTTTCAATTAACAAGAACAAAACTTCCTTTGTAATTGCCTTAGAGGTACATCTCAAGGGTATTTAATGAAATATGCACTAACAAGATGTTTGTTTCTGTCAAGGTTATTATTTCAGTAAGCCAGTTAATTGCTGATGTGGTTGGAATTGGGGGAACTAGATTTCAGCAGTCTCTTTCCATCATCAACAATTGTGCCAATAACGACAGAATTATTAAGGTTTGTTTTTATTTCTATTTCCGTACTGTAGAAGGATGCTTGAAGACTCTTTCACAGCATCTTTTCCAGTATTGTTTTATAACTTTGTTGTGCAATGACTAGGAAAACACTGTAGTTAACCTGACTTTTGCATGTTTTAGCACACTACATTCCCTTCTGATGTTAAGGATTTAACCAAACGGATTCGTACGGTGCTGATGGCTACGGCTCAGATGAAGGAACATGAGAATGATCCAGAAATGCTCGTAGACCTCCAGTACAGCTTGGCAAAGTCCTATGCAAGTACACCTGAATTGAGGAAGACATGGTTAGACAGCATGGCAAGGATCCATGTTAAAAATGGAGATCTTTCAGAGGTAAGAGAATAAAAAACAAATTAGTTTTAGCTCTGTAATAAGGTTAAGCTTATCTTTATAGAAAGGGAATGTTCTATATGTAGTTGCTAGCATGTAACTTAATAAATCTTTTTAACAATTTTTGAATTGTTGCTGGATTGGTTTCAATAGCTGATAAGTTTTTGTCCTACCCAAGTACATCTGTAAGTAATTTCTGGTTATTAATGTAAGGAACATGTTTCACTGCTATAACTGACACACTACTAAGAATGGAATGCACAATGCAAGCCATGGAAGAGAGGCCTTTTGCTTAAAAATATCTTTGTTATTACTTGTTTAAACACTCAAAGCCACTCCTTGAATTCTCCTCCAGTTGCCTTTACAGAATTAGCTTAGTTTTATTCCAAATTGCTTATTAAAAAAACTACTAATGTTCTCAAAACTGACAAATAATTTCTTGTGTTGTTTGAATAAAAGGGAAGCTTTCTGTTTTTACTGTGCTCTTAAAATATTCAGTTCTAGCAAAAAGCAGAATTGGGGATTGTTATATGTCTTAATGAGACTTTAACGCTTTAACTGGATACAGATTAATTTTGTCTCTTTCTAGAAGGTTTTTCTATCTGAAAGTAAATTTGTATGAAATCATTGCATTGCATAAACATCTGTTAAAATGAGCATCATGTAAGCAAATAAAGATCTCCAAGAAATGAAGGTGCTATCTTCCTAACTCAGTTCTTAGTGCTAGAATTCTCTTCTACATGGTAGCAACACAGAAGGCACACACATTACTTTGTTATTAGCTTGTCTTTTGAACTGAACAGCTTCACCTGTCTAAGAAGACAAGGTCTTTTTGTCCTTTTCAGTTATGTTTTTCATTTTTTTGTTAAAATCTTGGAATTTTTGACTGTGCAACTAGATGAAGAGGTCTGCAAATCATCAAGTTCAACTCAATACAAAGTAGGAGTTAGAACTTCTGGCAGATTTTTACCTTTTTCCTTCACCTCCATTGTTTGAGGATGTGCAGCCTCCATATTTGAGCTGTTCAACTGATAGTTACTTTGCTGAAAGCCTAAGCCTTTTTAATAAAACAAGGATGTGAAATCTTTTTATTTTTTTGGAGAAAAGTGGTCAGTGTCAAATCCATTAAAAATCTCAGATATCTGAAAATTATTCTGTCCCTCTTCTTTTTTTTTCTGTTTTCCAAACTGCACCAATTCTTTCAAATTTCATTCATAGATTAGATCTCTCTTGCTGCTCTGAAATGTCCTGTCACCAGTTTCTTCTGCATTTTTCTTGGTCAGGAGCCAAAAAGCACACAAAACACATTAGCAGAAGGGCTACCAAATGTTGAGTAGAATCATTAATAGCTTAACACTTAAAATACCTCCCCCCAAAAGAGAGATTAACTTGTTTTTATTACAGCATGATGTTCCTACCTTGTGATTTGTGACCCAGGGTCACTCTTAGGTTGTGAGCTGCTGTCCATGCCACTCAGGGCTCTGGTTAAGAAGGAGTGAGTGCACTTGCAGAGTTACTGCTTTACATAAATGAGGTGGAGAATTCTTGCAGTAGTCATAGAATATCTCCTGCAAAGCAACATAAAGGAAAACTGAAAAAATTGTCTCATACTCTTGCTCTCCTTACATATCTTGTTTTTAATATTCCCATTTTAATTGTATTTTAAAAGATTGTTACTGTTTCTGTTTTAGGCAGCAATGTGCTATGTCCATGTAGCAGCACTGGTTGCAGAATATCTCACACGAAAAGGTATGATTTCAAAACCTTATTTTCATGTATTCAAATATATTTTTTATTAGAGTTTGGGAAAATCAATTGTTTCCTTGAGGAAGTTGTAGGTATTTCAGTGTTCACTAGGGAAAAAAATTCTGACCTAACCAGGTAACAAACTCACATACTTAAGAGTAAACTTGTATATCTAAGGGGCAGCATTTTAGGCAAAGGCAAAGTAAAATTTTTGGAAAGTAAAAGTTTTAATTATTCACCAGAGCTGCTAATAGCTCAAATCAGATCCCTTCTAAAGCAAAGTTATCTGTGAATATTCTTGTTCTACAAGCAGTCAGTCTCTCACTGCCTCTAGGGAAACCTGGCACTGCCAGAGTAGTCAAAATAAATTTGTACAAATTTTCAGACATTCAATCAATGACAATAGTGCTCAGGCTGTTTCACCTTGTTGTGGTATATTCTGTGCCAGCAGCTGTTTGTAAAAGTGGATTCTGATGACCCTTGAGATAGGGTAGAAAACTACCTTTCATCTACAGGATCAGAAGAGTTGTCAGTCAGGGATTTGAGATAGAACTTCAATTAACAAAAAGGGCTCTCTTGAAGAAAATTTCAGGAATCTGTTAAAACTGATTATGATTATGAGATAGTGTTTTGGATTTGTGGGCAAATTCATGTTTGCATCTTTTTAGCTTTGCCTTTGCCTGGCAGTTCAAATGAAGTAAAATCATGAGTCTAAAAGATGACTTATCTCTATTCTTGTTGTGCTTCTCATCAAATGCTTGTGCAGTGTATAGGCTGATTTCTTTGGCCCAGTGATTTCAGAACCTTCTCTGAGACCAAATCTGAAATAAGCTGCTTAGACAAATTTTTGTGTCCAGTTGGAAGCCTGATGATACCTGAGAACTAGTGGTAGTCTCTATTTATTTGTGAGTCCTTTGGGTGTTCTGATATTTTTGTATACTGTAGTACAAAATTTTTTTCCTCTCAGTAGTACAGAGGGTCAAACTCCTACCTGTGGTACTTCTAAGAACAGAAGAGCCTCTTGCATTTGAGGCAATCATTCAATAAAACCTCTGATGGCCAGAACTCCTCACTGAGCAGCAAGAATCTTTGGAGGAATGAGTTGTAAAATAAATATGTGCAAATCTTTAAGTTTCCATAATATTTACTGATTGCCCTAATTCAGCAGTCCAATGTAATAAAAAATATCTAAACAGCATGAGTAAAAGACATGGGAACATTCTATACTCCATTTTTGGTTTTTTTTTTCAATAAAGAAATTTAGATTGGTATTTTGTTAGTTTTCCTGGTTTTCTGTGTTTAAATAATCTTTTGCCATCCCTTGATCATATTTTTATGGTTAATGTCATTCATATTATTCAGACTGGAAAAAACTATGTGCCAGGTCCTGCTCCTGTACTCAGGTCCAGTTGAGTAAGTAAACTTCATGGCAGTTTAATTAAATACTGTAAAAGTTACCTTGAGTACCTTAGACTTAGGGTGGGGTAGATTAGACACAAATTTAAGATAAAGTAGGAAGATTCAGACACTACTTAGTTTGATAGGTAGGCGTCCAGGTATTAACGTTTTCGGGTTTTTTAAAACCCATTTGTACATTCACAGTAATGTAAGGTCTTGTATTTTAATCATGCAGTGGGAGGCTGATCTATTCCTTTATTTGGTGATAGGTATATTTAAACATGGCTTCTGCTTTATCCAGAATCACAAAATGGCCCAATGTTATCCTGCTGCAGAAAATTAAATTTGTTTGTATTTCTTTTTCAATGACAGGGATGTTTAGGCAAGGCTGTACTGCTTTCAGAGTAATCACACCAAATATAGATGAAGAGGCTTCGATGATGGAGGATGTTGGAATGCAAGATGTTCACTTCAATGAAGTAAGTAAACATAAAAATGTTAAAATTTACATGCATGGAAAGATTGGGGATTTTTGCAAATTTTATGTTTAAGTCTGGAGAATTACTGATGTAAGAGATACAATAATTGTTTTATGATCTGCTATTTGTACCTAAAGCTGAAATAAAAGAATTCTGTGAGGTGTGCTAGATTTAGAGAATTTACCGTATGCATGTATTTTAAATATAGTGCTAGCACATCAACTCAACACCACTTTGGGAATAAAAGCAAAATGGGGGCTTATTCTAGTTGACAGGATGAACACTAATGTGAGTTACTTATTAGAGTTAGCAAAATCTGTTGTTTTGTAAAACTGACTTGGATGTAGAGTATTACTCCATCAGAAATCATGAAAATGTGTTCACTGGTTTTCTGCTGTTTACAATTTCCCGAAGCAAATATGCCATAACAATGAAAGTAGTTTTACTGACACTAAACTTGTGTCCATGTGTTTTCCTGGCTTAAGTTTCACTCCTTGTGTGTTTGCTGATCCATCTGTGCAAGGTCTACAGTAAATTTTATTAGTCAGCAGCCTATATGAAAATGTTAATAATCTTGCATGAAAAGCTATGTCTGCACTATATATTTGCTGGTGTTGTTGTGGCAGAGAGGGGCAGACCACAATTGGCAGCAGTCATGTTGGAAAACCCTCTGGTTTGTAAGTGTAATTGTACAACAAAAATATTTTTCTTTTGTGTTTTAATTAGTGTATGGTAAAGCTGTATGACAATATTACTTGACTGTGCAAATTGTTTTGTGGTTTGTACTTTTTTTCAATTTTTGTGCTGTCTTTTTAAAATCATTGATTCTTCTGATCCAGCATGAAATGTAGCATGTTACTCAAAGCGAAATGCAAGCTGCTCTAAGTTACTGAAGATCAGGAATTCTAGGGACTACTACTGATGGAAAGTTTTGTTGGAAATTTCTGTCACTGTTTTCCTGCCAGACCATTTGTCAGACTTAAATTATTACACGTTTTTAAAAAAATGGAATGTCTTTATTCTTTTTTTCATTAGTCACTCCCTGCAAAAATAATATACTGATTTTTCTGGGTCATTGAACCCTACACAAATTTATTTCCATCTCTCAGTATTTCCGTGGAACGGAAGTAAGCCAAGAGTGAAAATATAACCCTGTACAGCTTGCAGAAGGATCAAACCAAGCCAAATTTCATTTTTCCCTGCGTGCAACTCTTTCTAAACTTAACCACGTAGTACTCTAACTGATGAAATATTGAAAAATGTTACTATTTTTCAGATAACTTCTGAAAGTTATCTGAAACATGGGAAAAGTAATAATAGGGGAGAAATAATAATAATAACAAGAGTAACAATAGGGAAGAACTGTTTGGCTTTAGCAGAATAAAAATCATTTTAGAAGTGCTTCAGAACAGGTAGCCCTGTTCCTTCAGGAATAGGAACATGCTCATAAATTGTTTCCTCAGTGTGTTCATAAGTAAGCAGAACTGTATTGTCTGAGAAAAAAAATGAGATCAATTGGGGGCAGAAGTCAAAAATCAGAAACATCTTTCAAATTGTATTTTACTACTACTTAGCAAAATGATGCTCTGATGAGAATTTTTCCTATCCATGGTAACAAGCCATGTGGAATTTCTTCCCTTAAAACTTGAGATTTCCCTTATTGCTAGTTATTTTAGTGTTAAATTTCCAAAGGAGCATTTACAAGTATTGGAGGATAAGAGAGAGTCCTTTCATGTTTCTAAAAGGGTCAAAATATCTTTCATATTCTCCGGTTTATTAAACCTCTTCCTAATTAAGTGAGATTTTTCTGAAGATCTACATAAATTCTCATTTTTCAAAAATTGAAATTTTGGGATTCTTGATTTAGTTCTCATTTTAAAAGAATTCTGTCTGAGGCCAGGGTTATCTAAGGTAGGCAAAAATTTACTTTGGGATTTTGCTTTTTAACAAGGCTACTGTGTGCATTTCATCAAAACATGTTTGCCTGTGACATTCCATGAGAGGCATTGTCCTGGATTGCAGATGGGTAAATAAAGGAGCCTTGCAGGAACACAGTGTCCTCTCAAGGCTGTACAAAGACAAGTGCAAAGCCTTGCACCTTAAAAAAAAAAATCAGCAAAAAAAATCTCAGTACAGGCCAAGCAGCAGCTCTGCAGAAAGACCTGGAAGTTCTGGTGGAGTGCCTGTTGAATGGGAAGCATCAATGTGACTTTGTGGAAACAAAATCCAATGCAGGCGGTGTTGTGTTTGAGAGGATTGACTCAAGAAGCAGAGGGAAGGGAGTTTTTTTCCCTTTTATGCTGGCATTTGTGGAGCCCCATCTGTAACCTTGTGTCCAGCACTGACCCCCAAAAGTCAAGACAGGTGTCAACAAACTGGAAAAAGTCCAGTCCAGAATCAGACTTTTCCAAGAAAAGCACCACGAAGAGCAAGAGGCTGTGCTCACAGCTGTCAAGGGAAACACATTGCATATATGGAAAAGAACTATTCCCATGAGAATAGATAAATATTGAGACATGGGGCTCTAAAAATGTTGTGTTCTTTTGCTCCTTCCTATCAGCTCTCCCATTTGTGCTCTTCATGTTCTTTTCCTTTTCTAAACAAAATTTTACTTTGCTACATCTGGATGCCCTCTGGTGTCTGAATTAAGACTTGTGTCATAAACCAGTGTTGGTGGACAGCCCTTGTGGTCCACCAGTGACACTGGTCTGTCACTTGTCATCACTTGGCTGCTGAGAATGGAGATACTGAGGAGTCTGTACAGCCCCATAATGACTGGGGGAAAGGAGGAAATGTTTTAAGGTCTGTTGCACAACATGGATAAGGGTACCATTTTTTAGTCTGTGCTTGCAGCTAAAAATTTATTTTCTTAATGATGTCTTTAAGCTGACTTAGTCCTCTTCCAAAGGACTAAGTGGTAGAGGAGGTGGAATAGAGTAGCTTCTAAGCATGAAAGGAGTTTTTTGCAGCTTCTGGCTTCACCACTGTGATGCAAGAGTGGTAGAAGGTCCAAAGAAGTTTCAAGAATATCTAAAAGCAACATGCTGTTTGTAAATACAAGGAGTATGTGTGTACACTCAGACCATTCTGTCTTGTTTTGTTTGCTTTTAGCTTTTTTGGATTGCCACAATAACTTAAATTACAAAGTGTACATAATTCTGTTTTGAGGCAAGATTTCCCTTACCTGGAAAAATTTTGGTATAATTATTTGCTGTGCTTTTGATGAGTATTGAATTGTTTTACACTTTCAAATGTGTATCCAAATCTAGGATGTGCTGATGGAATTGTTGGAGCAGTGTGCTGATGGACTCTGGAAGGCAGAACGCTATGAACTCATCGCTGATATATATAAGCTTATAATTCCCATTTATGAAAAACGGAGAGATTTTGAGGTACTTAATTCATCAAATGTAAATTTGATCAAGAAAAAAATCCTGAATTTTCAAGTCTAACTGCATGGCATATTGGACATCACATAATAAGAGTATTAAAATAGTAACTGAAATTTGAATGTGTTGAAATGTTTGTTTTAATTTTAAATAATTAATTTTTTTATTTAAATATAAATAATTGAAAATTAGTCTTACATATTGTCATCCTGGTACACGTGCTAAACCTAATACTACCATTCAATAAAAGAATGTTTTCAGTTGTTACTGGCTACAAGGACATAATTTATTATTTTAAGATAGGAAAGTTGTGCTTTGTTCTTCTCCCTCATTATTGTTTTCTTTTACTTTTAGAGGCTTGCTCACTTATATGACACCCTTCATCGAGCATACAGTAAAGTTACTGAAGTTATGCATACAGGCAAGAGGCTTCTGGGGACTTATTTCAGGGTAGCATTCTTTGGACAAGTGAGTGTTTCTTTCACTGGCCTGCTCTATGCAGTAAGAAAAACCTGAATTTATTTTACAAGGTTTACTCTTTCATCATCTGTATTGATACCGTGACATAAAAAGGACAAGGAATGTGTTCTGTATGAAATAAAGAAACACCATCAGTAATTGATTTTTAAAACATTTATCAATTCCAGTAAAATTCTTATGATTTTCCTCAGTAAATTTTTTTGCCTTTTTCCCTTTTTTCTTCTTTTGTTTACTACCTTAAGGCAGCGGTAAGTTTTCTGTAATGTCAGTTTTTAGCAATGCATTGACTTAATGTCTGTAGTGCTACGGTGTGGTTTGCAAGGCTGCTTCTTAGATTGGTATGCATTAATAGCCATTGCAAGTCCAAAAGTAACATCAAGCTCCATTTAGAGAACAGATCACTCTTTTCTATGCATCAGTATTGCATGCTTCAAACCAAAGTTCTGGCTGTGTATTGGGCAGCTTCACATCCTCTGGTCCGTGTCTAGAATGCCTCTGTATCCCTATGGTATCACGCAGTATCCAGTAAAACACTCTCTACATGCATAGCCCAGTTGCTTAATTGTCCAGCTGAGCATGGAGAATTGTAAAATACTCTGAGCAGTATAATTTTACATGTATTCTGTTGTCTTTTATGACTTTATAGCAATACCAGTTTACAGACAGTGAGACAGATGTTGAGGTAATTACAGTAACTGCTTACAAAGCAAGCAATGCAGTACCAACTACTGCATTTCACCTTAGTTTGGTGTGGGTATTTTTGTCAATCTAGCCTGTGTTTATACATGATATGTTGTGCTTTTCTATTTTGTCTGTTTCATTTATGACAAAAATATTTATTTTCTGGTTTCAAACATGAACTCAACATGGCTTGTTGTTTTAAACCAACAAACTGTTTCACTTCCCATGTGTTGTGCATTTAGGTGTGGTTTTAAAAACAGTACTGTGTGTAAGGAAATAAAGAAATAAATACCAATAGTACATCATAAAATTAAGATCTTTGCATAATTATATTTCATCTTGTGGAATTAATTTTTTATCACTACCTAAGGAAAAATTTCAGATTGTTTTTATGTAAACTTCTACCAAAATAGTCACTTGTGAAACAGATAGTTCTGTTGGGCAAGACTACCAATTTTGGCAAGTGAAACAGTGCTGCAAGTTCACTTTTAAGTAAAAGTGAAGGAAACTTATCTCAAAGGCTTGTCACACCATAGAATTGCTACAAACTTGTAAAATTTAAACTCTGTGTTTCCATTATCTTTCGCTCATGTTGTAGTAGAGAATTACATTTTTCTGTTGTTTTTTTATTCTCTTAGAAAATCTTTTTACTTAGATTTTAATTTCTGTCTATTTATGTTTGCTTGAATACTAATGTTAAATGTTTATATTTCCTTTGAACCACACACACTATTTCCATCTTAGTAATTTCCCTTATGTTTTATTCCCCAAGATTTTGATTACTTTATTTTTTACAGGGTTTCTTTGAGGATGAAGATGGAAAGGAATATATCTATAAAGAGCCTAAACTTACACCTCTTTCAGAAATTTCCCAAAGACTCCAGAAACTCTACTCTGACAAATTTGGAGCTGAAAATGTCAAAATGATTCAGGATTCTGGCAAAGTATGATCTTTATTCTCTCTAAAAAGATTGTAATATACTGCTTTCACTAGTTTACTTGAAATGCTGTGGGATCACTGGCTGTTACTCATTCAGCACACAAGCATCTGCATCTGAAAGCTCTGCTGTTGGAAAGGCATGAGAGGAATATTATCTCCTACTAAGTATGCCTTTTAGAGCAACCAAAAAGCTTAATTTCTGTAGTGTTACCTCTCAAAACAGTAATTGTATCTTAGAACAAATTTGGATTATGATCATATTCTGTGTTAACTTCAGCTATATTTCTTGCCCATTCATGCACAGTCATTGTTTGGAAGATCTTCTCTTTTCTACACCTCAGCCTTAGACTATATGGTGATTTTCTCCTCATCCTTAGACTTTATGGTGATTTCCTCTTAGTATAATGTCATGGCTCTTTTTGTTCCTTGGTAAGGATACTTTTGAATCCTTAACTCAAAAATGTCTTTGCATTTTGGCCTTAAAGTGCAGCAATGGTGGGCATTTCAATATTTGAACTTTAAAAGGAGAGGAAGACTTGATGAAAGGGCTGGGTTTCATAATCACAAGTGGTTAAAAACCTCCAAAAATCAAACAAACAAAAAAATCCACAGTGTGCTGTAATGCATCTGGCTGTCTTTCTTCCTAATAGTTAAAAACTGAATACAGGAAACCCCTGTAAAAGCATGAACATTTCCCATGTTTTCAATAATTTAGAGGTTATGAGACCAAATTTAATTTCTGGAAGTTGTGTGACTACTATTAGATCCACTTTATTCACAATGTAGCCATTGATTTTTTTTTGGTCCTGTTTTTAAGGTAAATCCTAAGGATTTAGATTCAAAATATGCATATATTCAAGTTACACATGTAATTCCATACTTTGAAGAAAAGGAGCTGCAGGAAAGAAAAACAGACTTTGAAAGGACTCATAACATACGTCGCTTCATGTTTGAGATGCCTTTTACTCAAGGTGGTAAAAGACAAGGAGGGGTAGAAGAGCAGTGTAAGCGAAGGACTATTTTGACAGGTACTGATGGAATGGAATGCTTTCACTGGAACCATTAGTTCAAATGGTCTAATTTTGTTCTGTATGGGTTTTTTCATTTCACCTAACTAAGTGCTTTATAGCTATCAGCTAAAATCCTTTTCATATTTTTGGCCACAGCTAGATCTTTCAGGTTGATTTCTTCAGTGAGGAATCCTCAAAATTATTATCTCCTTTTCTTTAAGCTTTCAGAATTCTGAATCTGGACTTTTTCTTAGAAAAAGACTATTTTGTGTTTTGTCTCTGTTAAGTATGAGTTTCTGTATTAATATAGTTGTGAAAACAAATAAGTGACTTTATAATAACAAAGTCATTTTGTAATAAAAAGTGACTTTATAGCTGTCCATAGCCAGTACTTGTGAGGAAATAGAAAATACAGCTTTGCTATTTTTGATTCTTGTCTTCTTTGAGATTTGTGAATGTTAAGCAATTCTTTTCAGAGTTCTCCTATAAATGAAGTTCCAGTTGTTTATTTCTTGGTGGTTATTAGTGGCAGTAGTGACAGTGATCTTTCTTTGCTGTAATGCTTGTAACACTGTGCATATTTACATTTCAGTGTCTTGCTTCCCCGTCCATTTGGTAATATTTCTAATTATATAAGTTATTAAATTGGGCAGCTGATTACATAAAAATGAGATTTTAGCATAAGATTCTCTCAAAGCATATGTTATTAAAAAATCTTTTCCTGACTGTGTTAAACTTGTTTCTGTCCACAGCCATACATTGCTTTCCATATGTGAAAAAGCGCATTCCAGTAATGTACCAGCACCACACTGATTTAAACCCCATTGAAGTAGCCATTGATGAAATGAGTAAAAAAGTTGCAGAGCTTAGGCAGCTTTGCTCTTCAGCTGAAGTTGATATGATCAAATTGCAGCTGAAGCTACAGGGAAGTGTCAGTGTTCAGGTAAGAGCTTTGTCGTGCAGTTTCATTTGCTTCTGTCCTTGAAAAATTATATAAGTAGCATTTTAGAATTGGTTTCTATTCTGCACGTTCAAGAGTGTCCTAAATTAGAAATATGCTCACCGTCTGCAGTTATTTCATGAATAGGAAAAGAAATAAAAGTATTTAATATAAACAACTGATCAGAGACAGTTGCACAAAAGAATTAAGATTCATCTCTGGAATATGTTGCATTTCAAGCCCCACCAGGTTTTGGTGTAAAGCTGAAACTGCTAGAAGATAATAGATGAACCTGAAGATAAATTAGCATATTTTGCCTAGCTGTAGGTCTGCCCACAGTAGGTCTAGGACATTTTTGTACGAACCCTATGGAGATAAAGAGTGAGTGATAACATATAGGAAGAAGATAACCATAGAAAACCTCATTGTGCATGCCTTTTTGCCTAAGGCAGGCAGGAAGTGGAATGTAAAAAGAAGCCATCAGATTCACCAGAATGAGTACCTGAAAAGCAGGTGTAGCATGTACAAGTCAGTATGGAAAGGATCTTCAAAAAATGCAGTGACAAATGTGCTGCTCTATTATTTCAAATTGATTGGAAACAAAGGAACTGTTAACACAGTCATCTGATATGACCAGCTGTCTCATTCAGCAGAAAAGGGAAAAAAAACCAAACCAAGGTTCCAGAATCAGTAAGTTGTAAGCTAGTATTATGGGATGAGAAGGGAGAGACTCTTGTTGATAATATGAAGGAATAATAAGGATGAGTCATAAGTCACTGAAACCACTTCTGCTGTAGCTGCCTTAAGAGCACAGTAAAACTTCTGCAGATTTTTGCAGAATTCTCAGCTTGGAAATCTGTTTTCAATAGATACACAGACCAAACAGTAGGAGGTTAGCTCATTTTCCCACCCTCATTTCATTACAGAGATGACAGATTGGCAATATCTGCAGTTACTTGGCCGCATCATTGAAGTGGTTTCTTTGTGCCAGGACAGGTTTATAGCACTGGAGAGACCTCTCCTGCTTTAATGCTCCATCTTTAGCAGTTTTCTTGTTTTCTAAGTCCAGCTTTTTTGAAATCAATGTATTCTCATAGGAAAATCAAATGGAATAAATGCCTGTAGCACTTGTTATTGCTAAGACAGTATGTAAGATATCTAACTATTTTTAAATTCTTGTCCTTTTTAGGTTAATGCTGGTCCATTAGCATATGCAAGAGCTTTCTTAGATGACACTAACACCAAAAGATATCCAGACAATAAAGTAAAGCTCCTAAAAGAAGTTTTTAGGTATGGGATTTCTTGGGGATGGGGGAGAGGGAAAAAAAATGGACCTTTTTCCCAAGACTCATAAAAATTCTTTTTGAAACTTTCAACTTTTAAAGGGTTTGATTCATTAATAACATACTTTAGGCTGACATTCTAAATCAATAATTTGGATTTCTGTTTGAGGACTTTCTTATTTTCTCCAAATCAGGCAATTTGTTGAAGCCTGTGGGCATGCTCTGGGTGTAAATGAACGACTGATAAAAGAAGATCAGCTGGAATATCAAGAAGAAATGAAAGCAAACTACAGAGAAATGGCAAAAGAGCTTTCTGAAATAATGCATGAACAAGTATGTGCTGAAATTAAATTATGCATACTATCATTCAGAATGTAACAATAATGTGAAAAGAGTAGGGGAAATGTATGGGATGCTTTACACAAAAGGGTTGTTTCTTTTTTTTATTTCTATGGGAGTATAAGCCTGTCATTAAATGGTGGACCTTCATTTTTTTTTGCTTGTGTATTTCACAGCCTGGTTTTATTTTTTTATTTGCTTGTGTATTCCCAGCCTGTTTTTGTAGGCAAGGAAGACTACAATAAAGATAAAACAAATGTAATGAAATTAATATATATGATCTGCAAGTTTAGCCCTTTCTTCTTCAGTTTTGGAGATATAAATAGTGGCTTTTGCAACAAAGAGTTAAATGTCTTTCAAGAGGTATTCCAATACATTTTCTTGAGGGAAGTCCAATACTGACAAGCTAGAAATATGTGGGGAAGGAAAACCAGAACTTTTGTGGCGTGAGATGTACCACTCAGCCTTTGCATCTGGGTCCCATGGTAGAAATATCTCATGAGTTCAAAGGAAAAGATATTATTTCCAGGAGGACAGGAAGAGCTGAAGTTCAGTGCTTGATCCCTGTGTGCTTGACATTTTTATTCATCATATTCATCACTTCAGCCCTGTTTTCTTTCATCCACTGTTACTTTTATAACCTTTTTCCAGAAACATAGAGTGGTTTGTGATTCTTAAGAGAGATTTCCCTTTATTCAACCTTTGCTTAGATGGTACCCAAAACTTCTAGGGGAACTTTTTTTCTGTTCAAAAATGTGCCACTTCTCTAAAGCTCACTTCACATGCTGTCTTGCTTTTCATTATTTCCCAATGTGGTTCCTCAGGACAGTGTTCTGAGTAGCTCTGTGATATTATATAATTGTGATGAAGCACATTGGCTTTATTTTCCTTCACCTATTTTGATATCCTGTCGCAGAGAAGAGCTTATGACATAACTCTTTTAACTACCATCAATAGAAGACATTGTGAAGCAAAATTTATAGGAAGTGATACTATTCCAGAATTATGTGGTTGGATATGTTTTCTTAATAAAAAACAGTAGTAGAAGAAAACAGTTTTGAAAGATTTGTGGAACAGAGAAAGAATTTGCTTAGCTAGCAGCAGTGGGACGGTTGGACTATATTTCAATGTGATTTATTGATAAGCAGAGGAGGATTCGGAATGGAGGATAACGGATTGGAAAGCTGATTGAGATGAACAAGGTACATGAGAGAATTAGACAGCAATACAGAATACCCCTTTGGAAAGCAGAGGCAAGTGTTTTGGTCAAAGAATTTAATGATAAATGCAAGATTAGCATTTCCCTGGCATAAAAAAAAAAAATAAAAGAATATAATGAAAATTTGTACAGAAGAAAAACTACTTTGAACTCAGTGGAAGATGTAGATGCTTAAAAAATGCTGATGTGTGTGAGTTTCCAAAGATTGGTGATAAGAAAAAGCATGTCCTGAAACTTCAGGTGTAAATCACATTGCCCCTACTTCTCTTGGTTTACATTTAGACAAACAACTGATATCCTTAAGATACTGTGAACAGAATATGAAAGTACAGCACTGACTGCAGTAATATATTCTATAAGCCTACTACTGTGTTCTTATACAAATGTAATTAGTTGTACATAATTAAAACATGCCATGTTGTTGGTGGTTTTGCTTTAGGGTTTTGGGTTTTTTTCAATTAGACTGATAATTCCCCTGAAGGCTTAGAAACATGAAGGTCTTCACTTAAATCTTTTTAAATGTCTCCTTTATGTATCTGCCTATTGCTGTTTTGGGAAAAAGAGCTTTCCATCATTGAATAAACTATTAGCTGTAATGTAACCATACAAGGTCTTAACAACTGCAAAAAATTTGTTAAAAAATGCATAAAAGAATCTTAACAGATTTTTTTTTTCTCCTCTGCTGCTTGCCAATATGATCAGATGGGATGGTAATTAGTTTTCTCTACTTCTGTTCTATTAGTTTGTCTAATCTTTATATAATTCCTTTTTTATGGTATTTCTAATTTTAGCATTAATTTGTTTATAGCTGTTGAGAATGAAATCTTTGCAGTGTTTCGATAGCTTTTTGTGAGAAATGCTCAAATCATACCTCTAAGTCAAAAAAAGGAAAACCAAAAAGGGGCAAAAAGTTAGCTTGTTGTCACTATGAAACTCCTTTTGAAAGTTAACAGGAGGAATGATAGAAACTGTCCAAGCACCCTCTGCAGAGGACAGTGTAATGTCTGAGTTAGGAGAACTGATATTGGAGAAGTAACTTCTCCTCAATCTAGGAGATGGCTGAAAAGAATAACCATTTCCAAAAAGTTTTGTGCAGTTGAAAAAGTACTGGGAGGTTGAGTCAATGAGCAGCACATCAAGAAATTGGTTAGCTGTTCTAGACATGCCTGTGCCATTTTGAAACATAAAAATAAATACATAAATAATACATTTTGAAACATTTTGGTAAATACATGTCTTTCATTTTAAGATTACTCCAGTGGAAGAAAAGGCCAGTGTCATGCCCAACTCGCTGCACATTTTCAACGCCATAAGTGGAACTCCGACAAGCACAACAGTTCACGGGATGCCCAGTTCTTCTTCAGTTGCATGATTGTTTTGTAAAGGAAAGTATGTTTGTTTCTTTTGAAGTTTGTGGACTTGCTTCTTTGTGTGCAAACTCAGGATGACCTTGAAGCTAAATGTTGGGCACATGCAAACTGCGTAGTTCATATGAATGTCTGAGCACACTTAGCAAATAGCAGTTACTGGTAATAGTCTTTTAGAGTAAGGGAGGCACACATACATATTTTTTAATCTTGCTGGTAAAATTTAAAATTGTTCACAATGTCATTGCAGAAGTGCGTGTTGGAAAATTATGAAGTTAGCTTCTGTTTTTCATTAGAAAGTATTATTAAGATGAATTGCACATTACAAAAAAAGTGTTGTGGGATGTAATTTTGCAGATATGTAACATTCAGGTGTTCTTTTTGTGTATGGCACATAGAGATTCCAAGTACAAGAACTATTTTGGGGCTAGACAGAGACACTAGTTTTTGGGGTTTAATGGAACTGACAATAGTAGTTTTTGTACCATTTGGCAAATTGTTGTGCTTTATTTTATACCTTGTTGCATTTTGGAGATATGTGAGCTTAGATCTTACTGAACAACTAAATACAACCAAAGGTCTGTATTAATGAACACTGAGTTATACTAAAATATCAATAGTAGTAAATTGTTATGTACATATTGTTTGTTAATACAGTCCGTACAGTCTGTACATAAATGTATTACATTTCTAAGCATTTTTTTAATATGCATACCTGCTCTTACCATTCTGCTTTCAGTTTCTTTTGAAAATTTTCTCATTCCAAGTATATGCAGACTTTACAGTTCATATATCCCTGTATATAAATAAGTGCAATATAAAGATGTATACAGTCTTTGCTATGTTATGTTTATATGCAGTTATTAAAAAAACCCTTTTTGCCAAAGCAATGGAGTATGTAATTGGTAATCATGGTTACTGTGGTAAATGGTGGTATAATTTAAAGCTTTTTCCATATTCTTATTCTTTTAAGACATTAATTTAGTAATTTTATATTTGGGGAAAATAAAGGTTTTTAATTTTATTTAACTGGAAGCACTGTCCTGCTGTAATTAAACATTCTGTACTACATCTATATTAAAAGAAAAAAGGTAGTTACTTTTCTCACTGTGTGCTGCGTTTTTTTGTTTTAGATTCACCCTGACATTTGGGAAAAATGAAAGCTTGAATTTAAAAAATGCCTTTTTGCATCCTGCGTATGAGATGCAGACACTTGTAGGTCTTATTTCATATTCCTTGTCAGTAAAAGCAATTAAATTATTAGTTGAGACATCAGTTTTGAGTCCCTTGCATTTGACTCTAGTACCATGTTACTGTAACTACAGGTTGTTATTCACCAAAACCGTTAATATTAGGAAGTCTTCAAAACTTCTCATCACATGACAGTAGAAATCATCTTTTATTTAGGACATAAGGTTTGCTGTCATTTTCAACAGTGTGAAACACATATGTTGCCATTAGTCATCAAAGGTTTTTTCTAAAGCAGCTCATCTTGGCAGTGAAATGCTGCATATACTCTGCTTTCTCTATGTTTCTGAAACAAAATTTCTCATTGTTTAAAATTCTTTCCCTCAAGAGGAAAAAAAATCATACACTTCTAGACAGTGAACTCACAATGCTGTAAGAGGCATTTTCTTCTCCTCTGCCCTAAATGCTTCACACTTCTGTTCATCTGTGGAAATAGGTGTAGGAACACCTACCTCAAAAGGTGTTTCATTATTGGGAGAATATAGAATATATCCTGTAAATCTGTTTTGCCACTCAGGAAGACTTTTGTATCCATGTATTAAGAGCTATTGTGTGTATCACGATGGCTTCTTTTAATTGCCTCATTTTTTCTGACTTTTTCCACTTTGTCTTGGGAGCAGAACTGACAGTTTCCCTTTTGCACTGAGACCTCACTTGGGTTAAGATGCATCTGACAAGCAACCTATAAATGTAGTATGTATTCAGAAGTTAATATGTATCTGTGTATGTGTGTGTGCATGTATGTATGTGTGTGTATAGATAGATAGATAGATAGATAGATGCACACACAGAGGCACATATACATCCAAATATATGTGTAACTGCTTTGCTGAACCTTGGCCTATGAAAATCAGCAAACTGTAGTTGACATTGCTGTAGGTTTACACAGGCTTAAATCATTTAAATCATTAATGATTAACACATAAATGACATGTCTATAGACTTAATCTCTTGTGATGTGTTTCTATGAGGGAACACACCCTCTACTGTTTAAGCTTTATACATAGTAATAAATGTGGGCATTTTCCTCCTGAATAATTCCTTCTGTACTACCTGTACCCTTCTCTGTTGTTACTTCTGTAGCATGTAAATTAATTATCCTGTGTGGGTTAATTTATTTATAAAGACTTGGGCTCTGTGCAGGTTTTTGATTAATTTTCTTCACAGCAGCTGGTATGGGGCTGTGTTTTGGATTTGTACTGCAAACAGCATTGATAACTCAGGGATGTTTCAGCTGTTGCTGAGCAGTGCTTGCAGAGAGTCGAGGCTTTTTCTGCCTCTCACCCCACCAGTGATCAGGCTGAGGGTGCACAAGGAGCTGAGGGGTGCACAAGGAGGGAGGAGGGGACACAGCCAGAACAGCTGACCCCAACTGAGCACAGGATTGTCCTGTACCATATAGGTGTCATGTGCAGCAATAAAAACTGCAGAAATAGTTTGCCAGAGCAGCACTTCTTCAGGGAGTGGCTGGCATTGGTTAGCTGCTGGCAAGCAATTGAGGGTTTTTTGCATAATTTGTTTTTCTTGGTTTTGTTTTGGTTTTTTTACGTATTAAACTGTCTTTATCTGGACCAACAAATATTCGCACTTTTACCCTTCTGATTATGTCCCCTATCCTGCTGCAGAGGATTGAGCGAGCAGCTGGATGAAGTTGAATCACAACAGTCCTGTTTTGGCACCCAGTGTCAGTGTTGAGATAACAGATTTGACCACAGTGTGTTATAGAAGGGACTGATAATTATTATCAGTTTGACAGTTGTTGGTCATAGTGTTGATTTACTTGTTCACAGTATTAGTTTATCTAAATCACTGCCATGCTCCCTATTTTTTTTTCCTGTACATCAAATTTGAGAGCTTGTTAAAGGCTGAATTTGCAGGGTGTCATTTGGTTGTGTTGTGCTTGGGAAAACTATGATAAAAGAGTTGGCCTTGAACCTAAACTGGTATTTGGGCCCTGCATTGTTGCCCTCCCTGCACTTTGGGAACCATCTCATGAGGATAATGAAATTAGACATTTTCCCTTTTCCAAGAACCACTTGGTGGATGAAAGAAAGAATGGCGCCTTCCCCTTCTTTTCTTGTGGGTTAGATGTTTTCTCCCTTTCTACAATAACTCTTCAGTATCTTGGATACCCTTTGGTAACTAAGATATTCCTACTGGCATGTTTCAAGTATATTTTTCCAGCTTTTCCTAAGTTTAATTCAAGAATATCACATAGGGGTATGTCCCGAGGCAGTATGGTCATGGGTAGCAAGGCATGTGGGAGAATACAGGCAGGTGACAAGGATGGTCACCTCTGGCAGTCGGGGACTTCACCACAGAACAAGTGCAGGATATTGAGGTGATCAAATATTTGATAAAAAAGGATGTCCTGGCTATGGCAGAAACACAGCTTAGCACACTGCCAGGGCTGACAGTTGGCTACCAAGCCCTGCCTGGGAACCTCGAGGGGAGGAGAGGGTCTGTGGATCTGTGGACATACAAACAGACACTGGCCAAAGGATCTGTGGCTCTGGGGACATACAAACAGACCCTGGCCAAAGCAGAGACCCCTCCACTCGACTGCATCACTCTGTGCTGACCAGTCTGTCATGCCCTGCAGGGAGCAGGAAGCCAAGCCACAGGAATGAGGGGGCTTAAGGACTGTAAAGTTGAGGAGGTGTAGGGACAAATGAAACTGGACCTTTCCAATTCATACTCTTCAAAAATCTTTTTTCAAATTGCTGAGCGGGCTCTGTTTTCCTGTTGCCAGAGTTTGATACACAACAGCAACTTGTAATAGGTAAAGGGGATCTTTGCAGTTGGGTCTGAGGATGGACATGGTAAGCAGTAAATGAAACTTAACAAAAATGTTATAAATATTGTTTTAAATAGTATTTAAGTAGAAATAAAATAAGTATTAAGAATAAGTATTTAAGTTGGAATATAATTATTTCAAGTAAAACTGTGTCTTTGGATGGACCTGGCTCTTAATGAAAGCACCTAGTCTAGGTGGTAAGGCAGGCAAGGTTTTTTCTTATATCCAGTTTCTGTTATCTTTGATTTCTTTATGACAAAACTTCAGTACAAAGGAGACACCTGAGTCACTGTCTGTCATGAAGGTTAGCTGTTAAAATTTATGAAGACTGCTGGTTTTTCATGAACAGAAAAATTCTGTATTTAACTGTATTCAGAGTGGGAGTCCTGGAGCTTCCTGCAGGAAGAAAAAAAGAAAGCTTTGGCAGATAATGAAAAAATTCAATTGTTTTTATGATATTTTGAAAGTGACCGTTTTAATATCTTTAAAATATTTTGATGGTGCGTTTTTTTCCTTTTTTAAGTATTATAGTGAATATATGAGTTATTTAGAATCTTTTAGACTCTAAATACGTTTTGGTCTCAACACAAATAAACAATTAAAACTATATCCAGAGACTAGGCAGTATATCCTTTTCAAGTTAACTGTAGTAGATATTGGGGCTTTTTTTGCTGGTATTTTCTGCTTAGGAAGGAGTTTTGTAATTTCTTCTCTCAATGCAAAACCTGCCACTTTTTTTTTTCCTGCAAAAACAGGGTGTGATTGATATTACACGGTATTGTAAAATACCTTGTAAATACTACACCTTGTTTTATTACTACATGTTGTAAATGATGAAAAAAGCACTGAGAGCTTTCTAGCTGTGTGGTTCTGTTTTGCTGTTTTGGTTGTGCTATGAAGGATTAGCTGGAAAGACAAAAAAAGGAGGCTGAAGGGAATAGGTAAATAACCCTTTCGCTATGAATCCTTAGAACATCTTTTTTTGTGTGTGTGCCTCTCTCTGTCCTGTAAGATTCATTGACAGCAAATACCTGAACAGCAAGTGGAGCTTCTTGGGATAGTGATTTTTGTAGCTAGTGCTGTATAATCTGTTCATGTTTATCACTCTGATATCTGACTCCCAAAAATGTGGAAGTTTGATGTGACAAATTAAGATGGGGAACATGAAAATTGTGACCATAGTTGGCAGAACTGCAGCTGAGGCCTTCAAAGCACACTCATCTTCCAAAATAAAAAATCTTTTACATTAGTTTTGTTTCAATTTAATATTTTAAGAATTGGTATAAGATTTAAGCAGCTTTATACAAATATAGTTTTCAAATTAATTGAAGTAACACATCAGATTTTTTTCCAAGTGTATGAGGGAAAGCAGATGCCTACCAGCCTAGAACAGTTATCAGACTTAATACCAGAAAATTCTGATAGCCACTGAATAAGTAACTTTGAGTTAACATTTCATGTTTGGGGGGAAAAAGAAGAGTATTCTGAAGCCTGGAAGAAGTCTGAAAAGAAGGCGACTGCATAATTTTTTTCCAGTCAGCATTATTAGTACCAAGATAGAAGTGAAACTTCTCATAGAGCTGGTGAGTACCCTTTTATCAGTGTTTTATCAGGGTTTTTGTCAGTGGTGTGGACTGTAAAAGGAAGAAACAAGACATTCCCAAGCATGTACAGAAAACTGCAAGGAAAGGACCTTAGTTCAGCAAAACTGTTCAATTCATTGTTCATTCCATAACTCTCAGAACTCCATGAATGTTGCAATATTGACTATTCCATGATGAGCTGCACACCCCTGCAAATTCTTTTTCCTTATTACAATTCTTCCAATCTAAAAAAAATTAGTCAAAAATATCTAATAATATTTATAAATAACATGTAATCTGAACAGATAGTAATATGCCCTCATTTTCTTTAAAATACTTCAGTCTCAATTCAGGTTGTTCATCCTTAAATAATGAATAGTTGTTATCAATTATTCCATGTTATGGATTCACCTCACCAGCCCCTCTGAAATGATTGTATTCTTCCTTCCTAGGAGATGCAAGGAAACAATCTTACAGACCAAGCTACAACCTTTAACTGAGAATATTTGGAACGATCCCTCCTGTGGGAGGATCATTACAGCAGGAACACACAGCCTGGGAGGTTCCTGCAGAGACTGATGGTAACTTTTGGACACGGGTGGTGGAAGAGTCATTAAGGATCTGTCCTGCTGGACCTTGAACTAAGAAAGAAGGACAGGTTTTGGATAGGAGAGCCGGTAGTAGTCTTGGTTATGGTGACCATGAGATGGTGGAGTATAGAATCCTTTGTGGAAGGAGCAGGACAGTAAGTAGGATTACAGCCCTGGACTTCAAGGAGAGCTAATTTTGGCTACTTGAAGGAATCCCACGGGCAAGGTAGGAGGGTCCAAGAGTTTATAATTGAGCATTGTAGCAGGCACAGGGCCTGCAAGGCCTCCCTGGCAGTCAGTTGCCTAAGATGAGAAATGCCTAGTCATGATGGCTGGACCAAGAAACCCCTCTTCCACCTCACACCCTCGTTATCTCTCTGTATGACCATAGATCATATCCACCTTGACCCTTACTATTGGACTGTTTCCCAAAACCCACATACTCTATGTGAACCCCTGCCTCTACCCAGTTTGGCAGAACAGCTGTCACTGTCACCCTTCGCAGAGGTTGCCAATAAAGACACATCTGTGGAACCTCGTACAGCCCTTCTCCTCTCTCATCCCTGCGTCTGCCAAGGCACTCAGCAAGCAAAGAGCTGGAATCACTAAAGAGCTGAATTCACCAAAGAGCTGATCTCACTTAAAGAGCTGAGCTGCTTGCCAAGATTGCCTGTGGCTGGCAGCCTGCCTGAGGCACCTGGACAGGCTGTGCTCAGCTGTGCTCCTCTGTCCGTGACACCGACGGCTGCCAGGGACAGACGGACGCCGAAAACCCCGCCGTTATAGACCATCACATCCTCCAAGCTCAAGACTGGTGCATCCCTTTGAATAAGAAATCAAGGAAAGGGGGGAGGAAAAATGCATGGATAAGCAAGGAGCTTCTGGCAAAATTCAAACATATAAGGAAGTTTATGGAATTTGGAAAAAGGCACAGGCCACTTGGGAGGAATATGGGAATGTCAGAGTATGAAGGGATGAGATAAGAAGGACCACGACCCTAATATAATCAAGGACAAGAAGGTCTTCTTCAAGTACATCAGTAGGAAAAGGAATGCTAGGGAAAACATGGGCCAGCTGCTGGGTTAGGTGGGTGCCCTGGTGACAAAAGACAAGGAGCAGGTACTGAATGCCTGCTTTCAGTTCCTACTGCTAAAGCCTGCCCCCAGGAATCCCAATTGACTACACCTATGGTCTGAACTGTGGGGTATGGGTTTTTTCTTTTTCAGACCGTCTCTCATTAGCGCTTCAACAGCTCTGACCTATTGTTCAGTTTTTTCTGAGATACTTGAATATGGAGTTGCCAATACCATTTCACTTGATGATGTGAGTTGCCACTGTTATTGAATGGACAATATAGATAGAATTCCTTTCCATGTTGATACTTTAATTAAAAAAACACTTGTAGAATTATTCCTCTTGTCTTTAATCCTTTAATTTCCTCTTGTCTTTAACTATAGATGGTAGAATTCTGGTATCCTAAAAGGACACAAAGACATTGTTAACTATAAAAATAATGATGGTTGTAATAATAACATAATGCAAGAATTCATGATCACCACTAATGGCCTTAAACCTTTAGCCCTGTTAGACACTACAGATTTGAATGAAGTCTGCTGTAAACAAAACTATACTTCATAACTACGTATGCAATGCTTCATGTGCAATATTTGTTATTTTCTCTCCACTTTCTATATGATTATAGAACTGCTTAGAATGCTTTAACTGTGCACACTCATTATTACTGTCCTAACATGCTTTTTGCAATTTCTAGTGTTTTGCTAGCATATTTAAAGTTACATACTTTGAAGTTATTTTACCCCAAATACAGTCCATATGGCTTGGCAGATCCCTCAGTATTTTCTTCTTGCATGTGCAGAAGTACTGTTCTCTGTCACTGGGCTGGAGTTTTCATACTCACAGGTAAGTATTCTTCTTCCTGAGGTAAGAATCTTGGTGCAAGTTAAGATCTTCCATGATGTATTGTTTCTCTAGTGGTGGTTCTGTGCTACTGCTTTGACCCCTATGTCCCTCACAGCTCCTAGAAGGACTGTATAGACTGGTGCAAGTTGGCCCTGTTTAACCAAGGATTTGGGGTTTTCCGTGAAGCTGTGCTGAGTTATATCATTTGAAGACTTGACTACCAGTCCTCAAATTTCCTCCTCCCACGTAGATATGTATTGAAAATAAGTGCAACTGTACTGCTGCAATAAAACCAAACTGTTTTTTTTTGAGAGCTCTCAAAAATAAACTGAGGAAGTAGTGGCACTTCATCTCCCCACCAGTTTACTCCATACAGCCTTTTTGTTAGCTTTTATTAATGTTATAATTAAACACTTTTAATTCCTTTGTCTCTTGAGTCCACTTCAGTAGCTGTGTGTATTTCTTCTCTTCATTGTGAATCTAGAAACTGCAGTGATGGACATGTTGTAAGGTGTGATTTGCTAGGTGATGCACTCAATTTCTTCATGTCATGTGTGCCACGTGTTTCTGAGATGTAACATTACACCTGTGCACCTGTTAGTTACGTGGTGTGTGTAAGTAAAAGGTGTTACAGTTAGTGTGCTAGTGGTCTCTTGTTCCTCAAAGCCTTCTCCAGGCCTGTTTAGCTCTCTAGCAATTTTTAATGTCAAAAAATAAATTTAAAAAAAGCCCCAACCACCACCAAAACCTAGCAAACCCTGAAATCCTGCTTCCTCACAGAGAAACTGTGTTTATTGTAAGGTAAAGATTGCAGTAAATGCATCAGAAAATAAATGCTACCGCCAAAACTTAAATGTCTGTCTCTGCAGGCCCCATCTAACATGAAGTCAGTGCTGCAGGCTGGATGGCTGCTGACTGTGGCTGTTGGTAACATAATTGTCCTTATCATGGCTGGGGTATCCACAATCCAAGAGCAGGTAAGCATGCAAGCAGTAGGTGTGCTATTATATTACACTGGGAAAAAGCAGCTATTAGTAGTGCTCTGTAATGAATTAAAATTGCTTTCTGAGTGCCATTCTGTGTCACTCAATATCTCTGAAACAGCTCTGACAGTCCCCAGTTTAAGCTAAATTAAATCAGAAAGAGCATGAAACAGAGATGTTGAGGCTTTTCAGGTAGAGGCTTTTCTGATCTCTGCCCACATTTGTGGTCACTAGGTCAGCTGTAAAAATTTTTGAACGGAAGCAGAATCAGTGCCAGCCTGGTTTAGAGATCTGGCCAAAAGGAAGGGGCTGTGTTTCCTTCTCAGTCTTTCACTCAATTCCCAGTTCTTCCAGGAAAAGGATGCTGCAGAATTTTTCAGCATTCACAGAATTTTTGTTTTTTCAGTGAAGATAGAAATGCCGAAAGAGCCTCAATTCTGACTTGCTTTAATATGCATTATATGCTTAATTAATACTTAGTCCTGTAAGCCATATGATACTTGTTATGTTCACTCAGTTTCACATTCTGAGTTTCCTTCCTGAAAATACTAAAATGGTGTAATACTCTTGACAAATGAATATTGGTGGATAAATTCTGGATTGTCTTTTTCTTTGCAGTGGGCAGAGTATGTGCTGTTTGCTGCCCTGCTGTTGGTAGTTTGCATTATTTTTGCTATCATGGCTTCTTTTTATACCTATATTGATCCAAATGAGATTGAAGCCCAGTTCAGCAAGGAAGAAAAGGAAGAAGACAAGAATTATCAAGACAGCAATGAAAAGGAAGCTGAAGCTCATTCTTGTCTGTAAAAGCTGTATTCAACGAGTGTTGTAAATCATGGAAATCCCACTCACTCTCCTGCAGTCAGAGGAACCAGGGTATCAGTAATAACACCTCTGGATTACATGTCTTGTGGAAGACATTAAGCAAAACTGTTTTAACCTAAAGTGCAGCCTCTCTAGGGAAGCAGCAGGAAAATATGTCTCTCTCTCTTGTACTGAATGTGATCTCCTGAAGAAACTCCAGCAGAATTTGCACTCTTAATGTACCTCAAGCTTAAATATTATAGCATTATAATATTGAAACTTGACTTGGAACTATTGGACCCTTTGAAAAGATGTATTTTTATACTGTATGTCAATTTTATATTGTGAAGGAAACAAGACTTGTCAAGGAAAGCAATTGAAGCCAAGCTCTCTGCATGATCTCTCTAGCATCACTGTTACTTGAAGACAGCAGGTCACACGTGCCTTGAATTCTTTTGTACTTCCTTATAGATAATGGGAGCAAAGCTCTGGCAGTGATCAGATTAAAATGTTGTCTGTGTTCCAAGTGGCAGGAACTTGGATGTGCACTGTAATATAATGCTTTATCTGCCTGTTAACTACCCATTTAACTCCTGTTATGTCTTTAGTTAATATTAGAAGTGCCCACTCAGGTAAAATGATAACAGCAAATGACCTTTGGAACAAGCAAGAGCAATAAAACTTACATAATAACAAAATAAGGAAAGTGTTTTAAGAACATGGCTTACAGTTGCATGGTAACAAAACTCAATACCACCTCTGTGGTGCCTTTATCTACACATATTCAAGCCATGGGTGTTCTGCTCACCCTGCAGCTCCATGGGCCCTGTGCCCCCTGTTCCCACTGCAGCTGCTGGCACCTAGGCCTCCATGTGCACTGACAATAGAGTCCCTTACCCATGAAGACAGTTTCAAATGGAGTTTGAAAAGGCAAGTCCAAGGCACTCTTTGCTTGTGTTAGAGATAGTCCTGTTACCCCAGAGGCAGTAATCCCCTCTTGGTCTCTCAGGTCATCTAGGGAGAGCCTTCCCCATGGATTTGTGATACTGCATGTCCCCCAGCCAATGGAACTGAGGGTCTGCTGTAACAGCCACAGGAACTGTTGGCTCCCTACCATCCTCTGATGAGTTAAGGGAATTTTATACCAGCTTTATTTATGGCAGACTAGCACTAGCCAGCTTTTCCTAGTCCTGAGTCAAAGCTCTGTATAAACCACCTTAACCCTAGAGATGGACTTTAGTCCACATCCCAGGGAGTTTAACAGCTGCTCTGACTGTATAGGAGGGAAAGGACTGGAAGATGAGCAAAACAGGACCTGTGTTTGTCAGGGAGTAGCTGTGTGTTTACATAAATGACAGAATCATTAAGGTAGGAAAAGACCTGCATGATCATCAAGTCCAACCTTAGATCTAACACTGCTCTGCCCACTGAACCATATTGTGAAGTGCCACATTCAACCATTTTTTGAATGCTTCCAGGGATGGTGACTCGACCACCTCCCTGGTGAAAGGACGCCCATTCTACTGTTTAACTACTCTTTCAGTGAGGGAATTTCTCCTCACATCCAATCTCAACCTCCCTTGGCACAACCTGAGGTTGTTTTCTCTCATCCTTTGCCTGGAGAACAGACTGATGCCCACCTGGCTACACACTCTCCTTTCAGGCAGTTGTAGAGAGGGACCAGGTCTCCCCTGAGCCTCCTTTTCTCCAGGCTAAACACCCCAGGCCCCCTCAGCTGCTCCTCACAGGATTTGTGCTCCAGACCCTTCCCCAGTTCCACTGCCCTTCTCTGGACTGGCTCCATCACTTCAATGTCCTTCTTGTAATGTGGGACCCAGAAGTGAGCACAGGACTTGAGCTGTGGCCTCCCCAGTGCTGATTCAGGAGGGCAATCACTGCTTTGGTCCTGCTGGCCACACTATTGCTGATGCAATAAGCAACAAGCCAGGATGCCACTGGTCTTCTTGGCCACCTGGGCTCACTGCTGGCTCATGTTCAGCTGGCTGTTGACCAGCACCCCGAGGTCCTTTTCTGCTGGCAAATTTTCCAGCCACTTTCCCCCAGCCTATAGAACTACAGGTGCTTGTGACCCAAGGACAGGACCTGGCACTTGGTCTTTTTGAACCTCATACCATTGGCCACTGCCCCATGGATCCCTGCTGTCCAGACCCCTCTGCAGAGCCTTCCTACCCTACAGCAGATCAAGACTCCCATCCAGCTTGGTGTTCTGATGCCTTTTTCAACCTAGAAATTTAACAACACACTTTCAAGATAAAATGAGCAGAGGAAGTAATGTAAAAGTGGATCTTTATTTGAAGGCCTCCAGAGGCAGTTGGAGAAATGGAAAAATGTCCACAAAATCCCACTCCCACAGGGGTGAATACAGTTTTATAGGTTTTAGGAAATTAGTATAATTGACAAAAATCAGAATGAAAATTAGGAGGACAAGTGGTGATGCAATTCCCCCTCGGGTAAAGCGCCTTTTCTGGAGACCCCCCCTTGGTACTTGCTGTACTTTGTTTATGAAAACATGTCTCAAAGAGCTGTTTTCAACTTTAGTAGCCAGGGAGACCTAAGGTAGCATAGGGATTCTGAAATTTGTTTTTTCTTCCCGCCTAGAAAAATGCTGAAACTAAGTTACAATAAGAAGCTATACTGTATACCTTACATGCATAAGGAATACGGTGAATATAGAGGAGGAAAAAAGGTAAAAAAAAAAACCAGCATAATTTCTCCCTTTTTTAGACAGTAACAAGACTCTCCTTTGTCTAGTCTCTACTCCATATTTAATCACACCATCATATCATACAGATGCCAACTATAACTACAGGTACTATGAATACTTCTTTTATCCAGTTTGGAAACCATGAAGTCAATACTGACAGCATATTCAAGGTTTAGTGAGCTCCTTTGAGTGTTACCTGGGGTAGAATTTGAGTTTGCTTTCAAATTTCAACCAAATCCTTATTAATTTTGTCACTCTGATTTACATAAGATCAACAACAGTGTTAATAATTCTGCAGCTAGTCGGAAATTAAGGGTCATTAATTGTGTCACAGAATAAACTTACAGTGAGTTGGATACAAGTGTTGGATGCAGTAATTCTTGGCTTCTAGCTGGATGCTGCAATTCTTAGCTGCTGCCTTCTCCAGCTTTTGCCAGCTGATTTCTGAATAGAACTGGGCTGTTATTTAAACTCTCAGGTGTTATAAAGAAAAAAATCTGCCAATTGTTTTTGAAAAAAAAAGGGTTGCAGAACCAGTTAAACCAGTTGCTGCCAAGGTGAAGTTCTACCTGTTTGTTATTTTAATCACCGGTCCTTCTCGTTAATTTCTCCTTTTGTATCGCTATGGCCCTGCCTGGGGCTAAGTCGTCCTTCTCCCCCGACGGTGAGAGGAGGGGACGTGGCGGGGGGCGCATCAGAGAGAATGCTAAATAGCCTAGAGACCAGCATGCCATGGGAAGCAACCCCACCAAACTTACCGAAAAGACCCCAAAAATAACGAGCCAATACAGAATTAAGAGATTAGTGATGTCTGGACGTGAGGAACAAAGTACCGAACCTGCAGAGATGCTGAAGACCTTTGTTGCCCCTTGCAAAGACCTTAGCTGGAACCAAGACCCGAGCCTGGAAAACTCAAAAGTTGGGAAATACAGGGCTAAGCCCACTGCTCTCGTGAGGACGGGACACCCAGGTCTGCCCTTTAGTGGACAAAACTGCACATTTTTCCTCCTCCGAGTCACCCTGGGAGCGTCGACAGAGAAGCCGCGGACCCGTCAAGCTTCCCAGCCTTGAGCAGATTGCTTTTAATAAAGGCATTAAAAGGAGAAAAAGTCTCCTGCCCTGTTTATTTCATCAGGCAGGATGGTCTTGGTGAGCTGGCTCTTTTTCCCTGTTTTAGAATTCTTCCACTTCATACCAGAGAGTCCTTGGCTTTTCCTTATTTGCAGGAGTGCAGGAGAAGGTATTTTAGAATTTAATACAGTAAACCATCTTAAACTATCTGCTATTCTTTCGCAAAATTCCAAGAGATCCTTCTTGGGAGAATTTGGCAAACAGAGAAACTGATAAATCGCTCAGCATTTTCCTAATTCATATTTTAAAGTTTGGAAGAAAGGTCTCATTTCTCTTACCCCTGTGGCACAAATAATACTTACAGTACCTTGACTTAGTTTCCCTTCTAAGGGGTTTATTAATAACAGGACTCTGTTTACTGACCTGTGCGGTGTGTCAGGAGAGGCTGCTCCGAGCAGAGCCTTGCAGTGCCCACGAGAACTGCCCACTGCCCGTCGCTCTCTGCGGACACAGCGTCTCCCAGCGCAGATGCGGGGACACGGCGCGGGGACACGGCGCGGGGACGGTCCCGCCGTGGGGACACACCCGGCCCGAGAGGCGCCGAGCTCCCTCCCGCCGCCGCGTTCGGTTTCTGTCTGAAACTGTCCTAGGGTGACGTTATGATGCTTGTATCCCCATTCGTGTGTTCTGCTTATGCTGGATATTATGTTCTGTGCCTTCAAGACTGGCCCTGAAGAGCGAATGTTTTGTTTTGGTTTTGTTATCAGCTGCTCCCCCATGGCTGGCGGGACACGCAGACGGGGCACTACATAGTGCGGCTTTTCTTGGCTTGTCGCTTTGCTCTTGCTTTTTGCTTCTGATCATTAGTTAGTTTAGCTAAGCAGTCCGAATTTTTCCCTGGACTGTTTTTCCTTTCCATTTTTTGGAACTACTCGAACCTGCTCTGAACTGGGACCCGGGAAACACCGAGAGTTTGCCTCTTGTGTCCGCAGCAGCTGCCCCACCACCGGAGGGACTGATAACAGAGCGACCACCCCCAAGAGAGACTTTCTGAATTTGTCATCTTTTTCAGAGCGGTGAAAGAGTGTTGCCATCTGGTATTGTTCATTTTGTGTGCTGGGGGGTGCTGTGCCTGTTAAATAAACAGATTCTTTCCACTTCTCTTCGAGGAATCTTTCCCGAACCAATTGGGGGGAGGGGCCGTGTAGGTTTGCTTTCTGGAGGGGCCCCCCTTGGAGGCTTTCTCCCAAATTTGTCTTAAACCAGGACAGAAACAAAACTCGTTACTCCGGAAACCGCCACGGAGCCGTTCCCGCCTACAAACGAGCCTTCAGCTCCCCCGAGCGGCTCGACTCAGCTCTACCCCTGCCCTCGCTGCACCAGAAGCGGCGCCACCCCCGGGGAGCGCGTCCCCGCCGAGAGCTCTCACATTCCCGGCCCCTCTGGGCGGCATGGGCGGGCCCAAGGGCGGCGGGCAGGCCGGGCCGCGATCCCGAGCCCCACTCTCGCCAGGCCAGGGGAAAAGCGGCGGCGGAGTGGCGGTTCCGGGCTGGGGTCGCTGCGTGGCTGATATCCCGGCCGCTACCGGGCTAACAGCCGGGGCCGCTCGGCCCCTTTCAGAGCGGCTGCTCCCCCTTCCCTCACGGGGGACGCGGTCTCCCCGCTCGCGGTAGTGCCCCGTGACTTTCGGCCGGAGTTCGGCCCCTGCCTCAGAACCCAGGGAAAAATTTCTGCAAAATTTCTGCCCTTCTCACAGCAGAAGCTGAGCCCCTCTCCGAACGGGCCCGCTCTGCCTGCTGAGGTTTAGGACCTCCCTTTCCACAGACGGAGGAGAGGCCGTGGGGGCCGCTCCCCCGCCTTCCGCCATGGCGCGGGCCGAGCCCCCCCGGCCGCTCCGAGGACGTGTCCCGTTCATGCCCAGGCGAGCCCCACATTCAAAATCTGCGCGTCTTAAACACGAAATAAACTTTAGCACGGTCGTGCTTCTCTCCACCAATAAACAATCTCAGCCTGTGGCACATTCACGCACTCACGCCCCGCTTTCCCCTCAGCTGAGCTAGGGCGGGTTGGAAAATCGGGGGAGGAAACAGAGCTTTGAGAAAGCGCTCCAGAAGCAGGTGCCCTCCGCAGGACGTGGATTTTCCTGATATGCTGGCAAATACTGACCTTACAGAGGTACACAATAAACGCACAGATTTACAATACACACATCAGATTTTTTCCTAAGTGTATGAGGGAAAGCAGATGCCTACTAGCCTAGAACAGCTACCAAACTTGAGACAAGAAAATGTTGGTAGCCACTGAATAAGTAACTTGAGTTAGCATTTAATGTTTGGGAAAAGAAAAAAGGATTCTGAAGCCTGGAAGAAGTCTGAAAAGAAAGTGACTGTACCATTTTGCTCCAGCCAACATTATTAGTACCAAGATAGAAGTGAAACTTCTGATAGAGCTGGTGAGTGCCCTGGGTTTTTATCAGTGGTGTGGACTGTAAAAGGAAGAGATAAGAAGTTCCCAGGGATGCATAGATAACTGCAAGGAAGGGACCTTAGTTCAGCAAAACTGTTCAATTCATTGTTCATTCCATAACTCTCAGAACTCCATGAACGTTTCCGGGGGAGGGACAAGCCCAGAGCTGTTTCTTTTAGTGAAGCTTTAGTAGCCACGTTACCCATAGTAATCAATAACAAGGCACTAAGGGAACCAACCCTTTTTACAATTGGTGTAATGAGATGGAAAAATTGTCAACATCGCTACTTAGACTTTTTAAAGGCCTGTGACAGAAAAGAAAAACTCTCTTCATCAGCAACAGCCTGTTGAAGGGAGTTTTTTTTAGATTGTTTAAAGCTTTTTTCTTTCATTGTCAGCAGTGTCAGATCCTTATTCTGCATCCATAATTTGAAACAGCTGAATATTTTCTCATCACGGTGTGCTAGGAGACTAAAAAAACACATACACAATAGACAATAAAGCCTTGAAAAAAATATTTGAATGTACCTAGACAAATTCTGTGACTGTGATTTTTTTCTTCTTCTTAAATAGGTAGGTGACACACTACACTAAAATTGCTTGTTATCTGTTTTGGAGATCCTGATAATTCCAAAACGCAGGAACTGAAGCAGAACTGAAGGAGTGCACCAGCTGGTAAAGCACAAGGCACCCGTGTATTGGTGAAGAGCTGTGTTGTTAAAATGTGGGCTCAGAACTGGAGGATTAACTTGCTTTGCACATCTGCAGGGGAAAATGGCTCACAGCCAGTAGTAAAATATGCTTATAGAAAAAAATGCAGGATTAAATTAATGGGACAAAATTCAACTCAAGGCCAGAAGGAAAGGGAACTTGGTATTTATTTTAAATACAACCCATTTCAGTCCCTCATGTTGAATCTGATAGATTTCACCCAGCTGTGTTTTCACACCCATGTGCTCACAAGCACCAAGAAGCCCATGCCAAAGCAGCTACTCCAGGCGGGCTGGGGGTCCCCATGGGAGAAAAGGAATGATGACACTTGAGTAAGTGCCATGTGTCTGGGGTTCTTCCTTGGCAGTGGAAAACTTGTTCATTGTGCTGGTTTGGGCAGGCATGGAGTTAATTTTCTTCACAGTGTCTGGTATGGGGCTTTGTTTTTGATTTGTGCCTGATACACTGTTGATTACTCAGGGATGTTTCAGCTGTTGCTGAGCAGCCCTTGCACAGAGTCAAGGCTTTTTCTGCTCTCAGCCCACCAGGGAGCAGGCTAGGGGTGCACAAGGAGTTGGGAGGGGGGGACATAGGTGAGACAGCTGATCCCAAATGGCCATAGAGACATCCCACCCCATATGACATTGAACTCAGGAATTAATCTGTAGTGGGGAGGAAGGTCAGCCAGAGCAGCAGTTGCTTGGGGGTTGGCTGGGCATCTGTCACTGATGAGCAATTAGGCTTTTGGCAACACTTTCCTTATTTAGGGCTTTTTTATATTTGCTTGCCTTTTTTTAGCTTTTTAAATTTTTTTTTCCTGTCTGTTTGTTTGAAGGTGGGCATGGTGGTGATTTGGGTTTGTTTTTTGTTGTTGTTGTTGTTGTTGTTGTTGTTTTATTTGGCAAATTATGTTTATCTCAACCCCACAAGTTATTGCATTTTTACCCTTCCAGTTCTCTCCCCTATCCCATTAGGAGGGGGATGAACAGGTGCCTGTGTGGGGCTGAGCTGCCTGCCAGGGTTAAATACCAGATAAAAATACCCGAGCCACCCAGGTATCCATCAACTAGTACAAGGTGATGTTCCAACATAATCTTGCTTACCTCATCACCCATAAATCGTAGGGAGGGTTGTTACCTGTGTGTGTTTCCTCATTTCAGTAACTTTTTGGCCTTTTTCCATGCCTGGGATGAGAAGCACTAGGCACACACTATGCTGGAACCCTGCTGCCATCCTCCTGCTATTAGACCTCGGGTCCTCTGCTGACAAGTCATCCTACCATGGCCTTATCAGAGCTCTGTCCTCCTGGTCTTGGTGTAAACAGCACATTCCTCAGCATTTACTAGTTTGATTGCTCTTAGTCATGTCCTCAGTTATCAATTCATGCTGTTCCTTAAAACTGTGCTGCTGCTTGTGCTTTCACGTAAATAATTCTCACTTATACTTCATTCAAACCATTCTTAATGTCTCTGTTTCAGCTTCCCGGAGCAGTGTGACATGGACAGGTCTTTATAACAGACCTATGTCCAAATGTTGAAGTGCAGCCTGGCAAATAGAGACCATTGACAGAGTCTTTCTACAAGATTTCCCAAACCTATTGGTGTCATAGTGGTATTATTCAACATTTTCACTGGTATTCCAGAAACAAATGTGACAAAACCCTGCCTATTTAAATTGCATGTAAACAAAGGTCAGTCTCTTCTGTTTTAATTGCACCATACCTCTAAACATAGTATGCTATTGTCTATTGCTAGTGTAATCACCTACAAAGTCGTGCTTCTAGGAACAGGAAAAGAACTTAAATATACACATTATGTCCTGGTAAATAGCACCAATGAAATGGATTTAAGGAATCTTCTGAACACGGAGCTTCCCATAAACAAACTTCTAATGTAATTCTGTGGCAAAGAGCACTACTGCAGGAAGTGGATGTAAACAGAATGTGTTGTGGTGGCTTTATACCTTGTCCTACAGAACCTGTGAAACCACTGTTAAACCACTCTGTTATTGGGTCAACACCAGGGCTGAGGTTTTGAAATGTTGTACTGAAGAACTGATACAAGGGCCACAAAAATTCATACTCAAGGAATATGTGGTAGGAGATCTGGGGAACATCACTTCAACTTACCAAGTAAAAAATTGAGGAGTGAACAACCCAAAATCAGTTTTTTCTAAGTGAATAGAGAATGCTGCAAAGCTTTTATAGTTTGGTTAAGAAAGACATAATAGAGATTGGATACTGAAGCAAGGCAAATTCAGACTAGAAATTCAAATCAGATTCTTAATCCCTGTCAACAACTACATTAAGCACTATCAACTGTGCTGAATACCAAAGGTATTGATGCAGTGTTGTTTAATTACAATTTTATTTCAGTTATGGTTAACCTAGTTCAGAGCTAGTGGTCTCTCTTAGGTCTAAGTGCTAAAACCAAAACTTGAAATCCTGAAATCATTAGCTGTCTTAAGCTAATGTTAGTTACTGTTAACCTATTCTGTTTCATGGCTATTTTATAATAATGTTTTGGAAAAACTGAGGAATGCAGTCTGTAACATGATAATTTTAGAAAGTGGTCTTCTTGACTGGGTTTTAACTCAGGACAGCACGTTGATACTTACCACAAGACTTGTGTTCAACAGCTAGATTTCAGCCTGGCATTAATCACAGCAGAAACTTGTATCACAAGCACTGGGGAAGCAGTTTCCAGGCAACTACATCCTAATACTTCTAGTGTTTGAAGTGGTTTGAAATTTATAAATGAAGAAATTCCTAGGATACTTCTTTGAGAGAGCAGTGTCTTGCATGCATATTCTAGAACTTCAATCTTGTTCCTTTTCTCTGCCTCTACTTTTCAGGTAGCAACAAGAACTGTTTTGGGTGGTACTTATCAGCTTCTGCAACACAGGTATGTAATTTGGTCCATGCAGCATTAAAGTTATATTTTGTCTCATCCTGTCAAAAGCAACAAAGTCCTGGGCTGAAGTTCTTAGAAGCTGGAACTCCTTAACTGAATTTCACCCATGATGTGTCTTGTGTCCTGATTTGTCATTTTTAAACTGTTCAAACTTCATATAGCATGTCCTAGGAATGGCTGCAAGTTCTTGTAGCCATTCTTGTTCTGGCTCTGAGTGGGGCTGTACTGCAAACTATACAAACATTTAAATTATAAGTATGTGACAAAATTTGCAGTATACTTTGTTGTCTTCTTTAATTGTAAAAGCTGTTTATTGAGGTGTGGTCCTCCCAAAGCTTGTAAGTCTTTAATTCTGGCTTTTTTTTTCGCCTTCTACCAAATTGCAAGTACACATGACATTACATCAGAGTTATTTGTCAAGCAGTTACATATTTGATAGAAAACATTTAAATTCAACTTATTTCAACACCATTTGCTTAATCCATTTATTTTGTATATTTTAATTAATTTTTATTCATTTAATTTAAGACTAATATATATCAGGTTGACTCTATCCTAAGCTAGTTATATCACTATATGTAAATTAAGATGTGAACAGATAAGATGTGAACAGATCTCCCTCATTTCCTAGCAGGATGTGTTATATTGCCATTGAAGTTTACAAATTCCTGCCCAAAACCTGCACTAAATTGTTGTTTCCCTTTTTTATGTATTGCATGCAATTAATATATACAGTTGTCATCAGAACCATTTTTCAGGTCCTATATTTAAGAATAATTGATAAATTTTTAATTTATCTATTGGCAGTATTAGCATCTTACTATCATGGAATATTCTGAGTTGGAAAAGACCCACAAGAATCATAAGAGGCATCATCCTGCTTCCTGACCTGCCTCAGGCCTGGCTTCTTCCTTACTGAAACCTTAATTCTTTAAAAACTCCTTGCTAGGAGAACTGAACCACTACTTGATAGATTGGCTGTGTTTCATCATCTCTGTTCCATCTGTTTGTTCTGGTTACCAGATATGTCAAACTGCTGTTAAAAAAACCCCAAAATTGTGATGCACTACAGTGAAAGTTAAATGACACCTCTGTATCCCAAATAATTTCAAACACAATTAATATGACTCCAGCTTCACCCCGATACAAAATGTGGCAGCACCTGTTAGGAGGATGTGGCAATGGTTTCATACTGTACAACTGCATTGCATAACAGCAGGAGTGAAAAATACATATTTAATCATGAGAAGGGAAAAGATAAGTCAGGTGCAATGTGTCCCTTCTGCCTGGACTGACCTTTCTGCTTTTGAGTCAGCTCACTTTCGGCCGCCTGGCTGCTGAAATATTTTTCGTTCTGTCTGTATCATTGCTTTCTTTAGATAAAGTCCGCTGGTCTTTCTCCTCACCAGTCCCTCTGCAAGACCCGGTCCTGAACACTCTTTTTTGGCCATCTTCATTCTTTTCAGATCCGGGGGCATTCCAGGGGGAAACAAAAGGTAGTTTTCTTCCCTGTGGATAAGCCATTTAGCCAAAGTCCCTCTCTGTGTTCAGCTGCTCTTTCAAAGCACATGTCAGCAGCATTGATGTTCAAACAATAGCCATGGTCAGCACCAGACAGAACATCTTAAAATGGCATGGTTCAGCTCATCGTGTTAAAGGTGAGCTAGACACAAATATGTTGAACTGTGCGCTTGTACTACAATGGTGCCCTAAATCTCACCTCAGTCCATTCTGACCATGGGCATCTTGCACCAGAAGATGTGCCTTCCTTCTTATTAATAACCCCATGAAGCAAAAGTGTTAGTGAGGATCCTTCGTGGACAGTATCCATCTCTGCACAAGATTTCTGAACATACTGGGATTTTTTTTCTGTAGTAGGCAATATTTGCCCCATGAAAAACCTCTGGGATCTCAGCTGAGTTCAATTGAACACTAACACTTTTTTTTTTTCTGGAAAGGTTTGTTAGCCTTCAGAGGAACTCCTCAAGGAGGAGCTCCTCGAGGGCTATTGGATGGAGTATTTCAAGCCTCAGGCAGATATCCAGCATCAGCTGTTACCAAGTGAACCATGAAGGAAAAGGTCAGTGTGAATATTAACAAAACCACCTATGGCTGAGAGGCAGTGTTAGAAGTTCGGGTTATTTGATAACAGAAAGAATAGGAAGTCATTTTAGTAGAATGCAGGAACTGCTTCTTGTCTCCAGGAACTGTAAATGAATGGATATGGGAGCAAGAGGATGATACTTTGTTCTTTAACCATATTTTCTCATCCCCTTTTAAGAATGTTCTCAAAACCCAAATAAAATCTATCTGTTTCGATATGAGGCTTAATGTACTTGGGGATGCTTTTTTTTGGGACACACCAATAAGTATAGAGAGGTGGTAATAGACAAGCAATGTGATTTTATCAGAAAGGAAATTTCAAAGTACAAAACAATTCAGTATGTACGCTGTATTGAAAAAGGTATTTCTGTTTCTTATGGAGAGAATGCAGATAAACCATTTCTGCTTGGACATACTTGATTTTTTACCATAAGCAAAAGAGAGGTTTTGCTGCAGCAGTAGCAGGACTTGGTTAAGAAAGCATTTCTGACCAATACTATGTTAGTTAAAAAGAATTTTTAAATGCCCTAGAGACTGCTATTAATAATGCACTGGTTTCTTGTAACAATATACAAGGTTAAATATGGAACTTAAGAGTTTTTAACTCCAGTGTTGAAACAGATAAATGTGGGCCCTATTGTAGTACTTGCTTCATCTGAAGCTTTGACAGTTTTGGATGGATAAGCCTGGATTAACTTCTGATACACAAAGCATCAGTTCTCAGCCCCTCCAGTTCAAGCAGTTTCAAAGCTGATGCTACATTTGTTCTCTGGAAGATGATTTTTCAGCCTGGTTTTAAAATGTTCAAGGGTCTTAAGGGCTTTCCACAGTAACAAGCATTTTTTGTCATTTTCCATAATAACATCCATTTTAGGCTGCTTTTTTTCTGAGCTTTTACCCATAGCTAGCTAGGAGTGTTTTAAACAGCTTTGCTTTTGACCAAATGTAATTGCTTGTTTATGGAAGAAAGCACTACATGCAAGCTAATCTGTTCTGCATTAGTTTCCAAACAAACAAAAAATAGAGCAATTAATTCTGCTTGCATGCCCTTTGCCTCTTTTTTTTTCTTTTGCTCTTTAGTATAGATTATAGGGAAATCTTGCTCTGCTTTTGCACCGTGAAGGGACTGCTTCTGTTATAGAAAATGTTTCCTGCATATGTAGTGTATCTGTTGTCTAGGTTGAGCAATTTGAAATCATTCTTTTGTTCATGTAGCATGTGTGTGGGATCACTAGATTTACAATGTGCTGACTGATGATCTCCTTATAAGCAGACTTGATGTTTTAGAATGATATTGTAAAGAATTTTAGAATGGTACATGTATTGACTTGATATTTTATCATCATATTATATAGCTTTTTTGGGGTAAAGGAGTACAAATTTTAAGTGTGAAAATCTGATTGATATCTGCAAAGATTCATAGCTATTCTGTTTTTACAGATGGAAAAGTTTAGATGATTCACTGAAGTGTCAGTGTGTCAATAGCAAAGAAAGAAATAGCAAAGCTGTGAGTTTTGGACCCTGTTTTCAACCCATTAGGCCTGTTACTGACTGACTAATAACAGCTTTTTGTGTAAAACTTGTTCATTTATAAAACTGCACAGTCAAAAAATAACTACACACTCTGCAAACTTTGACAGCTCAGAAAGCAGTGAAAATTAAGCCTTGCTTAATATACAAAATACAACCTTTGATTAGGCAGCATATTATCTTTAAACATTTAAACTGCTATAAAAATAGTGGTAGGTTTTGTGATCATTACCGTCTTCATACCTAGCAGTCATGCTTACCAGAAGAACCTTGAGCTCAATTTTGTGTCTTTTGCTGCAGTAAAGATATTGAGGTGCTGGAGTGCCTCCAGAGAAGGGCAACAGAGCTGCTCAAAGGTCTGAAACCTATATCTCTTGAGGAGTGGAGGAGGGTTGTAGGATTATTTATCCTGGAGAAAAGGGGGCTCAGGGGAAGCCTTCTCACTTCCTACAACTGTCTGAAAGAAGGTTACAGCAAGGTGAGGGTGGTCTCTTTTCCAAGGTAACAGGTGACAGGAGGAAATAGGCTCAAGTTGTGACAGGGAAGGTTTAGACTGGATATTAGGAAAAATTTCTTCACGGAAAGGGCTATAACATGTTGGAGCAGGCTCCCCAGGGAAGTGGTTGAGTCACCATCCCTGGAGGTATTTAAAAGATGGGTAGATTCCATGATTCTAAGTAGTGGAAACTTCAGGAGCTCAATCATGTAATATCCTTTATTCTCCTTCCCATTGCAACCTCCCCTCAGCAAAAGGATTTTAGGCAGAAAGTGAGAGATGGCAATTTGGTTTCCAATCTTATGAGAGTAGGAGGGAGAAACAAAGATAAAAAGACCCACTGATGGAAAGGAACCTATCTGCCAGGATTAGGGTTCTTTAAAACATCTGAATATAGATGTTTCCAGCCTCAGCTGCCAGAAAGTGAGTCTCTGTTGACTCTTCAGGATAGCTTTCAGCACCAGAACTGCAGTCATTTTCATTGCAGAACTAAAATTTCTGTGTGGCTGATGCTACTTTTTTGATGAGGAATGTGCTACAAGGCCATTTGTTTGTTGGTATCTCCAGGAGACGTTTCTGACAAAGGGAATATGTTTCAACACATATGAATAAACATGTGCTTAAAAGAAAGAAATGGCTGGGTGGATTCCAACAACGAGTCTAGCCTGAGCAGGAACATGGCCAGCGATTTTGAGGAGCAGTCAGTAAGCTCTCAGGCTTTGCTTTTGTCCTTACATGAAAATATTCTTGTGGGATATGTTCAAGTATCTGTGGGATTTCCTCTGAAATTCACACTCCAAAGTTTTCAGCTAAGAAGTGGATTAATCTGACTGTATTTACAAAGTTATTTGTAGGTAGAGGCTGAAAAACCTGTTTGGTACTCTTTGCCCCTTACAACTGGCTTCCCAAAGAAAAAATGCAATTGCTGAAATACCTAAAATGAACACAATTCACTTCATCTTTAGAAAAAGTATTAACCTTCATGGTAAAATTCTTAATGATTTCCTAAAAAACTATTTCCCTGTCATTAGGTATGTGCCCTGTAATTCTGCATAACAGCGTTGTTCAATGTGAACATGCTGCTTCTCTTCTCTCTCTGATTCCTCTTGGAAGACAGTTTCCTGTTCCTTGGAAAAGTTTTTTTTATAGTGAGGGAAGCAGCAAGTGTCCCAGCAACATGTTATGCTGACAAGTAGATTATTTATGTGCTGCAGTTTCAGTTTATGAAATATATTATGTAATTTCAGGTGGTTTATATACTGTCATATTGTAACCTTTGTATTGAATGCATTTACCCAGCTGCCTTTGCAAGAAGGAAAAAGCTGTCATTGGTTGGATGTCTCTTGTTGTGGTTTGGGGCTCCTTTTTTTCCTTTCTTTCTTTTTAAAATCTCCCACTCTCAGAAGAGGAAAATGGGTTGACCTATTGTATTTGTTTACACTTCCTGCTAAGTAACAGCAGATCCTAGGCTTTTTAAGTGTGAGAAAGTAAGAGGACCTCCCTTTTCTAGAAGCTGACAGAACAAAATAATTGGATTGTGTTGTGCTGCTTATTGGGAATCAGTTGCTCAGGAGTGTCGAGAACAAAGAAAGTAAGAATACAACTGCCTAGATCAATAACATCCTCACGCATCTTTTTGCTAATTTGGACAAATATCACAACAATAATAAGGAGACTACTTAGAGAAGGTTAGAGGTGCTATTGGAAAAGACCAAAGAAAAGTAAAGAGACAGGGAAGCACTCAGGGGTACTGCAGTGCACAGGTGAATTATTCCAGTTGAGCCCTGGATGCTGTGATCTTTCAATAGCAACAAAACTGACCAAGACTTCTAAGATGAAATACAAAAATTGGCTTTATAGAGAATTAATGAGAGAGCAGCGAGGTAAGTGAATCTGTTAAAATCCAATTGCACATTAAATGCTGTCAGATACTTCTGTGAAAGTTTTCATTTAAATCTGAACAATACACAGGACAGCTCTGGATAGTGAAAAAAAGGAAGCTTTGTAACTTGTGGTGAAAATATGAATGTGGAAATAACATGAAAATCCATTTCAGGAAGAATGAATCCATCTGCAAACTTCTAACAGGACTTTAACAGGTAGACAGTGTCAGCTCTTGGTCTTTAGCTGCAGAATTTCCACACTGGAAAATTTGTCTTTAGAAAATTAAATTATGTTGTCCTGTTATCTGAAGTCAGATAAAAATATGTTATTTCCACTGTGGACATTGATGTCATCTGTAGTCAGGTATGCTTTGTACATCAGTGCTGCCTCACCCACCCCAAAAATTATATATAAAGTCAAAGGATGTTAGGATGCTTTCCCTTGAAAATGTGAGTATCCAGTCTTGTAAGGTAGTTTATTTGAGGATGGTGTGTGGATGTGGGTGTGTGGGTGTGTGTGTGTTGGGTGCATCACTTAAAAATAATCCCTTAAGTATCTTCACAATTTAAAATACAAGTTAAAAATCTCACATCAGTTCCTAAATATTGTGTCAGTTTAACTCCAGTCTTTTAACATCTGCTTGAATCAAAACACAGATTGGTCAAGAGATGACACTTGTACTTGCATGGTCCAGTCAACAACATGATTCATGTTGTAGGGCTGGTTACATAAGTTAACAAGATAATCCAGCCAGCTCTACCTAGCAGCTGCTATGTTGCTGACACTCTCTTGTGCTCTCCTTATAAAAAAAAGGTGAACAGAATTTGGCTAAAAACATGCTAGAACTGAAACTTCAGCAGACACAATGCAATGAGAAGATAAAAAGTTCACTCAAAAATGTCAGGTCTCATACCACAGATCTGAAGTTTCAGAAGAACAGGCATGCAGCTTTACAAAGAAAAAAGACTATTGAAGAGATGTTTGGATGGTTTCAAGGTGCTTTGAACAACATTCAGCATCCTTGCACTGCCTTAGGTGAGAGAGGTTGATGCTGTGTGTCAGGCAAATTCAAATTTAATATGAAGAAAAGCAGAGGTACATAATTCAAAATAAAAAAAAAGCTTTCACCACCCGCTGAAAGGCTTGAATCCTAGCTTGGGTGAAGAATACTCATACACTTGTTGTTTTTGTTTTTTTGGTTTTTTTCTTGAATACAGTCACATAGTTCAAGGGTAGAAATAGGTGTTTATCTGCAGTAGAAAGGAGTATGTAAATCAGGAGCTCTTTTGTTCTGCCCTACTTCCCTTGCCAGCTGCCCTTAATACTTATGCTAAGACTCCTATTTGTCTACCCCACATACCTGCTGGGAGTGCCCTCCCTTGGCAGGGAGAATCTCCCAGCCTCAGAGATGGGTTGCACAACACCTGACCATAAATCAGCATCAAATCTGGGATTACTGTGTGTGTTTCTGTTCTCCTTGTCTCATGCCTCACACATTGCGAAGGCACAAGACAATGACTGCTCACATTTGGCTGTGGCTGTGGTACAAAGACTCAGGCTGAAGGCTGGATCCACAAAGGCCTTTCAGGGCTGGAAGGAATGGTCACATCTCTAAGTCCAAAGTGAAGATTTTGAATGCCTCCTTGCAATTGTCACCTAAGGCTGGTTTCCATACAGACCTACATTTCCAGAACCAAGGTTCCCTATTAAATCCAGGCTTTGCACAAAAGATCCCCTTCAGATTCCCCAAGGGGAAAACCCATGGAAGGAATCAGCAGCAAAGGTGTTGTCTGGATGTAGATAGATGTAAAAAGAACTGGACAAGGGGTAAATCTGGCACTACCAAGGGAACAATGTTATCAGAGTAAATGAAACGGAAACAATCAGAGTTATCAACTTCAAGTTATGCTTTTGGCAAAACCAAAAGGAAAAAACCCACATCTTGGCAGGAGCGACTTCACAATGTATTATTTACCATGAACTCATTAGGTCTACATCTGCCATATTAGTTAACTCTGCATGTTGTCACAGGCACTGGTAATGAGCCAAAGACTTTTGCCATTGCTTTTGCCTGGCAGCTCCAGATAAATAGAATTCACTCATTTACTTTATTTAGCTACAAGTCTGTGCTCTAGTTCCCGTTCCCCTGCTTTACTCTCCACCCACATCCAGTGTGTGTACATAGAGATGTGCCAGAAAAGTCAAGTTCCTTGTGGGCCACAGCACATGAACTCTTTTCCTTTTTGTGGAGATGATTACTTTGAATGCTGCTGAGCTGGGCTGGCAGGCTGGGCTGGTAGAAACCTCTTTCTGTGCATGTCCCTGGTCCGGTTTAGAAAACTCCTGAAGAAGCAAGTACATATGTTTTAGGGCCAGAGTTGCTCCTTGCACAAAAGTTGAGTGAGCATCTCAAATACCAACCCATGTCACTATGCTTGCACAGTGCCCAGTAGCTGGACTGCTGCTGCTTGAAAGCACCTGAACTGCTGCAGTGACCCCTCATGCCCTCCTTCCCAGCAGTCCCCTTCTCCTCTAGACCATCCCACCTATTATTTGCTCTGCTTGCAAAACAGGACACAGTGCATGAGAGAAGTCAGAGCAAAAAAATCACTTTTCCCCCTGACATTCCCTATCTGGAAAGCAGGAATAAACTTTTCTTGGAAGGATGTATTATCTTGGGAGGGGTAGTTACTGGGAAGTGACAAGTGTTAGTGTCTGCCTACTACCATCATGAAAGCCCAATGGATTGTGGTTGTAGAACAAGATCCACTAGCCTTTGTTTAGGATGAATGAATGTACAACCTCACTCGGTTTGCAGCATCCCATGCAATATTGACTATCCCATGATGAGCTGCACACCCCTGCAAATTCTTTATTACAATTCTTCCAACCTAAAAAAATGAGTCAAAAACATCTATTAATATTTATAAATAACATGTAATCTGAACAGATAGCAATTTGCCCTCATTTTCTTTAAAATACTTCAATCTCAACTCAGGTTGTTCATCCTTAAATAATGAATAGTTGTTATCAATTATTCCATGTTATGGACTCACCTCACCAGCCCCTCTGAAATGATTGTATTCTTCCTTCCTAGAAGATACAAGGAAACAATCTTACAGACCAAGCTACAACCTTTAACTGAGAATATTTGGAACGATCCCTCTTGTGGGAGGATCATTACAGCAGGAACACACAGCCTGGGAGGTTCCTGCAGGGCACTGATGGTAACTTTTGGACACGGGTGGTGGAAGAGTCATTAAGGATCTGTCCTGCTGGACCTTGAACTAAGAAAGAAGGACAGGTTTTAGCTAGGAGAACTGGGAGTAGTCTTGATTGTGGTAACCATGAGATGGTGGAGTATAGGATCCTGTGTGGAAGAAGCAGGACAGTGTTCTACTACACCTTGAAAATATGATTCTGTGACTTCAGGGTTTTGTAGAAAAAAGCAGAAATGCATTTCTGCATTTTTGTTTGCTGAGTATTTAACAGCCCTGCTGTGCACTGAGTACTCCTTAAAAGAGAGCCTCAGGGGGGAAACTTTTATCCTCTGAGAACAAATACTGTCCCTCCAACAAGTACAACCATAAAATAGCTCCACAGTGATCAGCCCTGTGGCATCCGCTTACTAAAGGACAGCAGAAGCCAATCCACCTCAGAAATAGCTGTGAAACCATTGTGTGTCTTTTTATCTCTCTCTGTGGGACAAATTAAAGTGTGTACTCAGCAGGGTGAATAATTTAATAATTTAGAGACCTTAAACATTGAAAGATAACCTGAGTGAAAGTCGGAGTGATCAAACTAGCTCATTTATCCCGAATTTTTGAGGAAACTTGTGTTTTTCCTTAACATCTGAATTCCAGTTGTATGTTGCTTTCTAGGAAGAAGCATCAAAGGCCTACTCTTTGTTTTCACTAAATGCATGGGTCTATATAAGATGTGCCTGGGAACTAACCTTTTGCCACCACTGGTCATGGAATGGGATGTTTCCCATTATTCAGGAAAGAAATGACATCTGTAATTCCATAATGTAACAGAAAATGGTTATAATATCTCAATTATTTCTGTAGATGAATGAGCCATTGGAGATTTCCAGTGCAGCATTCTTTACTGCATTACAGATTGCTTGTTTTGCTGGAGTAACCATAATAGAGAAACGCAACACTGCCTGTGCTGTGTGGCCATATATGTATATCCCCCTGGGAAGTGATACATGACTAGCATCAGCTGTGTCAGTGGAGCTTATACAGCAAGATTTATGTTTCTTACTGGAGAACTTGCTATAAATATAGCTGTAACCACCTACTCATGTTTTATCTGAAGAATTTATTCACTAATTTTTACAGTCAAGGGTATAGGTAACTGCTGAGGGGTTAGAGCTCCTTTGAGTAGATTACCCCCATCTAGATACAATTTAAGAAATCCAGGATCAGCTGTAGCTCTGTATCACAGAGCAGCCTTTAGCAGCTGAAGTGCTGACTGCAGATATTCCAAATTGCAATGCATTGCAATGCTTGTTTGATTTGTACCCAAGACAAAATGAACCTGTTCAGCAGCCAGGTAATTATTAAGTGCATGCCATAGAAAATGCTATTGGATTGGTTGCATAAACTAGACTGTACCACTGTATCTTCAGGCCTCAAAGAAGGAGCTCATTCTTCTTTCAGAAAATTCTTCTTTGATAATGTCTGTTACTGTTTTACTGTTTCCGCATTCTGAGTTCATTCGAGCCTTAGTAACATGTAGCTTCCCTTAGCTGTTCTTCTGGTCAGCCTTACACTCTGGCTCTCCTGCTCATGCTAAACTTCTCATCCATTTATTCCATGTACATGGCTCAGTAAGGTGTGTGCATGAAACGTACATCATGATGTATTGATGTGCATTCTCCCAGCTTTCCCGATGGCTTGTGGCACAAATGGCACACGGGACAGACATCTGCTGTGGACTGACCAAGAGATGGGCGAAGTGGGTCATAGAAACACAGAGTCACAGGATGGTTTGGGTTGGAAGAACTTAAAGTTCTTCTAGTTCCCATGCCGTGCTTTGGGCAGGGACACCTTCCGCTAGACCAGGTTGCTCAAAGCCCCATCCAGCCTTGGCCTCGAACACTTCCAGGGATGCATCCACATCTTCTGCAGGCAACTTCTCAGAAGCATCTGAGCCACAGGTCAGAGATCATTAGAAACCGGTGGCAGCAGCAATAGTCTAGGAGATGTGTTTCCTTGGCTCGAGAGGAGGGAACGAGGCAGAAAGCTGCTCTCCACACGGCGTGTATTCCACTTGCTTGTTAAGTTTTCCCTCACGCCGTTGACATCAAAGGGACAAGGTGGAGCTGGCAGCAGCGCAGGGCGCTCGGTTCAGCTGATGGCCCTGTCTCGGTGCTTGCTGGCGGCCGGAGAGCGAAGCGAGCCCCGAGCACAGGGGAGAGCCCTCGTTTGGCAGCCGTGAGGGGAGCGGCGGCGGGAAGGAGCGCCGGGGCTCCCGGAGCGCTGCGCTCGGGCAGCCGGGGCCGCTGGCGGCGGCTCAAGGCCAGGTGCGCCCCGGGATGGCTCCCGGCCACAGCGACCCGCTCCGCTCCCGCCCCGACACCTGCGCGGCGCCGCCCCGCAGCACCCGGGGCCAGGCGGGGCCCCGCCGCTGCCCTTAAAGCCCGGCCGCCCCCGGCAGCCTCCTTCTCTCTTTCCCTGCCTTCCTGCCGACTTTCAGCCCCGAGCGCTCCGGCGGGACCGCGCCGGCGACATGGGTAGGTGTGGCGGTGCGGGACGGGGCAGCCCGGAGCGGGTGGCGGTGCCCGGCCCGCGGGAGGGATGCCAGCCCGGGATGAGCATCCCTCCCGCCGCTTCCCTCCGAGCCGGGTGATCGTGCCGTGATCGAGCTGACAGCGTGGCCGAGGGTCTCGCCCGCCCAGGGCTGCCTCTGCTGCTCGGTGTCGGTCTGAGGAAGTCCCCGGCTACTCCTGGGTCTCTACTCTCCCTCCGGGGCAGCTCTCCCTCTGCAAACGCTGTATCCTGGTTTATACGATCCTGCCTTGAAACCCGAGTGAGAGCCGAGAGCTGATGCCTCGGTCTCTGTAAGCTCTGAGAGCTGAGCCGGTAAGGTTTATCCTACACTACACTTGTAAGGTATGTGGAGCTTGAGATCTGAGCACAAGTTAAATGTGGTGTTCCTTGCAGATGATATATAATGCCTTTTCATTGACAGTGTTTGCCTAGGGTTCACTTAGTGGTTTTTAAATACATAGATAAATAGTTGGAAGATGCAGATAAGGGCAGAACCCATCTATCTAATTAATCCTGAAGATTTTGTCCTGTCTAAACTGGAACACTGAGTAATAGAAGTACAAAACCGACTTTTTTGTGATGTATGTTTCCATTGCCTTTTGTTGGTCTGTTGGTCCTGCAGTGTCTGAGTACACGGGTGTCTCTCACAGCAAGCAGCTCCTGGGCTGGAGAAACTTTGTCTCACATAGGGAAGGAACCTGAAATGCCCTCCCTCCACCCCCCAAAAAAATGAACCAAGGAAGTGCCATTGCATCTTCAGCAAGCAAATCTGTGTTCTGGGGGCAAGCAACCGTAGTAATGAGCAGGGAGGACATGTCAGTGGTGCTGCCAGGGGTCTTGCTGGCTTGGGCAGACATCCAGGAAAATGGAGATAGTTCTCTGAAGAGAAAGAAATGGAATGCAGCTGTGTCTGCCCATTTAATATCAGGCTTGTTGCTTTATGGATTTGCTTGGATAGTTTCTGTGTGAGTGTTTTTCTGGAGTAGCAAGGTGTGAAGCAGGAACTCCTGGAGGGGGATGTCCTGTTGGTAGCAGCATCCTTGTGAAGGTGCTGTAGGGCTGCTCCAGGGAGCAGAGGCAATAGGCTTGTCTGTGCCCCGGGTCAGGTGTCAGGACTGTAGGCTTGCTCTGGAGGCAGAAACATCCTAGGTGACAGTGTGGGTGGGTACAGATTTATTGTGGCCACGGACAGGAAGCATTTCATCTGGCCAGAGTTGCTGTGATGGCTGCATGGAGCAAGGCAGTGTGCTCCCAGTGTGCTCGTGTCACGGACTGTGAGCTGCAAGGGCTGCAGCATCCACTGCATCTCTGTGACTGCAGGGAGGGAACCACCGTGGTGGGAGGGGGCTGGAGCTGTAAGGCTGCCCCACCTGACCTGCAAGGTTGGGATGCAGAGAATGGCACACTGATAATTATTTAGATGTGGTGCTGAAGCCAAGAACTGAGTGGTTGTTAACTTTACATGTCTTAAAAAATGTTAACTGTCTTAAGGGAATACAAAGTGCACAACCGATTCGAGCTTTGTAATTAAAAATGTGGAGCTCTTTGGTATTTTGGTTTTATGAAAATGAGCAGTTCTGCAGGTCATTCTTTGTGGGGAAAAAATAAGAGAGGCTGAATGTTGCCCCAAAGAGGGACTGCTCCAACATGCCACTAGCAAGCTTCAGATTTATCATGCAAGATGGTGGGTGCTCTGTGCTTTGTAGGTCAGACCCTGAAGCTGCCTGACAGTGGAGTCCTCAGTCTAGGTGCCTGCACTGAACGGTTGGCTTTAATGCTATCTGGAGTTTCCCCAACCCTCGCTGCAAAACAAGAATAGAGGGGTGAAGTCAAAATGTTTAGAAATAATTGTGTCTCTTAAACATTGAAGTCAAACGATGTTGTCTGAAAAAAATTGCCTCTGTGATGTCCTCTGGGTAAGGTTTCTTGCAGAGGTGATACTTTTGCCATCAGGAAAGCGGAAAAAACCCCAAACCAAAGCAAGAACCAGATCCTAAATATTTTTCCCCAAGGCTTAGCTAAGAGACAGAAGTGAGCTGCCCGTGCTGTTTTTCTCAGTGCATGTTATAAAAAACTGGCAGTGGGATGCACATGTGCTGGAAAGGCCAACAAGTGGAAATAACCAAGGAGCTGATATGAAGATGGGCTATTGCTGACACCTTGGTATCCGTCAGTGTATCTTCTCTGGTGGGTTGTGGAAGGGACACTGCCAATAACTTCAATAACTTGTCTAGCCACATGTGCCCTGAACTGGGTCTGTTAGCGCTTTCAGAATGTTGCTTGCTCCCTAGGAAAATATATTCTTGAATCACCTGCATAGTACTACTGTCTCTGTTGCAAAGGTACTTGTCCACAGCAGTGGAGGAAAGAATTGGAATAATCTCTTTGAGTGATTTGTGAAGATTTACTTGATTTAATATTGTGTCAAAAACTGTAGTGTTGCTGTCAGCTGTTTTCATCTGTTGTGGACTATGGACTAAATAATGATTTTCACAAACATACTTTTCTTATGTATTATAAGATGTCTTATGGCCCTATAGATGTATTATGGCCTGACTTGATTTACAAGCAAGGATTTCAAAGTTCACATCTTGTACTTGGTCTTATCTTAATGATAATGAGCTTGCTTATGTGGTTTTATGTAAAATGTTGGCATCCACTATGTGGGCACAGAGCCTTTATCTGACACAGTCAAAGCTCAGCCTTCAAGCCTGTCTCCTGAGCTGGGGAAACCCTGCGGGGCTCTACTTGGCGTGCTGCCAGGGGCAGGAGGTCTGCCAAGAGCAACTGGAAGTGATTTCAGGGGTGCAAGCAGCTGTGTGCTCTTGCTGCCCTCAGTGGGACCCCTCTGCTCTTTCAGGTCTTCCCAGGTTAAGGGTTCAGGTTATGGGAGTGCCTGCTAAAGTGGATCACTCAGCTGGGGCTTTCTATTCAGTCCTCTGTAAGTCCCTTTTCAGGACTTGACCTCCATCCCTGGCAGGGCATCTCAAGTCTATTCTTTAATCTTGACTTGCCTTTAAGGTAACATCCCCAAGAGTGAGTTGTTACAGGGCTCATCATCTGTGGGTGGCTGGTTTCCACCCCCTTGAATGATGTGTGGTGAGCAGCCATGGGATGCTTTGCCTCCTCAGTCCTTTTGAGCCTCTCCTGGGTGTGTAGGAGTTTATGCACACTCTGAAGAACCAAAGGCTGTTGAGTGAAGTTTTGCCTAATAACTAAGGAAAGTCTCCCTTTAATAAACTGAAAATTTACTCACCCTGATCAGTACTATGTTTATATTTCAATGTGTATTTAGAGTTGAACCTTTTTTGAATCTTGCATTGGTTTCAAGGCAATATTAATTATTAGTTGCAATTAACTTGTATTTTGCTTTTTTCCTTCTACAGGTGGAAAAAATACTGGCAAGTCAGTAAGTATTATTTTCCCTCATAATAAGTTGCTATACAGATTCTCTTTGGGTTACATTTGGTAATGTTAGCAGTGTCCAAAATAAAAATTACCCTAAACATACAATAAATGTATACAATAAAGTCTTACTGGCAAATGTGCAAAAGCAGCCTAGTAACTTATTAAATTCTAGCTAAGCATTAATTTGCTCACCACCCTGATAAAATGTTTGTAGAGGCTTTGCTGACTGAGCAGATGTTGGTATGGAGGAGATTGGTCCCTGGAGCCCATCCTTCTTGCAGCTGAGTTGAATCTTTGAACTGTTGATGACATGTGTCTAAGCAGCCCTAGCTCTGCCTTTGTATTTCTTATCTTGCAAGGTTTTACTCCACAGACTCTTCCTCAGCAGAAAAAGTCAAAGCTCTGCAGCAGGGTGGTGGCATCCCCAGGGCAGGGTGAGGTTATAGAGGGAATTATAAAACATATAAAACCTTCAGGTTACCTTTTAGTGGTGGATCTGATGCTTCCTGACCAATGAGGGTAACAACAGAAAAGGTTTTGGTAGATGTGTGTATGGGCACATGAATACTGTAACAGAGGACAGTACAGTGCAAAACAAGGACACATCATATATTAGAAAGGATTAATTGTATAGTCTCTTCTTGCCCGTAGCAACTTGGAAAAACAGAAGGTCTGTCATCTGGGAAAGACCCAGAAGCTTTCTCTTGCATGCCCCTGTCCATGCTCAGCTCCAGCCATGACATGCAGACCCCCTCCAGTTTGGGGGCAGCCACTAAAAACCCACCAGTGGCTGCTGTGCCAGCATGGGAGTGCAGGACAGTTCCACCAGGTACAGAAGCAGTGGAGGCTTGAAACAAAAATCTAGCCTTGCTGCATTGTGACCTTCCCAGACCAGCACGTAACACCCTCCTAAAGAATAAGGTCTTGTGTAGGGTGATAGCAAAACACTGGAGAGGTTTGTGAGAACCCCAAGCGATCAAAGGATTTTAGTGAGTGCTTGTAAAATTCAGGTGGAGATGGGTCCCACCAGTTCCTGGGCCAGGACTGCTTTGTCTTTCTTTTCCTCTGTAGGCAAGAAAAGACATGGGGAGGTCTTTGTTCTGCTTCAGGAACAGACATTCCCTCCTCTCCACCTGGGCTATTCCCAATTACAAGTCACACAGCCTGGGTTTCCGTAACCAACTTAACATGTGCTGAACCAAAACTTCAGTGTGTGACTCTCCATGCCGTGACCATTTGCATGGCTTAGGGGAATGCTGTGTGGATGGGGGCACAAGGCATTCTTCTGGGTGAACTCCAGCCCTCCAGCAGCACCTGTGTCCAAGGTGGGAGTAGTTGTCCAAACCTCCTGCTGCCTTCAGCTGATCGAAATGGGCAACTTCAAATGAATTTTATCTAATTGATGGATATATGTGAATTGTCTTCCTTTGGAGACACCTGTTTCAGCCCATGGAGGATGTGATAAATCAAGAGTGACAAATTTATATTTAGGGCTCAAAATGTTTGTTCTCTAAAGCTGGAGGAATCCCACCTGGCACTTGCCCTCAGCTGAGATTGGGTTCTTGCTGTGAAGCCTGCTTATCAAACCATGGGTGGGATATGCAGTGTGTACTTGATTCTGCAAACAACAAAGGTCAGCGCTGCTCAGGCATCCACACGACTGAGTCAGATCAGGCAACAATGCTCCTGCCACTCTCTTATTTTCATTTCTTTTGTAGGATTCCCAAAAAAAGCCTGTTGTAGCACCCAAGTCTCCAAGTGTTGCGTTGTTTGTTGAGACTTTGCTGGAGACAGTGGCTTGCAATTTACTTGTGTCAGGCATGATTTCCTTGTATGTTTTTTCCTTTTGATCTGCAAGGTTAATTTCTTCCTGTTTCACACAAAATAAAGGTTAGTTGAATTCCTAAACTTTTGCGATCCAAACAATGCCATTTTTTAATTCAACTTGAACATGGAGAACTGCTTTGCCTCTGGAAATGTCTTTAAAATCGGATTCTTTGCTACTTGCAGGGTACCCATGAAAAGATTAAAATGTAGGATTATGTTCCAATTGCCTCCCCACTAATTTTATTAGAAATTATATATTCATCCACTCCATGAAGCTAAGTAGGTGATCAGATATTAAAGTTGCAGATTTCTAGTGACTATGTCAGATTTGTACATGATGTATGCCTTTTAACCACTGTCTCAGTGGCAAGAACTGCATGATGATGACCATGGACAAGCCTGTTGCAGCAGGTGAAGGCTCAGTGAACCTGGCAGCCAAAGCCATGTTAATTCAGGTTAGGATTAAAATCTGTTCTGTGATCAGGTCTGACGAAATGAAGGATTCTTCATCAGGCAGAGTATTTTTAAGGATAAGTAGTTTTCCTCAGGGATTTGCCTGAATGAAAAGTTTAAGTGTGTATTTGTTTTAATTACAGGTACTTAAAAATAGCCCTAAGCTTCTAACTGGTCTACTGCAGGGGTTTGGTGCATTTTTAGTTGGCCTTGGGATTTGATTTTTGTTTTTCCAAAAACATTGGCTTTTTGCATATTTTTAGATACCAGTCAAGATTGCTGTAAGGGTTAGGTGCTGGAGACCTCAAAGGTGCGTAGTGCAACACTTGTAGGTCATTTCTAGCATTGCTAAAGGTCTCTTGCAAAATGAGGGGTGTGCAGACCTCTGGGGACCAAGAGAGGAAAGTGACAACTGACTCTTGGTTCAGGTAAACTACTGTCATCCCACAGAAGCCTTTGCAGCCTCCAGACCCTGAGTACCTACCCACTCCCACCGAGTCCATGTTGAGCTTGCTTGAGCTGTGGGTTCCAGTGAAGAGTGTTAGTCTGGGTTGCACAGCTCTGAGCTCATATTGTCTCTTGCCTCCAGGTGCTGTGCTTTGGCTTCCCTTTGAGCATTTTCTTCATTGTCATCAATGAGTTCTGTGAGCGGTTCTCCTACTATGGCATGAAAGGTATGTCCCTTGTCTCCTCGTGCTGAGCATTGCCCAGGCCTGACTTGGATTTCTAACCTGTTGTTTTGTTGTTCTTCCTACAGCTGTGCTCACTTTGTATTTCACACGTTTCCTACACTGGGAGGAGAACTTTGCCACTGCCATCTACCACACGTTTGTCGCTCTGTGTTACTTGACGCCGATCCTTGGAGCCGTCATTGCAGACTCTTGGCTGGGAAAGTTTAAGTGAGTGCTTCCTCAGAAAGCAGCCAAAGATCTTGAAAGCTCACCTGAAACCACAGTTACTTAAATCAACACCTAAAACTGCAGCTGCGAACAACAGCTTCAGAGCTGGTGTTGACTGCTCCAGGATAGTTTGTTTTATTTCAGCAAAGCTTGAGGTTTTCACTGATTCAGCTCAGACTTGAAACTGCACTGTGAGTTAACAAATGTTCCAGATCTGCTAGTTGGTTAAGGGTGGTAACATGCTTTTCCAGCATGCTGCATGTTTTTCCTCTCACCTGGGCAAAATGTAAGCAAAACTAAGGAGAGTATTCACCAAGCTGTGAAAATAGATACTGGGGATTATAATTACATAGGACAGACTATCTACGTGTTGCTAGTGGCCAATGAAATAGTGCATTACTGTGTTGTCTGGTGTTAACTAGGCTTTAGAATAAGTTTTAAAATACTATGTGATTTCAGAATTGACAGATCAGTGAGGGGGTCTTACTGAGTAGCAATTCTTTCTCTAAATGATGTCTTTGGTGTCTTTAGCTGCAGGCTGGTTGGTCAGGATAGTACCACTGCAGTGCTTTGAAATGTAACCAGGTTATTTCCAATAGCTTTATCTCCCTCTCCTTTCCTGATGTTTTGATACTAAAAGTGTTTACTTTGCCTGAGAAAAAGCACAGTAAAGATTTTATGGAGGGTTATGAGCCATGAATGTGAGTAGACTTGCCAAAGGTCTCCCAGAGATTAGAGATGTGCTGTGCAGTCAGCTGCACTGTCTCCTTCCGCTGTAGGGACAGCCCCTTGGGGCCCAGGGCTGCGACCACAGCCTGCGACCACAGACCACATGTGCTCTGTGCAGCTGCTCTGAGCAGTGCAAACTCACTGCAACTAGCTGGATGTCTTACAGATTGCAGCCTAAATATATTGTGCACTTGCTTGTCTAGATGCTGTGGTTTATTTTTTAAATTTATTTTGGCTTTTTCATGTTTTATCAAGATGAAACTTGGCATGACTCTTGTCCTTTGGTATTTGGATAGGCCAGCACTGCAACTGAAAGGCCCAAACCTTTAACAGGAGCTTGTTAGGATGGCTTAAACAAGAGAAAACATGCTTTAGGATATGCCATTAGGCTTTAACACCCAAAAATGCAGCAAGGTGTCATGAGGAAGGCTTAAACAAGAATTAAAAAAAAATCTGTGATGTCAAGAGGAAGAGGAGATTACCTAGGCACTGTTAAGCACCCTTAAAGGAGAGGCTCCAATCTTCCATAGTCCATGTACTTGGTGCGATGTCTGTCAAGAAATGTGATGGGACCTGCTCACAGATTGTTGGATGTGAATTTCTTGGGGAAAATAGTACAGAAACCCACTTATTTTTTTAATTGTGTGCCATCAATGCAGTGCCAATTATGTAAGTCTTTGCAGTGGGTTTGTAAGCCTCACAAATAAAACCCAGAAGTTTCATTCCTGATCAGCTCAGGTTCAACTTTAATTGGAGACTTTTTCCCAGGTTGCTAGGTAAATAAAGTAACTCTATGGCAGTGCTATAAAAAAAAAACCCTATTAAACTGTGTCTATTAAATACCACTAAACAGCAGACTCCATCTTGCCCCACTTTATGGATTTTTTTTTTTTACTACACTACAGGCGAGGTCAATTTTAAGTCAGATAAACCTTGTTTTAAAGTGAGGGGAACTTGGTCAATGTCTCTCTTGTATCAGGGCGCTGCTCCAAGCTTGCTGTGAGGATCTCTTGCCTATGTCAAATAGTTGGATTGTTCTTGGTCTTTGAGCATTGTCCTTCATTCTACTGCCTTGCACTAGGTTTGGGACTACTCCTGAAAGCTGGGTTTCTAAATAATTTCACATCATTGCATTGTGTTTCTCCTGCTTTTCCTCCAACCTGGAGACCTGTGTCTGTGCCTATTGAATGGAGGCCCACCTAAGGAAACAAGTGAACATGACTTAAACTTCAGCCACGTACTCGGGGTCCAACAAAGTGAAAATGGAACATGCTTTTACTCACAGAAAAGAGGATTGGACCCTAAAGCCAGGGTGAGAGGGCTGGTGATTATGCAGTACTATCATCCCAGACACCTCCTGGCCAAGGTAGTCAGGCTGAAAGCCTGCAGCCTGCACTCTTCAATGCAGCTCTCACTCAGATCTGAGTGTAAAAATGTTGGTACACTTACAGCGAAGAAGGTGGTGTTATAGAGTTGTTGTTCACAACAGTATTTCAGGGTTATTGCCATGCTTGAAGCAGATTTTTGATTTTTCTTTTTTTTTGCACTCCTGTAACTGAAATCTAAAATAACAGAGTGAATGTTTAATGATACTTAAATTAGTGTAAATTGTAGATTTTAGTTTTGCTGAGTAGTCCATTTGATCTTCAACATATAAAAAATATGGAAATAGCATTCTTGAGTTGGTCATTAAAAAGGCAACCACTGAAGATATTGTGACCTAGTGGTACCTATAGAATCCATTTGTTATCATGCCTTAATTAATTAAAGGCTACATTAATTAATTAAAGGCTACATAGAATAATAATAATAATAAAAACAATAGAAATACCATGGCTGTGGCATGTGACCTGATTTTTATAGTAGCTTCTGATAAGTTCAGCCCATAACTCATTGTATCTGTTGGTTTTTTCATTATCAGGAATTTTTAAAGTAAGCAGAAGTCTGCATTAGCTGTGGAATTATCTTTGTGTTAGTGTGTTAACATATCTAAGAAAATGTATTCCTGTCTTGACAACAGGACCATTCTCTCCCTGTCCATTGTCTATGCCATTGGGCAGACAGTGCTGTCTGTGGGCTCCATAAATGACCTGACAGATCACAACCAGGATGGCTCTCCCGATGCTATTGCAGTGAACATGTGAGTTGCCTTGTACACATTTTTTATCCCAGGCAGGTGAAAGATGAGACAACTTAAGTTTGTTACTTGAATTTCAACGGTCTTTCAACAAGTCTATTATGTATGCTGTAAGAACTAACACAAATTTTTTTTCCCCATTTCTCCTTTGTTCCAGTGCTCTGTCCATGGTTGGCTTGATCCTTATTGCCTTAGGTACTGGTGGGATCAAACCATGTGTGTCAGCATTTGGTGGAGATCAGTTTGAAGAAGATCAGGTAACAATGACTTTCAGATTTTCAGTTATACAGATTCTCTAACTAATGTTTGACTATTATAGTATTCTAATATTGTACACGTTTAGATAGATGCATGGGTTTTCCCGAGGAGCTGAAGAAGGAGCTTGTTAATTATTTGTCTTGAATTTTGAAAACAGAGGTTTGATCTAGGCACATCAATGTGGTTGTGGCTAAGACTTTATAAACATCTTTCTGTTTTTACTGTAGGAAAGGCAAAGAAGTACCTTCTTCTCTCTCTTTTATTTATCCATTAATGCTGGAAGTCTCTTATCTACTTTAATCACTCCAACTATCAGAGGTAAGGTCACATGTTTGTTGACAATTGTGAAACACCAGAAAAGGTGTGTTGGATTGCAGTCCAGTCTGGTTTAAATTAAAGTTCTGTTCTCTGACACACTGGAGTTATCTAGCAAATAGTCTTCAGTGTGCCACCCAACTTCTCAGAGATGAGGTACTCTCAAAAACAAGCCAGTTGAAAATCTTCATTGCCTTTAGGGTCAGCAGTACTAGATCTGAAAAGACACACTGGAGCTAGCAGCTTGTATGCCTAGTGCACGTTTTAATTCCACTAAGGTACAAATGTTTCACATCTTCCAATACCTGTAAAGTATCACACTAGAAAGAATTGCATTGCTTCCTGGGATAGGAAGGGGAAGAGAGAGTCTTCTCCTCTGGAAATGTGCCCATGATAAGTACAAAAGCATCTCTGCATGTAGAAATATATTAATCCATGTGAAAAATAGTAAATAATTTTTCATGTTGTTAAAGAAGAAAGTTATGTTCTCTGTTGCTTGTGAAGAATAGCATGATCCTAAACAAAACCCAGCAATTTGCTAATCTATATGCATATGAATTTCTGTGGCAAGCTTGCACAGATGGTACTGTATGGATGCACTTGCCAGCAGTTTCAGAAGGCTGCTTTTCCCAAAAGCAAGGAAACAGCATGTGAATTCTGGAATAAGCCAAAAGCACCAGGCTGAACTTCTGGCCTTTGGATTTCTTGAATGGAAAAGACTCTGTAGAAGAGTTTTAGATGTTTGCTTAATGCAAATTCTATCCTTTCCCAAAAAAGGAAGTAGAGATGCATGAGACACAGCGTGTAGTTTACTTCCTTGCTGATACAGGGTGAAAAATTCCTTGGAAAAAAATGACAAATTGAGCTGAGGGAAGTGATAACCTGTTTCAACCGGGAAAGGTTTGACCAGAAGACTTATACAACTAAATCAAGTCATGAATTATCTGTAAGCTACCATTTTTTTCCAAACCATACTCTCTAATTCTCCTCTTAGAAGAAGTATGGTGAAGAATGTAATGATTTTGTTTAGTCTTTTATTTTGTACTGCTAAAGTCAGTGAGAGTCAAATCTGATGCCAAGGAGGGGAGGGGGCTGGTGATTGTGATTTTCTTTCAACAAGCTACACTTACATCACTAAAATCTTTGTTTATGAAATTGGCCCAAAAATTTTGTAATCTCACTAAGGACATGCTTTTGACCCTTCTAGTGTAATTCTTCATGTCTCAGTGTACAACTAGATGTAAATTTCTTGTGAGGAGATCCTGGGAGGCATTAGGCTGTTTGGCCTGGAGAATAAAAGAAAAAGGGGGCATTTTAACCAAGTATAAAATACCTGATGGGAAATGAAGAGGACAGAACCCGGCTTTCCTCAGTGGTACCCACTGTCAGATCAAGAGGCAATGGGCACAAGCTGAAATAGAGGAGGTTCCCTCTAAACATCAGGAAATGCTTTTTCACTCTGAGGGTGATCAGCAATTGGCACAAGCTGCCCAGAGGGGTTGTGGAGTCTCCATCTGTGGAAATACTCAAAAGCCTTCTGGACACAGTCCTAGACAATTGCTTCCAGGTAGCCCTAGTTGAGCAGGGTGCTTGGCCTGGATGATGCCCAGAGGTCCCTTGCCACTTGAACTGTTCTGTCATACATAAATCCCCTTTCCAATAATGAGAGGTATATTGGATACTGATCCTCCACTCTGAGGGTGTTGGTAGACTGATTTCCCCCGAGAGTTTTCAGTGAATGCAAAGAACAGAATCCATATGGAAAGCATTAGCAGTGCTGACTGGGACTTTTACTTGATGTTATTTTTGCTTCAGCTTCACAGTGTGGCATTCATAGCAAACAGGAATGTTACCCCCTCGCTTTTGGAGTTCCTGCTATCCTCATGGCTGTTGCCTTGGGTAGGTGAATGTCTTGCTATCCTGTTGCCTTGGTAATTAGATGATAACAATCTCAGAATAATGAAAGTGTGATAGAAATTCCCAGGTATTGACACCTGATAATTTCTGTGATTTTTGACTTAATTTTTTTTTGGGGGTGGGAAGGTGGGTGGGATTAATCTGATGCACTCACTTTCATAGAAGAGTCTGATTTGCCAGGAGAGTTGGATGGGACTGGGCTGAGGCATGAATATATCCTTGAATTCTGGACATTATGTGAATTACTGCCAGTTTTTCTTGGATTTCTGGTGTGTACAAATAGATCCTTTGAATGTAGGGTGAGAACTCTCAGAAAATGTGTGTTTTGGATATTGTCTCTAGTCTAGGATTATAAACTGTGTGACTAATTGTCCCTGAACTGGAAAAATCCTGTATTTGATATGTCAATACTTCTCAAATACCTGCATTTTTACCAGCTGTGCTACAGGTCACTCCCCAAGCCTTACTGCTGCCCAAGAACCTGGGGGTGCCATTAAGTACTAGAGGATCCCTCATGGTCCTTGTCCTTCTTGGTCCTGACTGGGAGCCCACCTGGCTACCAGTGACCTCGCCTTGCCCGTGAGCCCAGCCCAGGCTGGATGGCAGCTGTGGGGCTTTGCCTGTGTCCTGCCCTGTGTGTGGGATGATGAGGCTGAGCAACATGCCTGGGAGCAGAGGACACCTGGGCCAGTCCTGCATTCAGGCAGAGCCTTGTGTGTCCCTGCATGATATGAGCTGCAGCATCGTGAGCTCCTGAAAAGGAGCCCCTACAGCAAGGCCAGAGTCAAGGTCCTAAATGCCCTCGTTTTGACCATCCCTCAGTCGAGCAAACCTCCCACTGAGCACTTCCTGTAAGAATTTCCAGATTTAGTTTTTCGTATTGAATAGAAGCAATCTGCTGGTAATCATTTGATTGGTCTTACTGTATGATAGCATGTGAATTGGCAATTGCATTGCTTCTTGGGAGGCTTATTCCCACCCTGATTACCTCTGTGACTTGCAGTTTCCATACCAAATTATTTGCCACTATTTTAATTTAATCCTGAGTTGCTTTTCTGTTTGCATATTGTAGTTGTGTTTGTAATTGGAAGCAGAATGTACAAGAAAGTTAAACCACAAGGAAATATAATGCTTGAAGTTTCCAAATGTGTTGGAGTAAGTACTGCTTACATTCCCTAAACCCCTGGCAGCCATTCCTAAAGCTGTTCTGTAAATGCGCCTAAATCAGAAATCTCTTAATATGCAGAAAGTTTCTGAAGGTTTTTGCTTTAGTACAGAAGGCTTTGTACTGACACCTCCACATTTAGGGTGTCGTTTTATGCATATCTTGATTTATATGCGGATTTATGCACATGGGAAACAAAATAAGGTGTCAGTGTTATGTAAAAACTTATTCCAACTTGTGGGAATCGTTCCTTCCACATTTGTGGCCCTTTATGCAGAAAGAGACAAACCCGCCTTGAATTGAGTCAAGTGCATCTTATCAGCACAAACTTATTACTTATTAAAAGAATATTATTTACAATCCAGAGGTGTTAAGGGTTGCACATCAGTGTGATCCTACATGGAAAGGAGTGGAATCTACATGAATAGCATCACATGTCCCAACTCTGCAGAGCCTCAACTTTGAGATCACATTTAGTCATGTATGAGTTTCTTCATTTTCCATTGTTGTGATTTGACATTGGCCAAATGCCAGGCACCCATGAGAGTAGTTTGCTTAGCTTTTTTTGCTACGGTTGGGCAAAGGAGAGGGAAAAAGATCAAAGGGCTCATGAGTTGAGACAAGGACTGGGGAAAAAAAACACTCCAAGGGCAAAACAGGTTCAAATCTAAAGGCATAAAATACATTTACTGTCAACAGAGTCAGAAGAGGACAGTGAGAAGCAAAAATAAGCTTTCAAAACGCCTTTTTCCCCCCCAGCCCCTCCCTCCTTCTCACTGACAGCACAGGAAGACGAGCATGGGGGTCTTGGTCACTTTATCATTTGAGATCTTTTTCTGTTTGCTCAGAGAGAGGAGTCTTTCTTCTGTTTTGTCATGGGGTCCCTCCCACAGGCAAACAGTCATCCCAAAATGGTTTTGGCATGGGTCACTCATCCACAGGGTGCAGTCTTTTAAGGATAGGCTGCTCTAGTTTGGAAGCAAGGGCTATTTTTATGTCTGGGAGCAGGGGCCCTCTCTCTCTTTTCAGATCTCCCACTAGACCACAGCTTTCTCTAACATTCACCTGCTCCCATGTAAGCACTTTACCCATGGGCTGCAAGTGGATCTCTGCATCCATTGTGGTCTTCATGCATTACAAGGGGACAGTTTGTTTTACCATAGTCCTCACCACAGCTTGCAGAGGAACCTCAGCTCCGGTGCTTGAAGCACTTCCTCCCCATCTTTCTTCTCCACTGACCCAGGTGCCGCCATGTTGTTTTGCCTCATGTCCTCCCTTCTCTTTTCTGACTAGAAGAAAAACTGTTGCTTGTAGGTACCATTGTCAACAAGCTGTAGTAATTCAAAGATTGTCGCAGGATCCTGCAGCAGAGAGAAGTTGATCTTATCTAGGTTCCATTTCAGGGAATCGCTTGTCATGCTTCTGTTGTCAGCTGGGTGGTCCCGCTGCTGTTGTATGTGTACTGGCAGCCATGGCAGCACTGGGGCAATTTAATGTCTCTCTTCATGTGGGGTTCTGGAAAGGAGAAGCTGCTCCACCACCCCTGCCCTTTTTGCTGACAGTGCAGTTAGTTAGGGGTGGTTAGGCAGGGTCTACACTGAGCTGGTGTATTGCTGTGGTGCCAACATGGTGCTTCCCCACTTCTGGGGAAAAAAACTGTACATGTCCTGCTCTTTCTTCTTAAATATGTCATCACAGAGGCATTATCAACCTCTCAAATTGGGCCAGCAGCATGCCCATCTTCAGAGCCATCACAGATTGGCTCTGTCAGACATGGTGGAAGCTATGGCATACCCCCACTGCTAAAAGTCAGGCCGTGCCAAATCAACACATGCCTACAGATCTGCCATCTTTATACAGCTCAGTCTATTGCCTATCTTGTAAGCACTGTCAAAACCAAACCTCTGTAGGTGACTTTGGCCATTCCTTAGAGTGCTGCTCCTAAGGCCCAGCTTGGCCGTAAATGCTATTCCATGTAGAAAATCTTAGGAGCTCTTTGGGACCATATTTGTGTATATTCAATGTCAAGGTGTGAGACATACCTACAAATGGAGCTTGTCATAGGAGCTTCTCTCCTACAGCCATTCAGTATAGTAAAGCCTCTGTTCTGGCCTTATTATTGAGCAGTGCAAGATGGCCCAGGAGCCCAGTCCTCAGGGAGACAGGGTGCCCAAAATTTAGCCTAGTCGAGGCCGACGCCGCAGGCTACTCCCTTAGCAAGCTTGGTGATTGCCAGCTCTATAGTGGTATCAGCTCTCTTAGGATCTCAGCTCTTAGCTTGCTAGGTAGGTAGCCCTTGGCTTGAGGCTGCAGCAGACGGTTGAGAGAGGAGAAGGAGCGCCTTGGAGTTCCACAGCGATGTTTATTGCAGGGGAGGCTGTGAAGGTTCCAACGACAGCTCTTCTTGTGTCGAATGGGGTAAAGTATGCCCCTTTTATAGGGTTAAGGGGAATCCAAACTTGACCAATAGTAAGGGTTAGGTAACATAGCCTATAGGGTTACAGAGATAAGCTTTGGGACGGGGGTCAGAGAGACAGGAACTTATTTTGCTGTCTCAGCAGTTCCTGCTGTTCAGTTCTCCATGGGGCCTTACCCAGCTCCATGGGGTTTGCTACAATTCAGCTCTGAAAACCTGTGCGTATGACACTACTCTATTTACTGCTGTACATAAGTAAGCCTGAAGAAGGCAGGTCTTCCAGCTCCTCACAGCAGCCCACATGGAGAGGGACTGCTCTGAGCTGTTTGGTCCACCTGACCCCAAGCGCACGCTCTGCTGGTTATGCAGTGTGAGGCCTTAAAAACAACATTCCCCTAGATGACTGGAGCGGGTAACAAAGTTGAGTCACTTTTAGCACCCTCTAAACACAAGAAGCCAGGAGCATCATCTGTAATGACAAACCAGTTTGTAGTTTTAAGTATTTGTAGTGCCATTAAACTTAATTCTGTCTCTCCTCAGTTTGCCATCAAAAACAGGTTTCGTCATCGCAGCAAGGAGTTCCCCAAGAGAGAGCACTGGCTGGACTGGGCAAGTGACAAGTATGATGTAAGTACTGGGGGAGCCTCCTGTGCTGTGACATCTGCTGACCCTCAGCTTCTCTCTGTCTGCTCTGATCCATTGCCTCATGCACTGGGCAGATAGTTTTGGGCCTCTCCATCATTCAGTAGCTGACCTGGCCAAACCTCAGTGCTGTCCTGTCACTGCAGGTTATCTCCTCAGCTCCTGTGGGAGAAAGTAGAGCTGTGTGACTCAGTGCTCTGTGTAATCATAGGCTGTCCAGGGAAATTCAAGGGAGACAAAAAAAAAATACTTTCCTTTGCCAAACAAATACAAACATTTAAGTTTTTTGGTTAGGGAAATAGCAAGCATTATCTTTCCTTCTCTATTTTCCATATCTCATGGCTGCAGAGGGGAAAAGGGAAGTGATGCTGCCTGTCATTGTTAATGCACAGGGCCATAATACTTTTCTTGGTATGAAACATCAGAATTACACTTTGGAATTTCAGTTTAAGAGAGTAAACACTTAAACTGCTTCCCCTCCACTCAGTACAATTTCTTATCATGACTCTCAAAGCCTTGTATCTTATAGTTCCCAACATGTCCCTTGCCTACTATCCTCTCCAATGGCAGCACAAACCTTAGCCTGTCACCTTTATTTTCCTTTTGCCTGTATGCTTTGTTCTTATGTGAAATTCCTCAGTTGCCTATTGCTCAAATGCCCACTTCACTAAGTGCTGAATCTGATGCTGCCATCAGTGTACCTGCAAAGAGGCCCAAGTCTTTCTGGTATCAGTCACCTTTAACCAGCAGCCCTTCCAACACACACGAGCAGACTTTGTACTGTTTTAACAGAAGTCATCAGATATAGCCACAACATGCAAAGTTGAATGTGTGGGTAAACATTACATGATGGGTCTTTACCTGTTGCTGTCATGTGAGTAGCAGCAGTCTGGAACTGTCTCTTTTTTTTTATTCCCTTCCTTTTTTGAACCAATTCCTCTTGTGTAACTTTTATTTTCTGCAGAAACAACTGATTGCTCAGATAAAGATGGTGTTGAGGGTGCTTTTCCTTTACATCCCGCTCCCCATGTTCTGGGCAGTTTTTGACCAACAGGTAAGTAGAAATGGTTTGACTTGGTAACTAGAGCTGTACCATGTCAGTCTCTATGGGAGGGTGGAAAAACAAATTCTTTATCCTGGTTTTATTGCAAAGGGTAGTCACTGAGTCATGTCAGTACAAGATGATCTGCAGCCAGGGGCAATCTTGGTTTATCTGAGTACACCCAGGACAGATTCAGTGATTGAGGCCTCTCCAAATCTTGTATCAGCCTGGGACTCAGGGGATGGAACAGTAATTTAAAGCTCTCTTAGCACTAATGTTTCTTCAATTGTCAGTTGTCAGATGAAATGTAGGGTCCTTGTGTAAATGAGCTGGAGAACCAGGTTTTAAATGATCTGGGTGCCAGTTTGCTTAATCACTCACACCTTGTTATAAATACCTTACACCTTCAAGCTGGAGTGTGAGCCAAGTGTTCACTTGGTGAACTGGGTGCTCAAGACTCACAAAAGCATCAGCTATAGTGAAGCATTGAAGTATGAATTTAGGAAGATGCTAGAGAGAGCCAGGGGTTGAAAGCCTTATCCAAGTCAGATGGGAGGAAGCTTGCTCCACACTCCCCATGGCCTACTGGTTCAGTCCAGTGCCTGTGAACAGTATTTGCAAGTGGAGCTCTGAATTCCTGCTATGAAATTCAGAGCTCAGTACTCATTCCCTGGGTGATATCTCAGGCAGTGTTGTGTTGTGGGTTACTGAAGGATCTTGTCACAGATGCAGCAGTAGCGTTCTTGTCCCATCCTGGGCTCAGGCCTGAAGTCTGCCCTGCCTGTCCCAGCCACAGGCAGTTTCTGGGGCAGAGGACTCCAGGCAGGTCAGGCCCTGGCTTGTCCTCTGGCTCTGGGAAGGAAGGAGGGATGGGTGAGTGGGATATGTGGGCTGCTGGGGCTCAGGCCAGCTCCAGGGTGGCTCCTGTGCCTAGCACCCAGCAGTGCCCTGCACAGGATGGCCCGGCCCTCTCTCCAGCTGATTTCTAAGTTATTTTCTGCTGTATTTCACAAAACAAGTGAAGGAAGTGAAATGGGCCATGGGGCTCACTTTGTTCAAAGGTTTACATTGCAGACTAAGAATGCTCCCATAGCAAGCTAGCTTTACTTTTTCCTGTATTGCATGTCTTTTCCAACACTTCACTTATGAAAACAATTCAAAAGGATCTTTAGAACATTGATTTACTGTGACACCTAATTTTTTCTTCTCTTATTAAGGGGTCAAGATGGACACTGCAAGCCGCAGCGATGAATGGGGATTTTGTAGGTTACTTTTTATTCATTTTTTCTTTATTAACACTTTTCAGACCTGTTTTATTTGTTGTCACAATGTTAAAAATGATTTCTTTTTTTCTTCACCAGGGTTTTCAACTTCAACCAGACCAAATGCAGGTATGTTAATTTTCTATCTGCCAATTTCAAGTACTTCTGAAAGATTGTATACATATTGCCCTTACTTACAAAATGCACTTTGAAAAATACTTAATTTTTCTCTCATGTTCATCTTCCTCAGATTGTGAATCCAATCCTGATTGTTATAATGGTCCCAGTTACAGATTCTTTGGTTTATCCTTTAATCAAGAAATGCAAGCTGAATTTTACGTAAGTTGATGTAATTATTTGATTTCAACAGAGGCTCCTTTTATTGGTTTCTGTAACTGGCTCTTCCAGCCCTAATGTAAGAAAAGGGCAAGCATTCAGCTAAGGATGAAAGAGAAGTGTATTTAAAATGGTTTAATATTTTAACAAAATATAAAAAAACCCCAGAATACTGCAAATGGTATATGGAGGCATCACTGATTATAAGAGCAGAATCCAAGAGAAGAGTGACCATGTTTTTCAGTTAAGGACAAAATATTTTGATTGCAGGAGAGGTGATCTTGATTGTTATCCATATCCCTTATGTCTACCCGCTATCTCTTGTAAAATAGGTGGTAGAAATAAACATACATCCTTGGCATTTGTCATGCTTTGGGCTAAAAAGCAACTGAGACACAAGACATTTCCTCTTCAGACTCCAGCTGGGAGTCTGGCTTACTAAATCCTTCTAGGTGCAGCCTTGGGGGTATTGCACATTGTTTTTCAATGTTGTTAATGAAGTGTCTGGCAGTTGCAAGAGCGCTTGGAGAGGCAGAAGAGAATACAGTTCTTCAGATAATTTTCAGAGAGCTAAAGTGCACTGCTGTTTTTCCATATAGCTGTTAAAATCTAGGGTGTGCTATGCTGGGAACACTGTCATTCATTTGTGGGTATTCTGCACTGGATAAATGATGCCACAAATGGCATATATACTCTAAATCTATCCTTACAGCTGAACTGCATGCCAGTAGATGTCTCCTAATTTGACAAATTTCTCAGACCATTTTTGTTAGATCTTATTTAAATATAGCAATATGGAGACAAGCTGTCACCCTGTTTTTAAAGGAATATCTCCTTGTCTCTTTCTTGTTTTACAGCTAACAACTGTATTGGATTGGGTTTTTTCTTCCTGCAAAAGCAGATTTTTTTCAGGAACCTAAAAAACATGGTCAGTCAATGTTTGAGCCCAGCAGATGCAGAGTAACAAGTTATTAGGATGCTGCAGGAAAGATGTATTTCCTGATAGTGTAACTATGAATTGAGAGGTTCCCAGCTTAGCAGAACACTTTCTGTAATAACATCAGCCCTCCAAGTGGTGATAATGTGCTAGTTGTGGCCATTTGAGTTTCCCAGAGTGGAAAGGAAAAACAAGCAGCTGAAGCTTTGAATTGTCACTTCTCTTAAATCTCTTGTGTCTTTTGTTGTGCCAGGCCCCTGAAGAAGATGACTGTGGGGATGTTCCTCGGCTCCATGGCTTTTGTTGCTGCTGCCCTCGTGCAAGTGCAAATAGATGTAAGTTCAGCCACATGCAAGTATTTACTATTAATATTTAGCTGTTAATTCAGGAAAAATAAGGGGCGTTTAAGGGGAAAATGTACCATGACTTCTAAATTTGGATCCAATCATATAAGCATAGAAGTAGAGGGAGGGGAAATAGATTGCAATACTGTTGTTAGCATAGTAAAATTAACAAGCAACAAACACCATTCTGCAAGACATCACATTGCAGTTAATAGAAATCATGTATTAAAGGCAACCTCAATCTCTAAACTGAGACTAAAAGCTGGAAACCAGACACTTGCTTGGCCCACCAGAGGGCAGCTTTGTATGTTTGACCTCTTCTGGAATTTAGACTGGAGGTGAAGTGGGACAGTCTGGGAAGCATCATCACAGCAGGTGCAATGACACTTGTTGAAGGAAGGATTTGTCTCCCCTAAGCTTCCTTGCCCCACAGGGAGGTGCCATGCCTGAGCCCAGTGAATCTTTCCCCTGTAGCTGAGATGTTGGCAACACCTCTGGGTGGTAATCCATTGCATCCCAAAATCTGAGCAGCTGTCTAGAGGTGTCTGTTGAGGATGAGAGAATTCTTTCCTAAGGCAACTTGTGAGACTAGTAACAAAACCTGATTCCAGTCTCCTCTGTCAGACAGTCACAGAGCAGCAGGCAAATGCTCATCCTCAACATGAAATAATAAAGATTACAGTAATTATAGTAATTTTTCCAAGTGACTTAGGGCACTGATTTTACTTTTTTTTCTGTCCTATAGAACAGCAATCCAGTTTTCCCTGCAGCTGGGCAAACTCAAATTAAATTAATAAATCTGGGTGCTTTTCCTGCAACAGTTCAGTTCCAGCCTCGACTTCAGAGTGTGGATGTAGCACCTAATGAGGAAGTAAGTAAGAGCAGATGTGGAATATTAAAAAATAATTTAAAATAATTAAGCTGAAACAAATCAATGGAGTAAGTCCGAGTAATTCTTAACTAATGGTTCAAAATTGATTATTTTCTAGGACATTTTTACTCTAATAATTTTAATGTTTTCTTTTGTTAATTGTGGAATGAGTTGTTAATGAAAACACAGTGATTGAAGCAATAGTAACTATGCTAATATTTAAAGTATTACTATTTGGTTTTGACAATAAACTTAAGTAACTTGGAGCTAGTTGAAAATTTCACTCTTGTTAAAAAGGCTCCATTTCCTAAAAGTAGCCCCTTCCTGCAGTAAATGTCTGTCCATTCAGCTCTGGTGAGTTGCTGCTATTACTGTGAGGAATGACTTACCTGAAGAACAGGGAGCTTCTTCTGTGGCCACACCACACAATAAGTTTCATGTTTTGCTGCCAAAGAACTATTCAGTTCTATTGACAGCAAAATGTGGTGGCTCTGATGGATGCTTTTGATAAGGGAACTTAGAAAGTGTGTTCTCTGATAGCCTGCAGTTCTGTTTCCCTTGAAGAGGAGAGCTCTTACTCCAACCTCCTCCAAATTTGCCTCACATAGGAACAGAGTTGTGAGGAGAAGATAAGGGCACCCACACTGTATACTGACAGGGAATTGATGTACCATGGTACACACCTGAAAATGAAAGGTATAGAATGTTCCATTCCCGATTACAGATACTTTATCATCCAGATGTGGATTATAAAGTGTTTTTGAAAATCCTATAAAACAAAGAGCCTATTTTAGTGTAGCACTAACATGTCTATTAATGGTTTAAGTATTTTATGTTGAATAAATGTGTTTTGAATATTTAAAACATGGCATTACTGCTTTTTTGGAAAATACTGCATCAGATCTTATGCTAGTGCTACCTCTGTGGCTGAATAAAATTTTACTCAGTGGTTATGGTAAGCCTGATTTATCTGGAGCAAGAAATAGGAAAATAGAGCAGTTATTCCATAATGCTTGTGGGAAGCTCATGTAACTGTGAAGTTTGTGTAACAAATTAAACTAAGAAAAAATTATGATCAAATGGAATTAATGCTTGATGTAGAAAACAAATGAAAAATGAAAGTGAGGGGACATTCATGATCTCTGGCACTTCAGCAGTAACATGTGTAAACTTCTGACCCTCCCAGAGCCCGTAATATTCCCTCAACAGATAAATATGCAGTTGCACAGAAATCCATTGCAATTTGTCTTTGTAGACCGGCTACATGACATTTGAGACTTCTAAGCTGCAATCACTAAACATAATTTCTGCAACTCTAAATAAAACTGAGCATTTGGAGCTGCAAGAGACACAACGCTACACTTTGGCATTTAAATGGGTTCCAACAAACATCAGTTCTACTTGGGTAAGTCTGCTTATATCTTAAGATATAAATCAATGTTCTGACAACCATCTATGTGGAGTGTGTGAGGCTGAGAGGACAAGCTCTGGATAAATTTTTTCCATTGTCTTGTTTTCTGTCTCTGCTTGTCTCTGCTGGACCAGTAAGACTGGTAAGCTGCAGAGAGTACACCAGGATGTCCTTTAGAAAAATAATTACCAATTTCTTATGTACCTTGACAACTACACCTTCACCAAGTCTTAGGAGTGCGGTCATGCAGTGTTTTCTAGTAGATGTGTGTGCTAGTAGGAACCTAAAGAGGAAGGTCTGGAGTCTTGCTCTGAAGCCTCTGTTAAGTCCCACTGCTGTGCAATAGTGCATGTTTAAGCTGTTCTCTAATGCCAACAACATATTTTGATAATGGTCTCTTCCACTAGACAGAGGACAATGTCACATCAAAACCAGAAGATGGAAAAAGTCTCGTCAGGTAGAGATTTTTTTTGTTGTTGAAATTTTGACAGTAGTGTGAATCTTCAATCTTGGGTGTGTGGGTAGCCTCTTCTTGTTGAAGTAAAGTTTTCTATACTTTAGGAACTTGCATCTTGCTGGACACTTCCCTTGACATTTTAGGGGATGGACTAATGTCTGAGTCATGATTCATTTAAGTTATCTCACACACCTGCTTGGGTATAATTTAGCTAAAGTTGGAAGTGTATGCTTCATTCCATTGCCTAGATTTTTTTATTGAACAAATGGCATGGATTACATATCTATACCTCATTTTTAATCCTGGGTATGAGGTATCCAAGATTACCTCTCCGCTCTCTGCTTTTCTTTTGCGTGTCCCACTTGCAGATGCATTTCCTACTGGTTGTAGTAGTGACTCACTTTTGATGTTCTCCTGAGGCAGTGGGCTGATGGGGATCTAACTGGCTTTTTGTATTAGCTACAGTTCTAGGAGATTTAGAGTTCTTTCCAAAATGTTAATTGATTTTTAAAAAAAAGCATTAAATGGGAAGACTCCATACTTGTTGTGTTGCAAATATATAATTGAAAGTAAAACCTGTATTCTTTGACTTCTGGGTGTTTTGTGTAGTATTTAATCACTCTTTTGATCACTCTTCCATTTTAAAGGTTCATAAACAATTTCAGTTTTCCTGTCAATGTTACTATGGGTGACATGGATTTTGGAGTACTGGAGCCTCTTTCTGTCAGTAATTACAGCGTCATTCCAAATGCAGGCTGGTAAGCATTTTCCTTTATTGTAATGTAATCTCCTAGACATACTTGTCCTTGGGAAAAGGGCACAGAGCTTTTTAAAATATGTGATGCACACAATTGACTACACCTATGGTCTGAACTGTGGGGTATGGGTTTTTCTTTTTCAGGTCATATACCATTAAGGCTTCAATGCCTCAGTACACTTGCACAGTTGATTCAAAGAAATTTGGATATGGTGGTGCCTATACCATTTCACTTGATGATGTGAGTTGCCACTTGTTACATGGACAATGTAGAATTCCTCTCCATGTTGATACTTTCCTTTAATTAAAAAAACACTTGTAGAATAATTCCTCTTGTCTTTAATCCTTTAATTTCCTCTTGTCTTTAACTATAGATGGTAGAATTCCGGTATCCTAAACAGGAGACAAAGCCATTGTTAACTCTAAAAATAATGATGGTTGCAATAATAACATAATGCCAGAATTCATGATCACCACTAATGGCCTTAAACCTTTAGCCCTGTTAGACACTAAGATTTGCATGAAGTCTGCTGTAAAAAAAACTATACTTCATAACTATGTATGCAATGCTTCATGTGCAATATTTGTTATTTACTCTGCACTTTCTATATGATTATAGAACTGCTTAGAATGCTTTAACTGTGCACACTCATTATTACTGTTCCTAACATGCTATTTTTTAATTCTAGTGTGTTGAAAAAAAACTTATCATTACACACTTTGAAGATATTGCACCAAATACAGTCCATATGGCTTGGCAGATCCCTCAGTATTTTCTTCTTACATGTGCAGAAGTACTGTTCTCTGTCACTGGGCTGGAGTTTTCATACTCACAGGTAGGTATTCTTCTTCCTGAGGTAAGAATCTTGGTGCAAGTTAAGATCTTCCATGATGTATTGTTTCTAAGTGGTGGTTCTGTGCTGCTGCTTTGACCCCTATGTCCCTCACAGCTCCTAGAAGGACTGTATAGACTGGTGCAAGTTGGCCCTGTTTAACCAAGGATTTGGGGTTTTCCGTGAAGCTGTGCTGAGTTATATAATTTGAAGACTTGACTACCAGTCCTCAAATTTCCTCCTCCCACGTAGATACGTATTGAAAATAAGTGCAACTGTACTGCTGCAATAAAACCAAACTCTTTATTTTTGAGAGCTCTCAAAAATAAACTGAGGAAGTAGTGGCACTTCATCTCCCCACCAGTTTACTCCATACAGCCTTTTTGTTAGCTTTTATTAATGTTATAATTAAACACTTTTAATTCCTTTGTCTCTTGAGTCCACTTCAGTAGCTGTGTGTATTTCTTCTCTTCATTGTGAATCTAGAAACTGCAGTGATGGACATGTTGTAAGGTGTGATTTGCTAGGTGATGCACTCAATTTCTTCATGTCATGTGTGCCACGTGTTTCTGAGATGTAAAATTACACCTGTGCACCTGTTAGTTACGTGGTGTGTGTAAGTAAAAGGTGTTACAGTTAGTGTGCTAGTGGTCTCTTGTTCCTCAAAGCCTTCGCTAGTGGTCTCTTGTTCCTCAAAGCCTTCTCCAGGCCTGTTTAGCTCTCTAGCAATTTTTAATGTCAAAAAATAAATTTAAAAAAAGCCCCAACCACCACCAAAACCTAGCAAACCATGAAATTCTCTTCCCCACGGAGAAACAGTTTTTATTGTAAGATAAAGATTGCAGTAAATGCATCAGAAAATAAATGCTACCGCCAAAACTTAAATGTCTGTCCCTGCAGGCCCCGTCTAACATGAAGTCAGTGCTGCAGGCTGGATGGCTGCTGACTGTGGCTGTTGGTAACATAATTGTCCTTATCGTGGCTGGGGTATCCGCAATCCAAGAGCAGGTAAGCATGCAAGCAGTAGGTGTGCTATTATATTACACTGGGAAAAAGCAGTTCTAATCTAGTGTAAAATGATGGCAGATAAAACAAATTGTTTTTCTGGAAAGGTTTCTACTTACCTATTACTCGCCATCCTTAACTCTTCTTGCCAGGCTTCTTTGCTTGCAAGCAGCAGTTTCTAGCATCTCTGCAGTAAATTTCTTCTCATGGTATAGAAAGTCTGTGAACTTTTGAGCTGAAATTCTGCATGAATGGAAAAAACCTACCAAAGTTCTGTTAATTGCTAATGAGCCTTTACCTGCATACCACAGCCTTGCCACATCCCTTCTTCTGGCTTCATTGGTTTCAAATCTCATTATTTGGGGCATAAAGACTATGTCTGTCCTGGTGAAGAGCAGTTGTAAAGGATTTTCTATTTATTTGTGGGGCTCTGTAATGAATTAAAATGGCTATCTGAGAGAGGGAAAAGCTTGTCTCTCAAACAGCTCTGGCAGTCCCCAGTTTAAGCTAAATTAAACAGAAAGAGCATGAAACAGAGATGTTGAGGCTTTTCAGGTAGAGGCTTTTCTGATCCCTGCCCACATTTGTGGTCACTAGGTCAGCTGTGAGCAGAATCAGTGCCAGCCTGGTTTAGAGATATGACCAAAACGAAGCAGCTGAGTTTCCTTCTCAGTCTTTCACTCAATTCCCAGTTCTTCCAGGAAAAGGATGCTGCAGAATTTTTCAGCATTCACAGAATTTTTTTCAGTGAAGACAGAAATGCCGAAAGAGCCTCAATTCTGACTTGCTTTAATATGCATTATATGCTTAATTAATACTTAGTCCTGTAAGCCATATGATACTTGTTATGTTTACTCAGTTTCACAATCTGAGTTTCCTTCCTGAAAATACTAAAATGGTGTAATACTCAAATGTATATTGGTGGATAAATTCTGCGTTATTTTTTTTTCTTTGCAGTGGGCAGAGTATGTGCTGTTTGCTGCCCTGCTGTTGGTAGTTTGCATTATTTTTGCTATCATGGCTTCTTTTTATACCTATATTGATCCAAATGAGATTGAAGCCCAGTTCAGAAAGGAAGAAAAGGAAGAAGACAAGAAGGATCAAGACAGCAATGAAAAGGAAGCTGAAACTGATTCTCATCTGTAAAAGCTGTATTCAAGGAGTGTTTGTAAATCATGGAAATCCCACTCACTCTCCTGCAGTCAGAGGAACCAGGGTATCAGTAATAACACCTCTGGATTACATGTCTTGTGGAAGACATTAAGCAAAACTGTTTTAACCTAAAGTGCAGCCTCTCTAGGGAAGCAGCAGGAAAATATGTCTCTCTCTCTTGTACTGAATGTGATATCCTGAAGAAACTCCAGCAGAATTTGCACTCTTAATGTACCTCAAGCTTAAATATGATAGCATTATAATATTGAAATTTGACTTGGAACTATTGGACTCTTTGAAAAGATGTATTTTTATACTGTATGTCAATTTTATATTGTGAAGGAAACAAGACTTGTCAAGGAAAGCAATTGAAGCCAAGCTCTCTGCATGATCTCTCTAGCATCACTGTTACTTGAAGACAGCAGGTCACACGTGCCTTGAATTCTTTTGTACTTCCTTATAGATAATGGGAGCAAAGCTCTGGCAGTGATCAGATTAAAATGTTGTCTGTGTTCCAAGTGGCAGGAACTTGGATGTGCACTGTAATATAATGCTTTATCTGCCTGTTAACTACCCATTTAACTCCTGTTATGTCTTTAGTTAATATTAGAAGTGCCCACTCAGGTAAAATGATAACAGCAAATGACCTTTGGAACAAGCAAGAGCAATAAAACTTACATAATAACAAAATAAGGAAAGTGTTTTAAGAACATGGCTTACAGTTGCATGGTAACAAAACTCAATACCACCTCTGTGGTGCCTTTATCTACACATATTCAAGCCATGGGTGTTCTGCTCACCCTGCAGCTCCATGGGCCCTGTGCCCCCTGTTCCCACTGCAGCTGCTGGCACCTAGGCCTCCATGTGCACTGACAATAGAGTCCCTCACCCATGAAGACAGTTTCAAATGGAGTTTGAAAAGGCAAGTCCAAGGCACTCTTTGCTTGTGTTAGAGATAGTCCTGTTACCCCAGAGGCAGTAATCCCCTCTTGGTCTCTCAGGTCATCTAGGGAGAGCCTTCCCTGTGGATTTGTGATACTGCATGTCCCCCAGCCAATGGAACTGAGGGTCTGCTGTAACAGCCACAGGAACTGTTGGCTCCCTGCCATCCTCTGAGGAGTTAAGGGAATTTTATACCAGCTTTATTTTTGGCAGACTAGCCAGCTTTTCCTCTGCCGTGCAAGTTAAGCAAAATAAATTATCTCCTAACTGTATCCAGTAGAGAAGCATCTTCTGCCTACTACACTATCCATGCCAGGTGAAATGTTTGTTTATCATTTTAATACTACCTATTTTTCCCTTTGGAATATAGGTCATGTGTCAATTTTGTACACTATAAGCTGTTGTATCTTAGTACTTTAGCAAACCCGCTAACTTGCCTACAACATGATGGATGTGGTTTATGTTTAGAAAGCCAATAATTCTATAAATTTAGATAGGAAACCTTTCTGATGAGGTGAAAATTACCTGTAAGGTAGAATGGAGACAGCTGTGTGTGACAAGATTTTAATCTCATTTTCAACAGGGATTTAAGTAATTAAAGTTAAAATATCCCTGTGCCTAGCCAGGTAGTTCCTGTCAGCATTGCAGTGACTGTGTTTAGAAGTTGTGTGTGGGGAATCAGTCTTTGGGCTGAAATTGAGTGTTTTCAGTTCCTTAGTTTTAAGCATTAGAGAGGTACAGTTGACCTCTAAATATGACAGTGTTTAGACAGCAGCATACTATACTAGATTATGAGACTTACTCAGAGGCTCTTTTGCATATAATTTTCTGTTACAGAGACAATGCCCCGAAATGAATCAAATTAACAGCTGATAATTGTAAACTAACAATATGCAAGAGTAGTGAATTATGACACCCTGCTCTAGCAATTCATCTGCACTCATCCATGGTCAGGTAGATACAGGAATGTGTATGTCTGTATGCTTAATAATATTACAAATATGCTGTAAAGCTTCTGTGTTTTTTCCATATTCCCCTTAGCTCAGCCTAATGACACTTGGCTTAAAATAGTTCAATGTCATATTCTCTGAACCACGTGAATCCATCCTCTGCCATTTGCTGTTCTTAAAAATTGGCTTATTAGCAGCAAAATCTTTGGAAAAACTTATCCGTAGTTACAGACAAATGTCCATACAAAGTTGTTGGGTTTCTTAAAATTTCCTGGAAGCAATTGCAAGCCACCTATGCATACTCTACACCTTGCTTTTGCCTCTTTCTTTCACAGCTTGATGTAGTACTTTAGCATAACATTCGCTGACCATCGTGGTAATAGAACAACTGGGTCTTGCTTTAAAATGTGAAAGGGATACAAATTAGCAAAGGGGAAGTAACAAGTAAAATCGTCCTCCTCCACCAGAAAGAGGCTCAGAAAAATCAAAGATGCCCCATTTTCCCCTGATTCAGTCAATGCTGTTCTTCCTACAGCCACCACTGCAGGACAGGATTTTGTCATTTAGCACAGCACAAAGGTAACATGAGAGCTGTAATTCAGTGGGTTTTCTAATGTGGCTGTTAAATGTTATCCCTTTCCCGTGCTCATTCTTACTCCTGAGTCAAAGCTCTGCATAAACCACCTTAACCCTAGAGGTGGGCTTTAGTCCACATCCCAGGAAGTTTAACAGCTGCTCTGACTGTATAGGAGGGAAAGGACTGGAAGATGAGCAAAACAGGACCTCTGTTTGTCAGAGAGTAGCTGTGTGTTTACATAAATGACAGAATCATTAAGGTAGGAAAAGACCTGCATGATCATCAAGTCCAATCTTAGATCTAACACCACCCTGCCCACTGAACCATATTGTGAGGTGCCACATTCAACCATTTTTTGAATACTTCCAGGCATGGTGACTCCACCACCTCCCTGGTGAGAGGGCACCCATTGTAATGCTTAACTACTCTTTCAGTGAGGGAATTTCTCCTCACATCCAATCTCAACCTCCCTTGGCACAACCTGAGGTTGTTTTCTCTCATCCTTTGCCTGGAGAAAAGACTGATGCCCACCTGGCTACACACTCTCCTTTCAGGCAGTTATAGAGAGGGACCAGGTCTCCCCTGAGCCTCCTTTTCTCCAGGCTAAACACCCCAGGCCCCCTCAGCTGCTCCTCACAGGATTTGTGCTCCAGACCCTTCCCCAGTTCCACTGCCCTTCTCTGGACTGGCTCCATCACTTCAATGTCCTTCTTGTAATGTGGGACCCAGAAGTGAGCACAGGACTTGAGCTGTGGCCTCCCCAGTGCTGATTCAGGAGGGCAATCACTGCTTTGGTCCTGCTGGCCACACTATTGCTGATGCAATAAGCAACAAGCCAGGATGCCACTGGTCTTCTTGGCCACCTGGGCTCACTGCTGGCTCATGTTCAGCTGGCTGTTGACCAGCACCCCGAGGTCCTTTTCTGCTGGCAAATTTTCCAGCCACTTTCCCCCAGCCTATAGAACTACAGGTGCTTGTGACCCAAGGACAGGACCTGGCACTTGGTCTTTTTGAACCTCATACCATTGGCCACTGCCCCATGGATCCCATGTCCAGACTCTTCTGCAGAGCCTTCCTACCCTACAGCAGATCAAGACTCCCATCCAGCTTGGTGTCCACTGCAAACTGACTGAGGGAGAATTTGATCTCCTTGTCCGGGTCATCGATAAAGACATTAAACAGGACTGTTCCCTGTACACTGGAGGTGACTCCATCCACTGCCACTCCTGACAGTCTTTTACCCTGCAAAGAGTGCACCTGTCCAAGCCTTGGACTCACAGGTTTTCCAGCAGAATTCTGTGAGAGACAGTGACAGAGGCTGTCACTATGATATTTTCTAAAAAATCCCTTCACCAGGATTTCTTCTCCTGGGAAGCTGGGAAGCTTCAGCTTCTCCCTGTTTTGCTGCTTTGGAATGTGATTTGAAGATTGTTTATCCAGCATGTGAATTGTTCTAATTTAATGACCAGTCACGGTCCAGCTGTGTCGAGGCTCTGAGGAGTCACAGGTTTTTCTTTATCATTCTTGTCAAGCTTTCTGAGGGATCCTTTCTCTTTCTTTAGTAAAGTTTTATTATAGCCTTCTTTTAATATAATATCATAATAAATCAGCCTTCTGAGAACATGGAGTCAAATTCTCATCTCTCACATCATGCTGGGGACCCTCACAAACACCACAAGAAGCTTTACTGAATTCTAGGTAGACAACACCCCCAGCCTTTCCCTCATCCACTGGGAGGATCACCTTGTCATAGAAGGAAAGCAGGTTGGTCAAGCAGGACTTGCCTTTCCTAAACCTCTGCTGACTGGGCCTGATCCCCTGCATGTGCTATGTGATCACACTCAAGATAATCTGTTCCATAACCTTCCTTAAGCACTTGAGGTCAGGCTGACAGGCTGCTGGAATCCTCCTTCAAACCTTTCTTGCAGATGGGTGTCACACTGGCTAGCCAGCAACTACTTCCTAATTATTGCAGATGCTAATCAGACAGGTTTGCTTTTGCTGGCAGACGTGCTGGGATGAAAGAGCTGGTTTTCCCTTCAATGCCAAAATGGTCATAAGACCTTCTGAACCACTCATAAGGAGAACATCTGCAGTGAAAGTGGCTCTGTCTCTGTAACGCTATTGCTGTATTTTGGGGGTGAGGGGGGTTAAAATTCAAAATTGTGGAGGATGCATAACTAAATAAAATAATGAATAAAAATTATCCAAGGACTAAGCATGATATATTGAGGCACTGTGACATCACTGATTCTCAACCTGCTGTTGCAATCCCTCATTTGACCTGCTGCTGCTCTAAGTGGCAGATAAAACTCTCATGAGATTAAGATGAAATTTCAGCTGTCTGCTCATGTGAAATTGTTTTTATCCTCCTCCTGTGAGATTCAGAGGACTGCAATGTATCTTCATGTCTGAGCTTCTTTCCATCTTAGCCCATAAAGGGCTTTTTAAAAAATTCTAAGTCCTTTCCCAGCTGGGAAAAAAAATATTTTATTTAAGCCTTGCAAACTTAAAATCAATCAATCAATCAATCAATGCTCCCAGAGCCATATCATCCTTCCTTGGCAGTGAAAATTGGAAATGTTTTCTACTTTGGTGGGAGTTCTATTTCCTAAAGGTCTTATTGTACAAAGAAATATTTCAAGTAAAGGTTAATTCAATTTTTTCAGCTCCTTCAGGCTGGTACTTTAGTTCAACAGATTGCCTGAGGCCAGTTCTGTAACCACCTAAGTGAATGCATTTTTACTGAAATCTGATCCCAAACATGGGAGGGTAGGAGTAGAACACTGCTACGCAAGTGTACTCAAGTTAGAGCTGTGGATGTCCCAGGGTCGCAGGGCCTGGCTGAGCGCTGAAACTGGAGGGGGAGATTTTGTTTAAGAAACTAGGCATGGAAATTGGGAAGGGTGGGAAGAGAGAACCTCCAGATTCTCTACATCTTCACCTTCTGTCTGCAGGGAGCAGGAATATGAGACTAATGGTCATTATATTCTCTGTTGTAGCAAAGCAAGGTGTTACTGCCACAGATCATCTCCTCCCTCTGCTTTGGACCAGGCTATGGTCACTCACCAAGACATTCCTGATTGAGTTATGGAAACCCAGGGTGGGGTTTAGCATCTTTTGGGTGGCTGGTTTTCATTTTTAGGTGTTTATTTCATGCATTCATTGCAAGTGTGACTCGTGATTTCCCCACTACAGCCTCAGAGCAGATGGCTGCTCCAGCACCCACAGCACACAGGTGATGAACTCAGCTCCCTCCCTGACTTGCTGCCACCCCTGTGTAGGTGGCAGACCCAGGACGCTGTTCTGTGACACCTATTTCCAGCTCAGGCAGCTTGGCAGAACCAGGAGGAATTAGAGAAGCCCAGAGCCATTTCCCACCTGCCTTGAGGCAGCTTGTTTAACAGGAAGGATTTATTTGCTTTTTCCAGATTGGGCTTTTTGCAGTGAGACGCCGTCTGTGACTACAGACTCTAGGTATTATTGCTAGATATAAAATACACGACACTTCCCTACCTTTATTTAACCTTTCTTTGCCAATTCTAAGGCCCCTTGCCCAGGCAAAGCTTCCCTAAGTGTAGCCCGGGGTCCCTCACCAGAAACTCAATTTCCACCACCAGGTGGCAGAAAAATACTCTACAGTGGCAGGGAAGGGGACGGAGAGGCACACCCAGAACACCCCCTACATCATTAACTTAATAACTCTTTGCTCGCAGGTATCACAAGCTTCAGATTACCCTATGAAAATACCTGGATCACTATTGTATTATATGAGACACACAGATCAGTATCGCTTTTGAAGACCACAGGGCTGCTGTGTGTTTAGAAAAATAAAGTATTTGGGTGGATTTTAGCAAGAGAGAGTCTCTGACAGTATTGGTGGAAATTGCCTCTCTTATAAACTTTTAAAAACTTATTAAAATTGCCCAAATACCACGTGGTATTATAACAAAGAGACTTTGGTATTGAAGAACAGTAAAGAACAAGAATAAAGCTGATTGTGCTGCAGCACCCAACACTCTTACTCCAAAAGTTGATAAAATCACTGGCTACAGCTTCATGTTGTGCTTAATCCAATTTAACTGCAGGACTCAAACCCCAGGCATGAAACTCTGCCCTAAGAAACAAAGACTCAAGAAAGTTGAGGGTGCTTTTTGTAACTGAGCAAAATGTCAGTCAGACAAAGCAATATTGCCTTCTGTGGGCACAGCAGACAAATCCCCAGAAAAAACAGCCCTAGAAAAAACAGCACCATGTTAAACAGAGGGATGTGTAGACACTTCGGTGTTAAGTGGATACAAATTTGGGCTGAATTGGGCTGTGTTTGGTTCTGACAGACTGAGTATGCACTGATTTCAGAATCCTGCCTCCTGGATGGCTTCCCAGACTGTTAATCTGTTGTACAACTACTTAGCACCCTGTCATTAACAAGAAAGCCATAATCACTGAATTTGAAAGGGGCCCCAGCTCTCCAGGATGGCTCTTGGTGAGGCCATGCCAGCTAGACACTGTCCATTAAGGGAGTTTGTTGGAAGGGCAGCTCATTCCTGCACAACATTCCATTTTAGACATCTCCTCAGCCCTGCACTTTTCATCCTGGCATTTGTCAAGTGTGTAGAGATGCAGGTTTTAGAGCTATCCTGCAAACTTTAGAGTTACACTCGGACATGCTAAGAAAAGAGCTTTGGGTATAATCCTTGAGAGTACAACAAGGAACATCCACAGCCTATGGGGGCTATAGCTGCTGCTGCTGTAAGGGTTGAGAGAATTGCAATCAGCCCCTGGATGGACCCCCAGGCAACTGGACCTGGGGAGGTTGTCAAAGTAGATGGGATTTGCAGTGAATTGTGACTTGGATGGGAGAGCTCCGGGAGGCAGGACTGCCCAGAGGAGATTTACATTACCCAGGCATCACATACTTGAAATAATTTGGGACTTTAAATAATTTTTTGGGCATTTGAGACGCTCAGTGACAAAGGTTTGGGATGGGAGGAGTTAGGAAAGTCACTGGATGGCAGCTCCTCAGGCGCCTCTAATCAGATCTTCAGATTGGGGCCAAGGACCTGTGTGCAAGGATTGTTGGGGCTGCTCCTTCCTGCTCTGTCCTCCACTGTGTCTTTCCCATGGAAAGCAGAGGAAACTTCAGTTTAGGATCTCTGTAGGGGAGAGGTGTGGTTTCCAGATCAGATTAAGTCAGCATGAAATGATGCCAGTGCTGAAGAAAGATGTGGTTGTTGGAAAGGACAGTCTTTGAGCAGTTAAACACCATAATGATGCTGCACCCTCATCCTCACATGGACGTCTTGGGAAGCCTGGAATATAATCTTAAAGCTGAACTGAAATGCTTTAAAAATAATCTCTACAGAAGCTGGTTGAACACTCAAGTCATTAAATATAAACCCTTCATGTGTATAAAAATACAGGGATGCATCTTTGAAAGTGCTTCTGTGGTTAACATTCAGAACATAAAAACTACGTGATCTTGTGTTTCTGCTGGAAGAATCATGTGACACACAGTAAAACCTTGAACTATAGCGAGGAACAGGTTAGAAATTTTTATTTTACCTTCATAAATACAAATAACTGCAAGCATAGGGCTGTATTGTATTCTTTGAGAAAACTGCTCATGGAAATTAGTCAGTGACAATAGTGTCAACCTATATGAATGTAAAAAGAAAGATATGCCATGGGCTGAGAAGCTTTTGTACTACCTACAAATATCAAAAATCAAGAGTCCAGTGAAGCTGATGAGAATCTTTGCACTGATATCAGTGGACAGAACCACATCACCTTAGATAGATAGATAGATAGATGGATGGATGGATGGATAGATAGATAGATAGATAGATAGATAGATAGATAGATAGATAGATAGATAGATGATCTATCTATCTATATCTAGTTGGTCTTCAGTACCCATGAGTTGGTATTGAAGAGTTTCTCAAGACAATGGTAGGGAAAGTCATGAATTGCACCTTGGAAAGTTTGAGAAAAAGGTGCACTTTGGGGCAGGATATATTCCAGGTCCAAGATGCAGAATGAGCAGAACTGAGAGTAAATATCTGACAAAATTGCAGCATTCTGATAAGAAACTAGAACCTCATCCAGGAAGAACGGACTGTCGAGGTGAGTTCTGCACACTGAGTGTAGCAGAAATGTGCATTTAACCCAAGTAAGTCTATACACAAAATGTCTAGAAGAGTCATCTCTGTATTTCTTCATGATGGTAATTCTTGGTAGTAGTTTCAAGGGCTTATATGTGTTTTTCTCACTTAAGCTTCAGCAGAAAAAGATGCAGATTTGTGGCCTTCTGCAAATCCTGCAAATGCTGAGGGAAATCCTTCTGCTGTCAGGAGACAGTGGGATGGGCAGACTATGCAGCTCTACTACTCCACTAAAGTGTAAATAGAAGCTTACCATAGCTCACCCTGTAAATTTGCTTCTGTGCAGGGAAGATCAGTAGTGCTGATGTGGAAGAGCAAGATCTGCTCTTGTTTGCAATAAAAGCATCAGGTACCCACTGCCTCAGCTGGCAGAAGAGATACACTCAGTCCAAAATCCCCAGAAAGCCTGCTCTCATGAAAAAGATAGGAGGAAAATTGAGCTGGCAACTGCAGATGTCAAGGGAGCACAAGGCTCTGGGATCTTGCCAAAGGTCTGGGGCAAGTGGGAGGTTGCAGCTGATTTTTGTGAATGAGAGGAGGTCTGCAGGAGGAGGTGGATTATGGTTGGATCATGTCCGAGCATTGTGGGCACAAAAGGAATTTGCTGGGTAATTACTTTTAGAAAGCTAAATGGAAAGGGAATGATGGGCAGAGGAGGAAGGTACACACACAGGAACTGCATTTTTGTGGGGCACAGTTACAAGCTGTAGCTGTCCCCCACACATACCTAGGGGGGATGTTGGCAGGTTCAAGTGCTAGAAGATAGCTCATGGCCTAATAAAAACCTTCCCAAAATAACAAGCTCACTTTTTTTGAGGGTATCTGATTTCTAGCTTTTCCTTTTTGGGTGTTAAATTTTGGGCCATGAAGGCTGCAGGCTGAGGGTCTCTGATTGCCTAGCAAAGAGGTTTATTGTCCACAAAGTCATCCCTCCACTGTTTCCTTCTGTACATTCTCTGTGAAGGCTGACTGCTATGAATACACAGCTCTGGGCTTAAACCACAGGCAGGAGCATTCATTCCTGCAAACTGAGAAGGTGGCTTTTGTGGTATGACAGGGCTGGAGCCACCATCCCACTCCATAGAGGACATTCTGGATGGAGTTTCACCTCCTAGCTCATCTGAGCTAACTGTGGGCTAGCAGAGAATGAGAGGTGCTGGCCTCCCTCCCTCGCTCCCTCCACATGGTGTCCCTGCTGTGTGACACCCAGAGACTGCTGCCATAGGAGACTAATTCAGCAGGATGTGGATGCATTTCCTGTGGGATCAGTGAACTGATCCAAATCACCAAGTGGGCATGTGATTGCTAATGCAAGGACTGAAGCCAGGGCTGGGAGAAAGGAAGAGTGGGATCAGCACTTTGGCAGTAGACTGCACTTAAAATGGATTAAACACGGCACAAAACTGTACTCTGAAGAACTCATCACATCATGATGATTTTCATTTGGTAACTACACCCCAGAGTGACAGCTGGTACTTGCAGGAATCCATGCGTTTATTTATTCAACAGATGAACACAATACACTTCTGTCAACACAAGATTTTACAGGTAACAGCTGGTAGATAATGAAATTAATGAAGAGTAAAAAATGAGATAATCCTTGAATTAAAATAGTGAAGTAGTGCAGTCAGTTTTAAGACTGCTACTTATCAGCTATCTATGAGATACAATGCAACTTTTTCTGCTGGGACAACTGTAGCCTGCAAGCAAACATTTCACATCTGTGATGCCATGGACTGTCTAAGGCATGTGTCTCAGCACAGGGTAACAGAATCGTTTGGGAAGGCACCTTTAAAAGTCATCTAGTCCAACCCCCCTGCTGGGGACAGGAACATCTTCTAATAGACCAGGATGCTCAGAGCCCACTCCAATCAGACCTTTAATGTTTGCAGGGATGTGGCATCCATCTGCCACCTCTCTGGGCAACGTGTTCCAGTGTTTTATCACCCTCCTTGTAAAAAACATCTTCCTTCTATCTAATCCAAATTGACTCTATTTTAGTTTAGAACCATTAAAGGTCACCCTTAATGGATCCATTTAGTTCAGAGAGTTTGCTAGACTGCTGTCTATACAGACATTAACCTGAGACAAGAACTGATGTCTCCATTATAAAATGTGAAATGTGAGAAGAAGATAGAGAAGGTATGTTTTCTTCCATTTGCATATGTTTGGTTTGTGTGACAAGGGGCTAAGAGAAAGGCTTATAAAAAGCAAGATATAATACAATGATGCTCTTCAGGGGCAGAGGCATAGGACAATAAAATCAATCTCATGTTTCTTAATAAGCTCTAGGTCTCCATCTAATTTTAATTGTCTGCCTGGAATACTAAAATACTTTCAGGCACTTATATTCTGCTCATTATTAATAAACAGAATATAACACTCAAGATGTTTCTTCCATTTCCTGCCTCATTCTGGCTTATCCATTATGATTCTCAGTACTACAAGAAAGTGAATTTTCTTCTATTATGAATCTCAAAAACCTGCCATTTTCTATGAATGATATTAATAACATCACTGCAGGAAGGGAAATATATACAAAATGACATGTTTTATACAAACATAGGAAAAAAAGGCTTTTTTGGGGGGAACATAATTTAATAACCAAATTTTTCCCCTTCAGCATTTCCCCTTCAGTCATAAGACCTAAAGTAGAATGCCATTGTTTGAACTTCCAGCTCTATTTCTGTAATTGACAAAACCATTTTCTGACAAATGGCTTGTTGAACCAGAACGTAAATACACAGCCAAACCTAGCTGTGGAAGGCAAGCTGTGTGCTTTTGAAACTACACAAGCTTCCTCTGCTGGAAGAAATACACAGCTGCAGGGCTACCCATGGCATTCTGAGAGGAAGAAAGGCTCCATCACAAACTTTGTAGAAGGGTCACCCTTTCCAACGGAAATTGAAAGCTGAAATTTTAAAACTTTGGTGGAAACAGAGAAAACCCCAATGTTTTGTAGCTGTATCATTGCCGTGTAGTTTGGAAGTACACTGGAAACTCATCTTGTGGAACATACACAACCAAAAGCCGGAAAACGGCAGTCCTGACAACATAGGGATATTTTTTGTTATTTACAGGGAAATGTGCTTTTTATCACTACACATATTTTTTAAAAAATAGAATTGCATCCTATCCTTGTCTGGTCCCTTGGCTCATTCCTGGGAGACTAAGTTGTTGTTTGAGCAGATCTCCCAGAAAGGAAAGCTGAAAGGACTGGACATTGATCTGAAAAGAGAAGCATAGTCAGAATGACTCAGTGCCCAGAAATGAGCGTTACTTATACCTTTGGGGTTTAATTCACTGATCAGATATTTCATGTTTATAAAGTTTTCCCAGGAAGCTGCTTTTCTGTAGGGCCACATTGAGGATATTTACAGCACTCATATTCTGATATTCTTCTACGCTGCTGAAGGAGCACATTTTCAATGCTGAACCCCCATCTGCTGGCATGTCACTCAGCAGTCACTCACTGAGATTTTTCTTCAACTCCTTGGCCTCTGTTTTAGTTTTTCTCTCATGATGATTGGCAATATGAGACTGTCAATTTTCTTTAGTCTATTTCCTAACTCATTCGTGGATATGCTGAGCAAGATGGTCCCATGTTGGTCCTGAGACAGCCTACTGGTAACATCCCCCACTGTGAAAGGTTTTTGTCTTTTCTCTCTATCTTCAGTTAGAGATCCGTGTGAGGACCTCCCCTCTTGCCCCAGGAACACTTAAATTCTTAAAGATCCATTTGTGAAGAGCCTCGTTAAAGCTGCTGTGCATCATGTGATACAGGCAAGAGTGACAGACACTTTTATTATTATAAATTTAAAACGAGCTAGGCTCCTGGTACACCTTTCATCTTAGAAAACACCAATGACCTTACATTGTTCATTTGAGAAGTTTCAGTCTTTGTCAGTAGGGAAAACATTTTTTCTTCACAGGTATTTATAAGCTGAAGTTCACAGTCACAGCCTTTACAATTATGTAATTATATTTTTCTTTTGTAACACTTATCTTACTGTTAGAGACTGAAATGTTATAATTTATGGCTTAAACATAACCAGCAAGGCAGAAAATCTCTGCATATGCAAAGTATCATGTTAAATTGAAAGCAAACCAGTTACTGAGAAGTTGATACATAAAATAAATTGAATCTTTGAATGCTTGGAACCTCTGGCTTCAAAAAGATACATCAGGGAACTGTCTTAATAATATGAAGTATTTATTTTTGAAGTCTCAGTCATTGTGTTGGGATGGTTGGCTAGCATAACATGTAATCATTCTCTTTAATAATGATTTCTGCAAGACTAGCCTTTCTTTGGATGACAATACACAAAATCTTTTTTTTTTCTTCTCAGAAAAGATTAAAAAAACCCACAAAAGGTTGAGAAAAGGAAAGGAAAATCTGAAAGGCTTCTGTTATTTAGTCTGTGAGATAGAGTTGAAATTTAGATGGAAAGACTAGCATTTACAAAATGAACAGCAAACACATTATTTTGAAATTACATTTAAAACTATTACTTAAAATTTTCTACAAGTTCTGGGAGAAATTGAAAGTGTATCAGAATGTGAGATACAGTATAAAATTTAGAAGCTAACAAGATATTAGACCTTTCAATACATTGTTCTGACTTCATTAGAACTTGGACTGGTATCTGGTTTGTGACTGAAGAGTTTTGAATCTGCTCCTTTATTTTTCTGCATTTGACAAGTAAATCTGCCCACAAAGTTTATTCCATGGCCCAAAAAATAATTTTTCAGGCACAGAATCTTGTTGAACATATAATGCAGAACTTCAAAATCTTGAGATGGAATAAATCCACGATGGTACACAAACAACAGAAAGATCTCATGATGGCCCCAGGCCAGGAGGTTACATGGTGGAAGTCACTTCAGAGCAGCAAGGGAACTTTTTTGTCCTTATGTGCCTTGAGCTAGAGAATCTATCAAGTCAAGTATATATTCCTTGTGAAAATTAATTAAGTCCCAAAGAATATACTCATGGACAGAGTATATATAAAACCAGTTGTATACCTTTCATAATACAAAAGAGAAAACTTGTGTACCTTTTTTTTTTTTACTCCACACTGAATGTGCAACCGCAGAAAAAGTAAAGCAGCTGATAAAATCTGTATCGTAATGACTATATATATTAAAAAAACCCAAATAAAACTGCATAAACGATAGTAAAACTGATATTTTCTCAATGAGGATTTTTAATATTATGTGCTGTAGCAACAGCTCAGTGATATTCATGAGACAAAGGAAAAGGTTCACTTGTAGCCCACTGACTTTCTCCCTAGCAAGATAAAAAAACTTTCTGCAAATAGTGGAGCAACCATGGAGATATTACACCTTTTTTTTTAAATTTTTTAAATAAGAGCATTGCAAAAATGCTTTAGAAAACAATCTAAATAGAGAGTTTTGATACTGATTCTCATGACCGTTATTTGATTTTTGATTTGAAAGAAAAGACTTTACATTTCTTTGAAAATTACATACCAGTAAACAGTAGAAACTTGTTCATATTTCCTAAAGCCAAACTCCACAGAATCTCAACTCCATCCCAGCATTAAGGAAATTTTCAACTCCTTCATGAACAACTGAAAAAATAATTTCAAGATTTCAATTTTCAGTTTCTAGCCATCATCTTTTCCTGTTCCATGGTACTCAAGGGCTGGTATATTTAGTTTATTTTCTCAGGTAAAACACCAATATGCATGTGTGTGGACACACTTATTTGCCTGCATAAGGCTGTTGGCTAATTTTATTTGAATAATACTTTGACATAGACATCTTAGGAACATTTATGTATCTCCAAGTTTTAGAAAAGTCAGATTGTGCAACATTAACTCAGCCCACATAAGACAACAAAGAATATCAGAACTATAGGAAAAACTTCAATGGAAGTTCCAACCATTTTTCAATAAGACCATTTTCTATTTTCAAATGTTTCCTGCAGTTACGAGATTGGTACAAACTCTAATGAATTATCTAATGAAAAGCAACTTATGCTGCAGTGGATGCTCACATTATTTTAAAAAATCACTTGAAAAGACAGCGAGCCTCGCTGCCGTATGGATCCCAGGCCCACCGGCTGACAGGTTACAGAAACTTTAACACTCCTGAAACTCCCTAGGTTTTTGTGCCGGGGCAGAAAAAGGAGAGACTCAGGGCATTCCACGGCACATGGGAAGTTGTGGGACTGAGCTGCTAAATTCCAGTTGTAACAAAGAACAGAACATTGTCGAGTTCTCAAGGGATTTGCATGTACGCAGAACTTCTGCGTGGGAGAGACCTCAGTGCTGACCCACTCTGCTCCCGCTTAGGAACTACAGGAGAAGCACGACTGGCATTTTGGGTTGGGGCTTCTGCAGCTTCTGACAGGAAGCCGAGCGCTTCCTGGCACCGCAGCCTTCGGCGGAGCGCCGGTGTCGCGGGGCGTCCCTCGGACTCCGGGTGAGGGGCAGCGGGACAGGCCCCGGGAGCGTCCCCGACACCGGCATGAGAGGCGCCGGCCGCGCCCATGGCGGCGGGCGGGCAGGTACCGCGCAGGGCAGGCGGGGCCGCCGCTGCCGCTCCGCCCCCTCCTCCTTCGCCACCTCCTCCCGCCTCAGGTTTGTCATCGTGTCGCCGGCACGGCCCGGAGGAGGAGGAGGAAGAAGAGGAGGAGGAGGGATGAGGAAGCCGCTGCCGCCTTTGCATCCGTGACGGGGGCCTAGAGAGCCCGGGCTTCGGACGGCCCCTTTCCCACCGCCGGCGCACAGGCGCTGCTCGTCCGGGGGAAGGGCCAGGAGGAGGAGGAGGAGGAGGAGGAGGAGGACGGCGGTGCTGTGTGTGAGAGAGCGTGGAGATGAGCTCAGCTCTGTGCCCTGGAGCCGCCTGAGGAGACCCGGCTGCCTCCCAGCCTCCCTCGCCGCCGCCGCCATGGCTCACTCCCCCGTGCAGGCGGGGCTGCCGGGGATGCAGGTGAGCAGCTGCCCCAAGGGCAGGCACGGACACGCTCCTCGGGCCAGGCTGGGTGTAAACGGGGGGATTCCCAGGGCTGGGGGGAGAAAGCGTCTCTTGGCCCTGGCTCGGCCGCGGGGGCTGGGCTGGGGGCAGAGGAGCGGGATGGAGACGAAACGTGCTGTCAGCGCTTGGCGTGGTGCCCGGCGAGGTCCCTCCGCCCGTGGATCGCTGCCTGCCTCTGCTCCCTCCATCCGTCCTCGGCAGCCGCTCTGTCGCTGCGGGCGTGCGGAGCGGAGCCTGTGGCCCCCTCCCCCGGCCGGCAGTTCTGCTGCTCGATGTTTTAATTCCTGAAGGCAGCCGCGGCTCAGTGGGCGATTTTCGGCCCCGTTCGTTTGAGGTGCGTAGGGCAAAAGCATTCGTACAACTAGTCCGTACAAGCAGGGCCTGGAAATGTTGACCTTCAGCGCACGCTGCAGTGCCCATGTCTGTGGTGCTGCTCTGAGGTGGGTGCTCTCGGGAATCGTGTGTGGCTCCTGTGTTTGATCCCGAGAGTTGGTCAGCTGCTGTTGTACGGTAGAATTTGCTTGTTCTGTGTCTAAATCATATATTTGAAAAAACTAATGCTGGCTGAGCTGGCTCAGTCTGAGCCTCTTCCCCCACCTCGTTTTTCTTGGTTTAAATGGAAACTGCTGCCAGGAAAACATTAAGGTCATTGGTATGTGTGTATTGTTATTCTAATATTTCCCACATCGGATTACAAACTTTCTTGCCCTTACCTCCAAAGGAACAACTTATAAATGGCATGTAAGAGTCTCTCTCAAATTTGTCTTCTGGATTAAAGTGTGCATCATTTGGTTTAAGTATTGATTTACCGTGGTTTGTTTTATTGTGAGTCAGGATTCTAAGTCATGAATCTCTTTTCTTTCCAAAATCTGAAGATTTGAATTGAAAATGTTACATGCTTCGGCAAAGCATGAATTATGTACTCATACATAGTACTGGATGCCCCGTAGCCTACGTAGGCCCACTCTCTGAGCTAATTAATTTATTCCTGTGTAGGTCCTGCTGTTGAGAGTTCAAGTTCACCTTCCAAATATGAGCAGTTTGCTGATTGCCAGAGACAGAGAAATGAGGGTTTCTTGATTGACTATGGATGTTGTTTGGGCTTTTTTTTATTCCTTTGAGACACATTAGAAATAAGACAACTACTTACTTTGAGACAGAACCTATAACACTTTAGCATTTAAAAATCAGATTTGTAGCTGCTTGGAAGTGAAAGAATGAAGGTTATTCCATCAGTATGCGTGTACTGATGATTTATGTCACTGCATGATCTGAGGATCTGTGCTTTTTATTGACTCGATTTATTATTTGGTTTGTAGTACTCTTAGCTGTACTAAATGCGTGGATCTTCAGAGTTCTTATTAGTCCATGTAACTTGGGACTTTACTTCAAATAATTTTATTCAAAATGGTGTCATTTTTCTCATGATTTTTATTCTATTACTATGAGAGTTGCTTTAGTGTGAACTTTCATAGTCAAAAAAAACCCCCAAGAACACCAAACTAGAGATCTGCCGATAGGTAGAGGCATAAAGTCTGTGAGCAATGTGAATGCAGCTCACTCATTTCCTGTGCCTAGTTCAAGATGTCTGTATCCATTTCCATTCTGTTAGAATATATAGCAGTTTTATAGCGACCCATTTTCAGTCCACAAGTCTCTTTGATTTTAATTCCAAATAAATGTTTAAAGAGTAAAGTACATACAATGTGTGACATCTGCTTAGATAAGAAAAAGATTTGGGACTTTTTCGTTGTGTAGAAGAGAGGAATAGAGCTTAGTTCTAGGGCTATAATTAAATTGCCTAAATCACGGGACTATCTCTTCTTTTTCTGTAGTGTGATCCCTCCTCCCCACCTACCAGCTTCTGCCACAAACGGTGGAAGCAGTGTCAGTGACAAGTTATGCAGCTTTCTCTGACATTCTTCACTGTACTCACACAAGAGAGCAGCCATTGTGCTTTTGTGAGCAGAGTAACTTCTTGACCCCAAAAAATCACTTGGAGGGACATCACTTTGTTAATGCTGTTGGTGTGAGCATGGTAGTGTCACTAGAGCAGAAGAATGAAGGATTCATGTATTTCTCCCTAAACAAGATGTCTGATCAATGTTTGGAGAGTGATGCATAAAAATGAGTGGGTAGAGAGTGAGCCAAAGGAATGAAAAACTGTGGAGGAAATGTAGGATGGTGCTGGAAGGTTGTCAAAACCTGAGATTTGCTGTCTGCTGTACAGTGGGCATGTTGTAACCTGAAAAAAAACACAGTTGGGTTTTGACTTAAATTTCTGTGCGTGCACTTTAAGTTTGGACTTGAAGTTTTTGCTGTTACTGTTTTAAGGGCTCTGTACAGATATGAGTTTGAGTGTGCAGGGTGAAGCTGCATCATGACTAAACGGAGGATGTGTTGTCTTGCTTCTTCATGCCTCATGGAAGTGGCCTGGGGAGAGTGCATGTTTGCCTGTAAATGTGTGAGATTCCTGCAAGACTGGCTCCAAGTAAGCGTGTATATGACCTTCATTTTCAGACTGGCCTGCATTTCAAGGCTGTGGTAAGCTTCTGGAGCTTCTTTAAGGAAGCTGTATTTTAAATCAAGTACTGTGTTTATAAATTTATGGTAATAAATTCCTGTGGTGCTTTTAAAATTCCATCATCTTGAAGACAAGCCTCTTCTGTGTGATAAACTCCTTTTTTTATCTTCCTCCCTTTTCAGTTGTTTTTGTAGCAATAACAATGTTTATGCAGTAAGTTATTTTTATTCATTCTTCATTGTATTTTCAGTACAAGAGCTACAGGTTCTTCATGCAAAATGTAAATAAGTGTTGGCATTCAAGCTGTGTTGCTTCAAGAAAGGCTAGAAGTTTGACTAAATTTAAGTGGGAACTTGACAAATGAACAGAAAAGGTTTTTAAGCATAAAGGCACCATTTCAGGCTCAGAAAGTGTCAGTTTGCCAGAGACTGGAAGGGTGTTTTGGGAAATGCTGCTGTTTACTTGTCTGTTTTTGCACTGTTCACAAGATGTTCACTTTTTGCTGTTGTAGGAGAAGTGTCCTGGCCTAGAGGATCCTTTGTTCTGATCCAGCATGGCTGTTCTTTCATAGTTACACACTATAGGTATTACTGTCTTCCTTATTGTAAGTCATTCTCCTTTTACAATAAACTGTTTTAAGTACTTCCTGTGTGAGCTCTGTGTTTGGTGACTGCAAAATATTGTGTTGCTAAATCAAAGGCGCTGTGGAAAGGCCACTTAGCTTCTCCTGCTTTCCATTTGCAGCTTCTGTGTCAGAGATTAGCTTTCCCCAGTTTGATTTTTTTTTTTTTTGAGAGTTAGTGCTCACTGTTACTGTTTATGTTACAGTTTGACAAATACTTTGCAGTAACTTACAACACTTAAATACTGGACAGATCCTTGGACCAGTATGATCTTGGCTAATCAGTTTTAAAATATCCTCAATACAGATGTCATGGTTCTGTGACGTATGACAAGCTCAGCCCTTGGGTACCAGGACAGAAGAGTTTTAATTGGTGAAAAAGAAGTGGGCATCTTCTCACTCTGCAGTCAAAGGCTTTTTCAGGGCTATGTAATAGATGTATGGAGCTGTTTGAGATTCAGAAAAACCTATTTCCATTGTGTGGCCTTCCAGAATAGGTAAATAGATGCAGCTTATGGCAACTGTGTTATTCAGGTGTCCTCACAGACCAGTCAGACTGGCCCTGTGTTGTGGCAAGTTTCATATGTGAGCAAGGTACCCTCTTGGCCAGCTGGCATCTTTGTTCCCCAGAGACACAAAAGGCTACTGAGGCAGCAGGCACATTTAAATACCGGGCCTTGTGTTAGGAGTGGTGTGCAAAGCTCTGATGTCAGCTTTCACATAGTGGCATCTTTTGTGTTTCTCAAGTAGAAAATGTATCTTGGCTGCATTTTCAAAATTTGCTTAAATTCTTCTTGTACTCCCTTTCTTGTGCATGGGGTGGGTAGGGGAATAGAGGATACACAAAACACTGATGGACAAAGTCAACAAGGCATCAAATATAAATTAATAATAATAAAAAAGTACTGCATCCATCCTATAATAACTGGGTCCCTTCAATACAAAAAAAGATGTGGACAGCTGAAGTGGGTCAAGAGAAGGGCCACAAAGATAACTGGAGGACTGGGAAGCCTTTCACGTGGGGGGGGCTGAGAGAGCTGGATCTGTTTAGCCTTGAGAAAGGATGGCCCAGGATGGAGACCTTATCACTATGTTCCAGTGTTTAAAAGATGTCTGAAGAGAAGGTGGAGACTCCCTTTTTACTAGGAATCACATGGAAAGATGAAGGATAAGAGATACAAATTACACCAGGGGAGGATTCTGATTGGACACTAATTGGAGGAAGGAAAATTCTTCACAATTAGGACAATCAGCCATTGGAATAATCTTGAGGAAATGGTGGATTCCCCAATGCTGGACTCAAAATTTTAAGTCTTACCTGGACAGGATGTTGGGCTACCTTGCCTAGACTGTGCTTTTGCTGGGAAAGTTTGGACCAGATCTTCCTTGAGATCCCTTCCAACCTGGTATCCTGTGACTGTGATTGATTTTGATCTGGTTATTGCTTTTGTGATGATACACCTTTTACGCAGTACTGTTTAATTCAGTGGTGTTCTGTGTGCCTAAAAGCAATAATTTGTGTGGATGCAGCTTTATAATCAAAGCTGTTTTTACCTGTAAACTCTTTGTTGATCTGGGTAATTTTCTATGTGCAGGTATGCACAGATGTCAGACTGTGCTGGTGGTATATTAGTATAAAACTAAGAGCCTTCCGCAGTGTAACTTGATAAAAGATGAGGCTTGAATCGGGAGACTTTATTGTATTCTCAGTTGCTCTGCTTGGCAGCTTCTTGAGACAGACATCTGGGTTTTCTGTCACATACCGTGGATGCAAGAAGAGTCTCCCCTCAAATTATGGGATTGCTGTAGAACCTAAAATTCGCTATTTTCCTTATTTTTCTCAACTAGTATTAATGCAACGTAACTTTCTAATTGCCTCTATTAGCATTCTTTATTCAGCTGTTTGGGGTAATGATGGGGTTTTCCTAAAGAGCTACTTTTTTATTTTTCTTTTTATCAGTAGCTTAGCTAACTAAGCGTGATTTTCATCAAGGAAGTTTTAGCTTTTTAGCAAATGTAAACAAGTGAGAGACATTATTCTAAAACTGTTTTTGGGACATTTTTCCTTAGCTATCTTTCCCTTGGTGTCTAAAATACATTTTGTGTTTTGCCCCCGTACTGTACATACTGCTGATACTTTTGTATTGCTTTCACTGTGTGCCCAAGGCATGGAGGGATTTTTAATTGCAGTAATTTACAGTTTAGAAGTGTAATGGATGGAAGGGAGGAAGCCAGCTACAGGTTATGAAAGTTTTTTGTGATATTGCACTAAAAACTCAGAGACTCAGAAAAAATTCCAATTAAATATGTTTTCTGGAAACACGCTACAGTTAGGTAACCAGTCATTTTGGTATTAAACTCTTATGGTTGTACTCTAAGCAGTTTTCTGAATGAAAAATACCAGAAAATTTCAGACTGATTTGTGCAGGCCACATTGCACCCAGAAAATGGTATTGGTTAATTAGAAATCTGGAGGCACGCTTTGCATATTTGTGTTACTGATAATCAAATAATATACAAATAATACAAAATAATAAAATATTTTGTATTCTAAATGTAAGATAAGTGCACCTTCCTTGAAAGTAAGTGGTAAGAGAGTTATACAAGGGCTGAGGAATACTTTTATGATAGGCTAACTTTAGGCAACTTTTTTATTCCTGCTGGAAATGTGCTTACACCCTGTTTCAGTCTAGGTAGAAATCTGAACAAGAGAGTTAACTGTGTGACAAATATGAGTATTAGTAGGCCACAGTGATTCATGCTAAATGTTTTTACCTTCAGTGTTTGAGAAGTAAGGTTTACAGCTTTATTTTTGCTTCCTCTCTCACCTGTTTCAACCCATTGAAGATTCACAGCAGAACTGATGGCAGTTGTTCCTTTTTCTCAATAGTTAAAAGTATTGCTATTGCTACTTCTCTGTATTTTTGGCATATTGTATTTCTCCCAGAAAAAAGCAATTTCCTTATGGTAGCATGTGTCTGAATTGAATAATTATAGTATTGGAAATGGGAAGTGAGAAATATGGAATGTGTATGAAGAAAAAGGAAAACAATCACGTGTTACTTTTTATAATTGACAAATTCTCAGTGAAAGAGCTGGATCTTAGTTCTACACCTAGTTATTACAGATAAATGCTTTCATTCTAGTCTTTGTACCTCTCATTCAATGTTTTGCTGATTTGTCTTCTTAAAATAAAATCAAATCAGTTGTTGCTGTTCATGATAATTGTAAGATGGCTATGGTAGTTTGTCTCATTTTACTTTATTATTGATAAATAAGACTGAGAGATGGTTCAAATTTGGTTCCAGTTTTAAGCCTTCTAAAAATGTATTTTTTTCCCCCATTGTTTATCTAAAAGTCCCAGACTATAAATCCAAATACTTGATTATATTTTGTCTTTTTGTGTTAGTTGGCTGCTCTTTGAAAGTACAGGTACGGATTGATACAATTAAACCAAACAATTTATCATCTGTTTACTGCCTCTTTTATATTTCAATTTCACACCAACTGCAAGAAATAATTTCGTGTGTTGTTTCAGTTATTCCTGTATGGGATATATATATTGCTGAAAACAAGAACTTCTGAGCTTCTGAGATAGCTGAAATGCTGGGTAGCAGACTTTCAGGCTTCTCCTTCCTGGAGGTAGTTTTTTCTCTGATGCAAAACCATC